>NW_006763139.1:1588980-1799000 GCF_000264905.1 Stereum hirsutum FP-91666 SS1 | reverse complement strand
TCTAACTGCTGCAGTACCCCCGGGTACGACGTTCTCCTCCTCCCCCCTTCGACGCGCACCACTATCAAGGCCATGGTCACAGTTTCTGTGTCAGGTGTGGCTTTCATAATGAAGTAGTGATGTATGCCTACCCATGACAGCAGAAACCAAGTCAATTGAACCTTTATATCACTGGTTCTGGCCTACCAACCCCCTCCAGCCTCGGTATGGCAATATTGTCCTGACCACTTACACTATAACTTTGGAACAAATGGACCGATTCCTTTGAGAATTGATTCCTATCATCCTGTATATTTCTAAATATTTGTCAAATAGACAGAACTCCCAAAATTGGCCTCCTTCATCTCGCCAAACCACGTCACCAATTCATGTTTTATACACTGATTCCATCAAAACGACACTAAGCAATGTGATTCATTTGCTCGAAATCTCAAAACTCGCAAAGTTACAAAAATACTCCCATATCACCCCGTTTCCCCTATTGGTACCCAGGCTAGTACCCCGAGGGTGCACAGGCATATATGTATTGTTATTCTACCATTTTCCCGCAATTTTATTGCCTATCATTCTCTCCTGGTTCACCATTCAGTCCACCCTGCTCACAGACCCCATAGCCCTATTTTTTCCCATTTACAGCCTGCAGACCACCTACCTGCTCACCCCCTATTCACCCCCTACCCCGCGGGAACCAACCTGGAATGTTTTTGCCTGGAGTGAATCCGAACGCATACGAGTTGCGCCTCCAGGCATATTCAAGCACACAAGTTGTGTCTCCAGGCAATTAGCGTGTCGTAAGAACATGCCTGGAGGCACAACTCGTATGGGTTGGACCCTGCCTGGAGGCACAACTCGTCTGTGTTCGAATTTGCCTGGAGGCACAACTCGTGTGCCTCCAGGCAGCGCCGGATGCCTCCAGGCGTCGCCGGACTCGCCGGACGCGCCGGGTACAGGTCACAGTATGACACTCCTTCTGGCGCGTCGCGCCCGAGTCGACGCCACTTTGCGGAAGCGGTCCGGTCCCCGCCGACTCACCTCGCCTCACAACTCTTCCGTCCCCCACCATACACACCCATTCCCCGCCCTCTCCCAGCTCAATTCATTCATCATGATTTTCCAGTGGCTCGCCGACCGTGCGTTGCGATGCCCGTTTCTCAATTATTTACAGGGTTGTCTGATGCGAAGTGAATTAATGCAGGTCCCAACCGTGTCCTCGAAAAGCAGAGGCAAATCCAGGTGCGTTCGTGATGGCTTGACCTCGTACGAACTCCTATTCACGAGAACTGTATCTTGTCCTTGTTTGCCTGTAGGCCGTCCACAGGCCCGTCCACATCAGGACTCCATACGGCCCTGCCCTCTTCAGTGCGTTCCCCTTACTCGACTTAGACCCTATCGTTGGTCTCGCGTCTCCGGTGTTGATTCAGTATGGGCTGTCGTCTTGTAGACTCCTACAGGTTGCTTTTCACCGTCGGTATGGCGTCGACCGCCTACGGCGCATTCCTTCTCGTCCAGGTGTGTGGTGCTTCTCTTTGCTTTGATGTGAGTGGAGGTATGGGTGCTGACGGTTGGACGTCGTTTGATTGGGTGGTGTGTGTTGGGTCGGTTTGTAGGGCAAGAAGTAGGAGGGGTAGTGAAAGGGGTGTGTTTGAGCAATGCATTAGATGTCTTTCTATCGCGAAGTACAGTCGTTGTTAGACCTCGTTCGCATGTTGGACTTGTAAGATGCCCACCCAAGACCGCTCAAGCTCTAAGACCACAAAACCTGTCGTGCATGGAAGTATTGCAAAGTTGCAGTCGTCTCCAGGCCCCAAGTAAATACCTCCATGAAGATGGTTAAGCATATTGAGTGCTATGAGCCAGAATAGAACCAATCCAGTCATGGCGTTGAGTATTCGCAAGTGTGATGCGGAATCGGCGGAACGCGTGCCGATCGACAACGTCTACATCCCATAACCCAACTCTGCCCTTACTTTCTCTCGCCACATATCGCCTCTACTATCCACTGCTTTCGTTTACCGGTTACTTCAGAGAAGGATAGCTGTACCGTGTTTACTACTCTTAGAAAGCATTTCTGGCCTTGCTTGATTACTGCTCGAAGCCACAAGACAATACCACCGCCACTCTTCACTCGATACACTTCATAACATGGAGGACCTATACGTTGACCGTCGAAAGGCCACAAGATCATACCGACCAAAAAGCTACGTGAGTACAGAGCCCTCGCACTCGCTCATCAGCACTTCCCAGAACTAACACAACATCTAGCAAATGTCTCCTGGCCTCATGCGCGCACGAGAACCGTACAAAGTCAAGAACGCCCTCACGGGCGTCGCACTCTCCGCTTTCGCCGTTGGTGCATGGATCTACGCGATGAATGCCGTGAAGCAGGATACATTCGAAGATGTAGATGAGGAAGCCAAGGCGATGGTTCGGACGGGAGTGAAGAGTCTAGAGGACGAGGAGCGGGAACGGTTGGCTGCGAGGGCGAGTGGGACGGTTGCTGCACCGCCAGAGTTGGAGTTGGCGGCGCCTGCGGCTACGACATTCGTTTCTGCATCAAAGTCGGCACCAGCACCCACACCTGCATCGGTATCGGTATCGAGTCCAACGAAGACGAGGGGTATTTTGGCGGGGTTGGCGGAGAGGAGGATGCCGGAGTTGTTGGATCGAAGAGGGAAGACGTTTGTTTGGGGCGCTCCTCCTGTGGATAGATTTGGGAGACTGGGAGATAGGCCATCATCATAGCCAGCTATATTTTATTTCTGCATCCATATACATCACATTTCTCCTCTCAAAAGAATATCCAGAGCGGGATGAGAACTGAGAGCGCCCCGCTTTTGGAAATTCACAAAATGAAAGTGACGTCGACGGTCCGGAAAGGGAGCGCTCGTTACTCCGAGGGCGGCTCTTGTTCAGCAGCTATTAGGCAGGAACGGCCAACTCTGTCATCCATGCACCCTTGCTAGTACTTCACCTACGATTATATCAGCTCATAGCTCTCTAGAATACCACCATGTCTGGCCCAAGGTCGTCGTCGTACGCCACAATGCCCAGACTTAGCCAGACGCTGTCAATTGGTATGCATTACAGTACTCTGTCATCTTCACATTCACTGAACCGACGACCTGAATTATGAAGCTGGATCTACGTCCGAGCCTCTATATCAAGTCAAACTCTTGAGTGCACTTCGCAGCGGTGCGTATACCAGTGTCAATATCATGCCCCGAAAGACGCTCATTACAATCCCCTGGGCCCTCCATACACCTCAAAGGCAAACCTGCTCTGATTCACCCATTTCTCGCCGATATCAATAGAGACAAGAGACACTCGAAAGATGGAGTGGATACTGATGTTGGCGCCGCCGCTCTGCATCTAGCTATCCGTTGTGGTTCAGGTGCGTGATCGAACAGATGTTCTTGTAATCTTGTAACTCGGACTCGAACTTATGTACCATATATTCTCTTTCCTTAGCTGTGCGTTATACTTCCACGATATTGTCTGTGTCTTTTCGTCCATCTTACCCCATCGCACGTATATCAGGACACCGTGGCTTTTCTACTCTCTCACCGCTCTATATCATGTAACGGCATCCATCCTCCTGGCTCTGGCACAACTGCCCTTCACCTCGCAGCGTCCTTAGGCCGTGCAGATGTCGTCAACCTCTTGCTCGAACAGGACGGAATTGACGATACCGTCCGAGACTCAAACGGAAAGAACTGCAAAGAGGTGGCTCGGGGAAAAGATACCGTCAGGGCTATTAATGGTATACACCTCTCTTCGCTTCATTTTAGTCATCCCGACCTCCTAATGTGACGCTAACGTTATTCTAAATTGTTGGAACCATGATTCTATAGACTCCAGAGCTTTCATAACCGCATCATACCGTTCTCACCTGAGAACTTACATCCATTCGTCTCTCGCCACACCTCCGCCCCAAGCCCTACTCGCACTTTTGTCTTCGCCACGAGCTCGTATCCTCGATCTGTCCTACATAGATGATGCTTCTGGGACGACGCTGCTTCATGAGGCCGCACGTAGGAAGGACTTGACTCTGATTGAGTTGGCGGTGAGGGGTGGCGCTGATGTGTTTGTGAGGGATAGGAGGGGAAGGACGGTGTCGAGTGTGGTGGGGAAGGACGATAAGGTTAGGGTGTTTTTGAGACAGTGTGAGTGTCTTCTTTATTTTGTGCCGTAAGCCTCAGCTATTTACTTGGCATCTGCGTTGGGTCAGTCACAAACCAGGATATGACTCTCCTGGACGAGAAGCCCACCACCGAACAAATTGAACTAAAGGGATATCTCAACAAGTGAGCACGCCTATCTTACAACATCAAAAGAGAGCCAAGTTTGCTGATGCACGGAATGTCATGCTTAGGTATACCAACGTCGCGCGGGGCTATAACACTCGGTGGTTCGTCCTCTCCGATGGGGTTTTGTCTTGTACGCTTTTCTCCTCTCTCTCTTTTTATCTTGTTCCTATGGGGAACGTGTGATTTACCATTGATTTCCGCCCGAAGATTACCGTCACCAGGATGACGAGAATATCTCCAGTCGCGGGTCGATCGCGATGAAGAACTGTGCCCTCCGTGTGGCGCAAGGTGACAAGCTCCGATTCGAGGTTCATTCCACTCCCAGTCGGAGTGCGTCCCATAACTCCATCCAGAAATGGTACCTCAAGGTATGATATCTTTTATTGTATCATACTACTTACGATATGTATTTGAATGGACATAGGCGGCACATCCTATGGAAGCCACCCGCTGGACAACCGCGATTTCTCGAGCGATCGACCACCACAAACACCCCACCGAAGGCTCCGAAAGCGAAACGCCGTCCATGTCGCACGCATCCGCGTCTTCCCTCCGCGGCAGCATCTCCTCTAGGATGCCGTCCATCCTCAAAGTGCGCTCCAGCGGCAAAGTCAACGCGGATAGCTCCGTCACCAGTTTCACGGACAATGAGGGTCCTTCTGGGTCTGCCTCGCATACGAATGCGCATGCGCACGATTTGAGCCAGGAGACGGGATATGACGCGGATACGAAGGATGATGAGGATGATTCGTTGGAGGCGGAGGAGAGTATGAAGAACCAAGAGCCGCCACATTCCGATACGTTCGAGCTGCAGGCGAACACGCTGAGCGCTCAGATCGAGGTTACCTCTAACCTTCTGGGACATGTCAACGAGAGCAGCACGACGACGGAACAGACTAAGAGCGCGCTGAAGGAGTCGTTGGCGACGGTGCAGAGCTTGACGACGCAGTATATCCAGATGACCACGGATAGAGAGGCGTGGTGGAAGGCACGGGTGGCGAAGGAACAGGAGAGGCAGTCGTTTTGGGAAGAGAGTTTGGCGAGTGTTGTTAGGGAGGGAGAGGCGTTGGAGGAGGAGTTGAAGCAGCAGGCGAGGTCGGGTGGGAAGAAGCGCAGTCGTATCTTTGCGGAAGGCAGTACGGGGGATGGTGAGTCGAGAATAGAATGGAGATTTCTTTGCTTACTTCATTGGGTCTCATTCTTCGTCATCGGGTCCATGGCTAATGGGTTTCTCTTGTTCAGGTATGGGCACTATCAAGCAACGACCTGCGGGACTACCTGTTTCGATGTCACCGTCTGCGATGGAAGAAGAGGGGACCTCGACACCCCAAGCTGGTAAAGAAATGGCTGGGTACCCGCTCGATGTCACACTCTCTTCTCCCCGACTGACGCCGTCTACATCGGCGTCGGATGCCCTGCAAGACCGTTCTTCGCCCACAACTGCGACTCCATCTGCTAGCCTCTCAGTCTCACCGTCTCATAGGTTCTCATTGAACATCCCGCCTATCCTTTCGCCAAGCAAGACGGTCACCGGAATATCCGCCACTGAAGGCGACGTCGACACTGATGAGGAGGACGAGTTCTTCGATGCGATCGAGAGCGGAACGTTGCCGAATTTGGTGGTCAATGAGAGCTTGATGCCCGGGCATGAAAGTAATCATGAGATTCCGAAGGATATCAATCAGGAGCAGTATGTTGGGTATAAGAATTTGCGGAAGAGGTTGGCTATGAATAGCGATAATAGGCCCCCGACGAGTTTGTGGTCTGTGTTGAAGGTCAGTTGTTGTATTTTCTGTCAGTGAATGTGAGTGCTGATTGAAGTGATCTTTGATGTGCAGCATTCGATTGGCAAGGATTTGACTAGGGTATGCCATACTGTCCGATGGTCAATGTGTCCAGACTGAACTTTTTGCGTCCCTGTAGATTAGTTTCCCCGTCTTCTTCAACGAACCTACGTCTATGTTGCAACGAATGGTGAGCATTTTTCATAATGGTTATATATCGCCAGCATGCTGAATACTTTGTATCATAGGCCGAAGACATGGAGTTCTCGGAGTGCTGTACGTTCCCTCATTATTCCGTCTGACCGCGATCACTTATCCCATATCATTCCCCCAGTGGATGCCGCTTCCGCGGAAGAAAACCCTCTACTTCGGACAGCCTTCGTCGCAGCCTTCGCCATGTCCAACTATTCATCTACCATCGGCCGTATCGCAAAACCGTTCAATCCCATGCTCGGAGAAACGTTCGAGTATGTCAGGTTCGATAAGGAATTCCGCTACGTATCGGAGCAGGTCAGCCATCATCCGCCGATTTCGGCGTGTTATGCGGGTGAGTGTTGGTTTTTTTCTACGTACGTGAGTGATTCAGTCACTGAACGCTTACCCTTCTGTGGAATAGATGCTCCAAGGTGGAGGTATTATGGCGAGGTACGTTTACCGTCCGCGTCGGACTTGCTCGTAGATGGCTCACAATGTGGTGCTGTAGGTCGACGCGCAGAACAAGTTCATGGGCAAGAGTTTCGAGGTAAGTCGACCTAGTTTCTGCTCAATTCTCGCGAACTGTTAGCTGATTTTCGCCTGTACTGTGGCCCTAGATCCGACCGACTGGTGTTGCGCACGTCGACCTCCTCTTCCCATCGACAAAGGACTCGAATTCGGACCTTCCGAAAACCCAAACTGCTTTCGCCGAGGAGAAAGTGGCGGAGCATTATAGCTGGAAGAAGGTCACGACGAACGTCTCCGGATTCATCCTCGGGTCGCCAACAATTGATCACTACGGTACGCACTGTGATATATTCCTCTTGCTCGATCCTAATTTGTACTTTTCTTTGACAGGTGATATGATCGTAAGTGACCACCGTATCGTATTTGTATTTACTGTGTCTCGCCTAACGTCGCCGGACATGCGTTCTCCACAACCCATTTAATCTAGGTAACGAACCATCGCACACAAGACACCTGCGTCCTCACATTCAAACCCCGCGGCTGGCGAGGCAAAGACGCGTTCGAAATCTCGGGACACGTCGCCGACGCCTCGGGCACAATCCAGTACGAGATCGCGGGGAGGTGGAACAGCCAGCTCGTCGCGCGGAAGGTCGTCGGGTCCGTGGGGAGCGTGACGAGCGCGCTCAGTCCGGACGCGGACGCGGGCACTGGCACGGCGGAGTTTATCTTGCTTTGGAGGAACTCGGAGAAACCGCCCGCGCCGTTCAATCTGACGCCGTTTGCGATCACGTTGAATGATTGCCCGGAGGAGACTCTGAAGCCTTATTTGTGTCCGACGGATTGCAGGTATGTCCTACTTTTACCCCACCTTTTTCCTTGTTCCTTGTGCAGATTGGGAATCCGAACGCAAACGTGGTATGTTCTTGCTTCTGGGCAGATTACGGCCAGATCAACGCGCGTTTGAACTCTGTCGATACGAGCACGCGAACGAGCTCAAGGGGAAGCAAGAAGACAAGCAGCGAGAGACCCGAAAGCTGCGCGAGGAAGGTCAGCTGCCGAAACATAAGCCTCGGTGGTTCACCGCCGAGACGGAGCCGGACACGGGGGAGAGGGTCTGGAGGCCGCATATGGTCGGGATGAGTCCTGAGTATTGGGCCGAACGGGAGAAGGTGTGGAAGAAGGAGGGGAAGTGGGACGGTGTGGAGGATATATTTATTCATGATGAGCCGTGAGTGGGTTTGGGGCAGAGTCTGTAAATCACACACATAATGCTATGTCGGAAGGGTAGCAAGACGAGTCGACAATCGACGAGCGTGTATGTATGTAGACTATAATATTGGTGTCATTCGGGAGACAGCTAGATAAACACTGTAAAACTATGACTAGGGTTTTCATCTATATATTTTCTTCTGGGATACCGAGCTCACAAACGTAGTTCAAACATACAAAGATAGCAATCCTGGGCTAGAATCCTATCCATCCATCCGTAGATCAATCCACAGGTACGCAAAATGGTCCGTCCACATCCGAGAGAGATAGAGGGAAAGCATAGTGGGGCTAGTATGCGGACACAGAAGACACACATACAGCCTTGAACAAGACATAGAATCACAGCAAGCATGACAGATAGAGAGATGGAAGAGAGAGATGGTGGTGATTACTTATATACAACAGGACATCATCAGATTGAGGTAGCATGAGCCTCACAATGTCCTCCTGGCCCATGACTCTAAAGCCCTGCACCCTCCTCCCTTTCTCCCTCAGACCCCGCTGAGAGAGAGGTTCAGATAGAGAGATGGTTTAGAACCCCCCGAGTCAAAGAGGGCCAAGGGACATCATGGCGGACCATGCAACCGCAATCTGGAGATTCATGCACGCCCATAATGGCGCGACGTCGCGTTCGGCATCGGGCCCAAATGGGGCGGTGGGAAGAAGGCGGGTGGGAATTGACCGGAGGGGACGAAGGGGCCGCGGTTCGGGTTGAAAGTGAAGGAGCCAGGGTTGGGGTTGGAGTTGGAACCAGAGTTGGAGCCGGAGCTGGAGGGAGTACGGAGAGGGGTGCTGCCACTGCTGCTCATGCTGCCGTGACGGTCGCTACCATGGTCAGAGGACGAGTCCGGTTCCTCATAGGTGGAAGACTGTAGTATCCGCCACACAGAACTCGTCAGCATCGAACCGAAACAAAAGCAGAATGACGTATGCAGGCGGGAAGGTAACTCACGTCGGACCAGCCGAGCCTAGCGAGCCCCTCCTTCGCAGCCTCGTTCTTGGCGGCCTTCTTGGTGTTACCACGCCCTTTGCCCCAGACCTCGCCATTGACCATCGCCTCGGCGATCCACATCGGAGTCACCTTCGTCCCTTCATCCTTAGAGTCTACACATATAATGACGCAGTCAGACCAATGAACATGATCCATCCACGCAGCCTGGGTCCATGCCGCACCCACGAGGTGGGTATAGGGGTCGACCAAAGTGCCATGTGATAGACACGAAGACAAACTGGATAGACATACCTCTGAACCTCCACTCAATCGGGATCGACTTCTGCTGCAACCTCTGATTAAACAATCCCAAATGCCCCAGCGGCAAATCCGCATTCTGCGGCGGCAACGGCGGCGAAGGCGGCGGGGAACTCAGGCTCCTTTCGCCGGAGCCCCAACCTACGCCCGCGCCTCCACGAGCGCCAATGCCAAAGACGGCGGCGGCGTTAGGGTTAGGGCCCGGAGCGATGAGGGCCGCGGAGGGGCTGAGGGGGCCGTTGGTGGATTCGCCGAGGGGAGGGAGACGGTGTTGGTCTCGGATGTTGCGGTAGGCTTCGTCGATGTAGGGGCGGAAGAGGGGGCGGAGCCAGTCGCGGACGGCGGGGAGGCCTTGGTCGCGGAAGAGGCCGCCGATGTAGGCTTCGAAGGCGTCGGCTGAGGGATGGAATGTGATGAGTGATGAGTGCGATGGAGTGAGTGATTGGATGACGGGGAAGAAATGATGAGGAGAGGTAAGATGGAAGGTGGAAGGAAGGGAGAGGGTGTAGCGTACCTTGAACGTTGGGAGAGGCCTTGAGCGTGACGGATTGGGCGAGGTGAAGGCGAAGTCTTTCGTGGAGGCGGTACCGAACCGAGCTAATTAATCCAAATATACATCTCAGTCAACGCGCTAGAAGGATATCACTGTGCTACAATGACTTACATGGTGGCCAAATTCGTATTCCCAACGACGATGGCCCTCGTTTTCTATGGTGACCGAATTCGATGGTCAGCGAGTCGTATTCGCCATGATGAAATAAAGACAACGTACAGTGGACGGGCCCACCCTCAGGTAGGGATACATCTCGTGCAGGAGCTCCGTGACGACCAGGCCGAGGACTTGGTCACCAAGATGTTCCAAGCTAGAGGATCGTCGCGGTCCCGAACAAGCAACAAGAAATAGAACAACAAAGTCAGCCTCTCATGCTACCGCGGGTAATGGAAAGGGGCCGCCGGCAGACACATGATCGGACAGAGATCGAAGTCTCTGAAAGCGTCATACGAGTGACGGGAGCGAAGAACGAGGGTCGCAAGGAAGGAAGAGGCAAAGAGGGGCAGAAAAGGAAGGACGGAGGCCAGAAATGTGCATGATGGGTAGATGGATTGGATAGAGGACGATAATCATACGGCGTGTGTCCGCAGGTCCGTGTAATTCTCACATTTCGTTATCGGGGCTGGGATCACTCGGAGTGTCCTCGAAGACGTGCGTGGGTCG
This sequence comes from Stereum hirsutum FP-91666 SS1, assembly GCF_000264905.1. Lineage (NCBI taxonomy): Eukaryota > Fungi > Basidiomycota > Agaricomycetes > Russulales > Stereaceae > Stereum > Stereum hirsutum. Next base: position 1,788,512 of record NW_006763139.1, on the reverse strand, counting down.
GGCAGCGAAGGAACGGTGGGTAAAGACTTGGGTGCGTAGCGCGACGTCGTTGATTTGCGGAAGCGGGGGCAGGGGCCATTCGGGACCGCACACGATTCTGTGGGTGGGCAGAAAGTAGACAGGTGTGAGTGGGAGCGAGGGGGAACCAATCATCAGATGATGATGGACGAATAGACTAATGTGGTGAAAACGGTGATTTACCTCGGCTGGAGTTGCATGGCTGCTTCGTATTTCCAAAGGTTGGACAGAGGAACAAGTAGGGAGGGTAGACTGCCGATAGTTTGACAGGGGGTGCGGGGGAGCAGTATGGGGGAAGGAGGAGAGCTGGAAGGGTCAGGTCGAGGCTGCGCAAGGTGCTTATAACTCGCGCAGGACCAGGAGGTCCTAGTGTCCCAGAGTCAGAGCTGTGGAAGGGAGAAGGGGAGGCAGGTATCCATGAGGCGGGCTGGCGCTTTGAAGAAAAGGGACCGAGAGTTGGAATGAGACGGCGCTCATAGCTGAGATTGACAAGAAGTGGATCGGCATAGGCCTGCCGCCTGTGCGTCTTCTAGGCGACAGATCACTAATGGGCGAAGTCGATGGAACAGGATAGTATGCGGGCCCCAGGTACAAAAGTCTTCTCGAACCTCCAGTCCGTTTGAGAAGTGCGTGGACCCTGAGCAGCACCCTTGGATGTCCTGCAAGGCGATGTCCTCGTCCTTGCTCGCTTCTAACCTTCTATTCTAAACACACACCTGTGTAATTCTCGACTCGAAGTTGCTGCATCGTAGGACGGACAATTGAGGATCCGACATCGATTGTTTCACGGCGTCTACTACAATCCCATCAACCGCGCGTGTTTGCGTGATGGTCGCCAAACAGGGAAAACACTCCCACGGAAACACGATCACTCCACAAATCTCATTTTGCTTCCGTCTTGCTTCCCCGGCCCACCCGCTTTGAATTTCAATTGTGACGGTCAACATTCCAAGAATGATCAACCACTCAAAAAGAGATGTGCCTCATGTTTTCGTGTCGCCCTCGTACCCTGCCCCCCAAGGGCTGTTCCCGGCATTGTCTTTCTCGTCCACAAAGCACTCTTCCTCGGGACACAGCATCATCATCGCAATAGCTATATTCAGCCACAACGCACTCATCGCCTCGTGTACAGACTCAGGTGCGGCCGACCTTATGACTCTCGATGCCTGGGATAACAGAGAAGTTTGCTTTCCAAAATAATCGACGCCTCTTCCTCGATGGCGTTTGCGAAATACCGACGATATTGGCGACTGATATATCCATCCATCTGGCATCGAGAACAACCAACCGCGTATGACGTTCGTCGTCCATCTGACCATGATCGACCTCAGGCTCTCGACGTGAGTCTTCTCTTCTCCACGACCGAGTAGCCGCAGATCATAGTGTTCGTAAGGCTAAAGAGACCTCAGACTGGGGCAGACGTACATGTAATTGATCTCGCAGCCTGACGACTCCTCAAGTTGAATCCTCGGTCGGGAGTGATTTCCATTCTTATTTTAAGCTTTCGGCCTCCGGGCCTTGTTTATGTACGACCGTCGACGACGACTGGCGACGACTGAATAGGATCGGAGGCACGCGGTTACATGGGAGGTTAGTCTGTTCCCGATTGCCGATGGGGATGCCGATGCGAACGACGATTAAGTATTGCAGGTTGGATCCCTAACAGAATCAGAAGTTGGGGGCGGCCGCGACGCTCTTAGACCGTACATCCGAACGGCGAGGGGTAAACCAGCCTACATGCACACCGTGTACGAAGTAAATATCCCTGCCATTGCTACTTACAGAGCATCCGAGAGCCTTAAGCTTCGTAAATGCTATAAGTATCCCTCGGCCGTCCAACTCGTCCTTCGGAAATTCGAAGACAGACGCGGGCCTTTTCGCACCGTCATCATGATATAACCCGTTCTGTTCAAGGGCTAAGTACGGCATCCGGTGTAGAACGCAGAGGAGAAATGAACAGATTGCGCCGCCGAGGAATGTTCCGCGATCGACAGCCTAGAATACTCACCATGGCATTTGGAAGAAGAGGGGTTGCAGCTGCTCAAGCTTCTAACTTACTCGTAGCCTGTTAATGAGCTAACACCGAGGTCATCATGGACCTACACGGGCCCATAGGACCATGAGCTTAACGCCACACAACGTTGAGCGTTGCACCGATCACTGTCCTTAGCGTATGCACTGGCCTGGAAAGAGGCTATGGACCCAGGTCTCGAGACCCAACCAACCACCGACCAAGCGTCATCAGAAAGGATCATCTCCGAGTTCCACGCTAACTTTCCAACAACCCTCGCTCGATCGTCTATCATAACAAACAGTCGCAGTCGCAGTCTCGGCGGCCACAAACCCACGAACTCGAATCCACAAATCTCCAATGGTAATCTCAGACTCATCAGTGATCCCTATACCGAAAAGCCCGATTGGACAGAACAACGCTACTGCGCCAGCGCTTCACAACACGGTAGAGATCCAGAATCCGGAGCAAGAAGACGAGGCTTGTGAATAAACCGAGTTCTGAGCGCATATGCATCAGAGGTATTGGGTGTCTCCGTAGGTGCACATATACGCGCCCACCGTGACTAGTGCTGTCCTATTGCGACATTCAGTATTCAGTACATGAGCTCAGGGACGTTCACTGATAAGACGGTGACAAAAACGTAGTCAATAATCCCCGAGAAGGACCTGGTACATATATAGGACTTTCAAGTTCCTTGTCAGCCAGTGAGACCGCATCACGGAACACCCCACGCTTTTGTAGACCGACTCAAATCTCATGGACTGAACTGATTCTAACTTCCCCTGAACACGAATCCGATGTGACACAAGCCACATTGACAAAACATGAGGGCCATGAGGACAATAACGAGGCCCGTTCCTTTCGGACTGTGGCCTACTGTGCTGCTATGATGTGGCCCAAATGTCGCCATCGCGCATGCCAAGCGCCTCTCAGGCCTCAGGACGGATCGGCATATACATGTGGTTCAGAACCTTCATAACATCACAAGCACATATGCACAGGCGACAGGCGGCAACGTCGTGGAGACAGCCGTGGACACTGGGGTTGGTGGTCATTATTCATTGCATTCGAAAGCTTGTCATGCCGCGTGTCGTGCCAGTGAATTCCTGCTCGAGACAGAGGAAGAGGGAAGAGGGTATCGCATTAGATTCCGTCAGATAAATCGTCCAATCCAATCCGGTTTTTATGAGAGAAAGAAAACAATCCAAGAGTCAAGGCGCCCGTTTCTTCCCCGTCCCTGTTGCCACACATGCATATCGTCTCCGCCACGCCACACTCCACCGCGCACTCGAACCTACCTAAGCCTTCCACCTCCCCCTCAGAAATCCTTCCATTCATCATCGTCCCACCCATCCGCCTTCTTCCCCGTCGTCGCCGTGTTCGTCTGCGCACCACCCCCACTCCCGCTCCCACCCACGCCCGCAGACGCAGAAGAAGAGGAATACGTCGTCTGCCCCTGACCAGGCTTCATCCCCGCATGCGCATACTCCGAAAAAAACGCATCCTCATCCTCATCCTGATAAAGCGCGCTCGTCTCCTCCTCTCCCCATCTCTGCCCTTGCCCACCCACCCCCGCATACCCGCTCCGACTCGCCCCCCCAACCCCAACCCCCATCCCCCCGCCCACCCCCGCCCCGCTCGAGATCTTCCCGATGACTCCGCCGACACCCCCCGCCACATCCACCCCAAACCTCTCCACTCCCCATCCATTCGCCACCCTAACCCCCTCTCCCGCCCTCTTCCCCGCCTCACTCACATACCCCTTCACACCCTCCCTAAACTCCGGATCCGTCACCCTCTCCACGCCCGGTTGTATAAGACTCTCGTTCACTACTTTCGCGCTGGAGGCGACTGCGGAACTGAAGATGGACCAGCCTTTGGAGAGAGCTGCGATTGGGTTTTCTTGCAGATCGGAGAGGGTGGGAGCCGCTCTCGATGACATTCCGTATGACGGGTTGGAGGCATCGAGGGAGGGGGAGGACGGGGTGGGGGTGGAGCCGAAACCTTGGTAGCGGCCGCCGAGGGAGGGAGGGAGGTCATCTGGTCTGCTCGCGTTCATCGAACCAAGTGACGCGAAATAATTCTCGTTGGCGGATTTTTGGTCGTATGGGCTGCCACTATTCGCGTTGGGTGAACCGGAACCGGAGGCGGAGGCGGGAGAGAAGGAGGGAGAGGTGTAAGAGCGGTTGGGGCCGGCGGAGGCGCGGGATTTGCGCAGGCCACCTTGGCCTTGGGCGGAGGAGGGTCGGGAGGGTGTAGGGGAGGTGCTGCTGTTGTTGTTGGTGGGGAGGGAGGGAGGAGGGGCGGAGGCGGACCAGGGTTTGTCTTGGAGTTCGGCGTCGAGCTGAGTTTGGTTTTAGATGAGTGCGGTTGGGATTATGATGATGTAGAGTCGGACGCACCTTTTCGCGGTATTGGGTCGCTGCCCAGCAGTGGTATTGATCGTGCTTGGGCATTCCCTCTGTGTACCCGCCTTGGGCTGGGTCATAAGCACGTATGAAGTCGAGGAAGGGTTTGTTGCCTCCGCTCTACAAATAAAATACAGACGATGAGGATGCTAGGCTGGTTAGAACGACAGGCGTGGACTGACCTGCATGCGCTTTATTTGAGTATCCGTCCAGGAGTCCATGGAGACGGAACGGACGAAGCTGTCATCGTGTTAAGGATTATGGTAGCGAGAGTGAAGAGTCGGGCGGACCTGATGTGCACGCCGAAACCTCTATGTACGCCAGCGCATTGCAAACAGAGGAAGACGGCGAAGCTATCGCATCGTCAATATCGAGAAAACACACAGTGATTCTTAGATCGGACCGACCTGAGAGAGGCCCACTGGGTTGGACGTTGAAAGAGTGAGTGAGTGGCGAAGAAGGCACGGATCGAGGTGAACGTACCTGTGGATTCGGGTTCGTACAGTCTACACAGACCTTATTCTTAAGGTCATCACGCTTGATGAGCTCCTGGAGGATCTTCTTCGCTGAGGCCTGATCAGACATGACGGTCGACGTTGGTGAGCTGTAAGTATGGTCGTGACGAGCAGGCAGCTGGCTGCCAGTGCCAAGCCGGAGCCGGAACGATCACGAATCGTGGGAACTGATTCCCATATCGACAACAAATCCCATATAATATATAATATACAGTCGTCAACAATCTGAAGGGCGTGATACGTCAGTGAAGACGATAGGGAGAGAAGGGATTGGTTGAATGGGTGGAATAACGAGCTGGACATGCCTCGGAGAGCGAGGAGAGGCAGGGAATGGCTGAGAGTGGCGGTGGCGAGGCGTGTGGCGGAGGACCCAGGATAACGGTAAGGCGACCCAGACTGGCGGAACTCGTCCCACAGAGCTCGCCCGCATCGTCGCCTGCGCCGAGCACGGGCCCTCCGCCGCTGTGCGCGTCGAGGGGGATCGAGCGGGCGTGCTGAGTGTCGAATGGGATGTGCGCAGGGACGGACGGCGAACTGAGAATAAGCAGGTTGAACATACTAAGTGCCAAGAAGGAGATAAGATGAGATCGACATACGACATCCGCATCCAGCTCTTGCTCTCACCGCCATCTCTTTGCTCTCGACGCCGACGGACTCGACAAGCGAAGGGGACTGACTGGCAAAGCTTGGCCTACGTACAAACAGTCGACCAATCGCTGGAGATATCTGGACCCGCTCTGCTGGTATTATCCGGCTACCGTCCGCAACCGACCGATTCCACCCTCCTTTTCTGCTCTCGCTCTCTCGACTCTCCTCTCGCGCTCTTTATCCTCTCGTGTGAACTCGCGACAGTTCAAATACACGCGACCCTCGAACATCCTTTCTCTCAGCCGCCAGCTCTCTCGCCCCCTTGCCTCCCTCCTCCATCTACTATCGCCAGCCATGATCCAAATGACAAACTCCCGCCGTGGCAGCTCTGCCGTCGCCCCGCGCAGACAGTCCACTTCGTCTTCCGCAGGACAGTCTTGGGGCACCTGGTACAACCATCGGTCTGCCGTCTTCCGTCCACAACCGCTTCCGTTCCCTCTTCGCTTACCGCCTACCCCTCCGCAGGTTCTATACTCTCGAGATAGTTCAGCAGCCCATCAGGGCCCGTATGTGTGGATTTGGTGATAAAGTTCGTCTCTCTCTATTTTCCCCCTCTGATGCCCTTTTCGTAATCATCATCATGGCACTCTTGGCAGGATCGGCGACCGCTTGCGCCAGCCGTAGTAGCCAAGATGGTCGTCAGAAACGAAGACGACTCTCTAGTCGAAGAAGAGTTCGTCTCTCCACCCTCCTCTTGGCTCCTGCCGCCACTCGTATCACATCATCCTGACCCCACCACCAGCGACATAGACACCTCCTTCTTCATAGCCACCGCAGACCTCTGGGACTCAGACGGCCACCGCGAAATGAACCTCGTCCTCCACCCGACCTCATCCGACCGCTACGTCGCCACCCAACCGCCAAAACGACGTCGGGGGACAAACTCAAGCTCGGGCCCGTCCTTCCACTCCCCCGGCGAACCCCCCAACACCGGCCCTCCCCCGCTCCTCTCTTCGCCCGACAATCCCCCATACGACCCCCCAGTGCGATCTCCTCTTTCTCTCCTCTTCTCTCGATTCTATGTAACTCACTATCGAACCTTTTTGATTTTTTGGGTGACATACGTCCACGTATATAGCACAGCGGCTTCACGCCCCTCGCCCCCGCCCCTCCCAGTCCAGGCTTCAACACCCCACTCTTCACATTCCCACAACCGCGCCACCCACCCTCCATCCTCCCCTCGCACCACTCCCACTCCCACTCCCACTCCCAATCACAAACCCTGTCCTTCCAGCCCATCCAGCCATACAACCCCATCCCGTCCCCGCCAAGCTGGGGCTACCAACCTCCCTACTCTCCCGTGCCATCCATCTCCCGCACCGCCATGGCCGCCAATTCGCTTGGATCCCACGCGTGGCAGCACTCTGAGACGTCGAGTCCTGTCGAGCCGGGGAATTCGTATCGGTCTTGGGGCGCACCACCACCGCCTCTACAACCTCTCCAACCTAGTACACACAATCATAATCATAATCCGAATCCGAATCCGAATCCGGCACCGATGTACGGACAAATCACGCTCGAGCCCGCTCCGGTGCCCGTTTCGTTGACGGGTAATCCAGCTGCTGTCGCGGCTGCTGCTGCAGTTGTGGCGATGGAACCGACGTATAGGAGAGCGCCGTCACCGCTGCGATATGTCGATTTACCGGCGCATGAGGAGACGTCTTCGTCTTCTGGGCATGGAGGGAGGGGTGGTGGGGTGGCGGAAGTGTATGGGCAGGGAGGTGGACGGGGACGTGGGAGTCCGAATACGGGTGGCGCGACTTCGCAGGCTGACTCACCTGAGGACCAACAACATTCCCAGTCCCAACAGGGAACGCAGCAGCATTCGATGTATGCATCGGCGTCTTATGGCCAATGGGCACCCCGACAACATTCTTCTTCCATCAGCGGCCCTTCTTCTTCCTCCGGCATCGGTCCTTCTTCCGGTTCGGCACCAGGTATGGGAGGAGGAGGAGGAGGAGGTGGGCCAAACGACTCGAGTTCGACGATCCCGCCCCTGCCGCGGCATACTTACACCCGGACGTTGGTGGGTTTGTTGACTGCGAATGCGTCGAGGTTGCAGGATGAGCATCGGAAGCCGGGGGTGTTCTTTTTGTTTCAGGATTTGAGCATAAGGACGGAAGGTGAGGTTTTTTTTGAGGTTTTTTTTTTCATAGTTGAGAGGGAGGAGAGGTGTTTGTGGCGGACTTTCCCGTGGACTGAGCAGCCTCGTTCGAAGTCTCGAGCATTAAAAAAGTCTTTTGCGCTGGGAGCTCGCAATCGCAAACAGGCCTTACAGTGCAGAAAGATCTTTTTTTCTTCTTTTTACGTGCCCTACCATCGACCGACCGTTGTTAGAGCTCTCTTTATTTGGTGGATCGAGCAGCCTCGTTTAGAGCTTTGATTCGAACGTTCAAGCGTTGAAAACAGGGTTTTTGCGCTGTAAAGTCACGGAGCGTGGCCTTACAACGCGGAACTTCTTAGAGCGCGACGAGAACAGTATGCTCTCTTTTCTTCCCGTGGAAACCGAACGAGGCCGTGGATTGATGTAGAGCGATTGAATGGATGGCTTTACTGACGATGGAATTTGCGGCGTTTGTCATTCGTTTGGTATAGGTCCTTTCCGGCTTCGTCTTCGCTTGATGAATATCGGAGCGTGAGTGACCTAATTCCGTTTCCTTGCCTATGCCTTTTATCCATCTATCTCCGTCTAACACCCTTCTAATCTTCGAACGAATCTATCTCGACTTTTCATATTACATTCATCACATCTCTTGGGCCCCTTCCAACTTCCACTCACACACCCACACACCACACATAATCAATATCATCCTCGCCTCTTCTGACTTCTCCTTCTCATATCCATTCTTTCCCGCGCACGTCATGTGAATGAAACTGACGACTTCGTTCATCTATATGTCGACCTTCATTCTATGCGATGTCTATGTCGATCACTCCATACGACATACGACATACGACACACAGTGGCCTGCCAGGCTCAGAGAACGCCGCGCAGGACGGCGCGTTGCATGTGCATACGGACGTGTCGCCCGTGCTCGCGCAGGTGTTCACGGATAAGTTTGATGTGTATAGTGCGAAGAGGTTCCCTGGTGTGCCCGGTGAGTTGCTTTTTTTTTCTTCATTCTTTTTTTTAGGGGGGGTGTTCTTCTTTGTGGCGTATTTGTGGCGATTCCAATGGAGCCTCCGCCAGAACTCGGTTCTTGATTGGCGGAGGCTTGAATTTACATCGCTACCAATACGCCCTTTTCTCTCTCTTTATATATAGCTCTGCCTTGTGGTAATTTGGTCTGCGCGCTGTGTTCAATCCTCCGCCCCTCTACTATTACTACTCTTACTCACGCTCACTTTTCGCTTATTCGCTCATGCTGCATCTCGGTCCCTCATTCGCTCCTCCTCTTCCTCTGGTTCTCATTTCCATTCCCATTCCCTTGCCTGATCATCACTCTCATTCCCACATCCACCTTTCTCTCGCGCCCTGATCTGAATTACTGACTGACCAACGCCTTGCCCGCCCGTGTGCACAGATACGACGGCTCTGTCTATATCCTTTGGCAATCAGGGCCAAAAACTCCCACTGGTGAGTGCGATCGTGTTTTTCTTTGAGCTTGGCGGGCGTATTTGTTCTGTTTTTGGGGTGTGTTATCTGATTATGGTTTTGCATCTGCATTGCATCCGTCATTTTCGTCGCATCTACTCTGTGTCCGTTCGCATCCGCCGCGTCCGTGCGCATCTCCCGCATCTATTCGCATCTAACCGCGTCCTTCCACGTCCACGCCATCCATCCTCAACCGCAATCGACACTCCCAAAATCATCGTCGCGCGCAACCTTCGCTTCGTCGTGTGTTAGAGGAACCGTCACGGGTCGAGTAAACGCCGTCGTGGACGTGGGAACGACGGGTCGGACGACGATTCGTCGGATGGTTGATGCTCGACTGACCGATTGACCGATCGACGTGGACTATTTTATTCTTTTTCTTGTCTGCCCTTTTCTCTTCATCTCCTCTCATGCGTGCCTTTCTCTCGTGCCGTGCTATTTTTTCGTCTCTGTCTCTGTCTCTCACTCTTACCATGCCCATTGTCCTATCCTGTCCTCTGTCCCCTCCTGTCCCTGTCCTCCTGTCATACTCTGTCGTCTTAGTGTCTACTGTGCGGTCAAGTCTCCCTTTTTTTGTGCTCTGCCAGTGCCTATGTCCTCTCCTTTTTTTTCCAGTTCTGCTGTCTTCCGTGTGTCTCGCCTCAGACTCGATCTGACTGATCTATCTCGTTTCGTTTTCACTCCTACGTACTTCCCATTTTCGTTACTGACCTACCTACTCAACATCTACCTTTAACCGCCAACCCACCGACCTACCCACTCATCATCCCTCAGCCAATCTCCACCTATTTACCTACCTACCCACCCACTCGCTCGCTCACACCCACGCTTTATTCTCATATTTCCATATTTTTCAATACACACATTATTATCTATCCACCTTGCTCGCCTACTTCCCTTGTTCGCTCGCTCGCCTTACTTGCTTTACCTGCTTACTTACTTTCGCTCGTCGTCAATGTTATCTTTTTAGATCTATCTCGATTTCTCGATGGATTTACTTGACTTGGTTTGGCTCGACTCGGTCCTTGCTTTATTCCGTCCTCAGTACTCCGTTCTTAGTCTCAGTTTGTCCCTTTTCCTGGAACAGCTTCGACCCTTCTTTTGCCTTCTGCATTCAAGTGTTTATTCCTTTTTGTTCCCTGCTTTCCATACCTTTCTTGCGTTCGAACCTCGCCTTGGATCGTTCCCCTTTTGACTGCTGCGTACCACTGGCATGACATGCCAGGCCGTCCCATTCGTTTAGTCCAGGCAGATGTTGTATACATACATACATACATGGCGTAGCATAGTGTGTGCACTGTTCTGATTCAGAATCCTTATAAGTTACGCGCTCCTCGTTTGGATGTGTGTCCTGATTTTGAGGCCTCGAAGCATCTACGTGTAGAGGCAGAGCAACGAGCAGAACTTCAACTCGAAAGCAGCAAATCGTTTTTACTATTGGACAAGTTTCAAGTCGATGAATAGTGCGAGCGAAATAATGTTGTGTGACGTGAGATGGGATAGGATGGTTTGCGCTGTGTCATGTTCCTGCTGCCGCCGCCGCCATTAATATTTGTGGTCCTGTGAACCTTGAATTACTTATGTACTTAATTACTTACTTACTTATTGTTCCCACCCTCATCTCACCTGAACCAAACAGCGTACAGGGCACTCAAACTCGAAAGCGAAAGCATCAATAGATCGAAAAAAAAAAGAAATAGAAAAGGAGAACGGAGGGCTGTGAAGTCGAGATGTGTTTGATATCGGACGGCCAGACTGCCACAGGCTGAAGCTGGAGAGAGAAAAGATAAATCACGAAGGCTTCAGATTTCCTCTCCTCTCCCTGATAAACTCAGACATCGCCGCCCGTCCTCTCAACCGGTCCTCAAACGACCTCACCACACTAACCGTCTCCGGACAGTTCTCCAATATCCTCACCAACACCTCCTCCGCCACCTCCGCCTCGTCCCCCACTTCCTGCTTCCACCGCCTCACATCCTCCGGCGGCATCACCGGCTGGACCAACCTCCCCGACTCGAGATGATTGAGCACCATCCCGAGCAGACTCATCGTCGCCCCGTGCGGCCTCCACAGATTCCACGAAGGATAGACCTGCTGCAATATATGCAACGGATGCGCGAAATCGTTCGGACGCTCCTCGGCGGCCATCGCGAGCTCGCTGCCCACCTGTCGGCGATTCACCCTCGTCGCTGCGGGCCGATTCTTCGGATTCATATTCGCTCGCAGCGGTTTATCGACGTCGGGACTCAATTCCTCCCACGGGATCTCGTCGTCGAACGTCAGTGGGGACGAAGGGTTGTCGTCCCGCTCTGCGACGATCTTCGCGGTTTGGCGTTGATAGGGCAGGATGACGCGTTCAACGACTTGGAAGGCCCGTTCGGGTTCGCCTGCGCGGACGAGGACGACGACGAGGTGGTTCCAGTTATGCGAGTCGAACGCGAACCCGTGCGATTTGACTTCCGCCCAGACTTCGGCCGCGTCGTCGTGATAGCCCGCGACGGAGAGCGCGTCGATGTAGATCGAGAGCGGGACGCAGAGCACGTTCGCTTGTCGTTGGAGGTCTAGGCGTGGTCGTTCGGAGGAATCGGTGGAGGAGGCGAAGAGGGAGTCGACTTGTGCGTGGCGGAGGCCGAGACGGAGGATCTGCGACCAGACTTGACGTAGAGCGGGGATGTTGCCGACGACGCGGTAGGCGTTGAGGAGGAGAGTGAGGAGGGGGAGTGTGGGCTCCCCTCCGGCCTCGATGATCTCCTGGAAGTAGTCCTCCACGTCTTCTGGACGTTGAAGTCGGCCGAGTTGGGCCATCACGGGTGCGTAGATGCTCTCGTAGCCACGTTGGGAGCCGGCAGCGTAGAGCCACGTCCTATCCTTCGGTTCGGAAGACATCAACGACTTCAAGAATTCCTTCGCGAGCTCCAGAGACTCCTCGGTGCCCTCCTGTGCGTATGCTCGTAAGATCGAACCGTATGTCATCGAGGTCGGTTGGATCCCGCGCTCTAACATCATGTCGTAGACCTCCTTCGCCTTGATCTTGTCGCCCAGTCGAAGGTATCCCGACATCAGTAATGTGAGGGCATAAACGTTGATGTGCAGTCCGGTCTCCCAATGAGCGGCCAGTCGCTCGAGCTCATTGAAAATATTGACCGCGATCTCCATCCTCCCGGCAACGCACGCCGCCTGCATCAGGATAGCGAACGTATGAACCGTCGGTCTCAGCCCCGCCTTCTCCATCCTACTAAACACCCCCGACACGATCTCGAACGGTGCGCTAAGGAGGACGTACGACTTGAGCAAGATGTTGTACACACCGATGCGTGGCCGAAGATGTCGATCCTTTGACGAGACGAGATAGTCGAAGGCCCTAATAACGCCCCGATACGAGCCCGCCTCCATATGTGCGGTCATGAGCGCTGCGATCATATGTCGATCCGGAAAGATACCTTCGCGAATGGCGCGTTTGTACATCGCCTCGGCCGCAACGGGGTCCTTCCTCTTCGACAACATAGAGATGACGGTCGTGTACGTCGCAGCGCTCGGTCGGAGGCCCGCCTCGCGCATCTGGTCCATGATACTTGCGACGGTCTCAAGCTCGCCTCGAGAGGCGAAACTCTGGATGAGGAGGCCATAGACATGTTGGTCCGGTGCGAATCCGGCGTCGATCATGGTCTGTAACCAATTGTTCATTCCGACAAAATCTCGTGCGTTGGCGTGGGCGAGGATGAGGGTGGAATAGTGGATGATATTGGGACGAAGTTGGTCGGGAGTGTCGGCGGTTGAGTCAGGAAAGTAGGTGCGAAAGAGTTGTACGACGGTCGTGGCATCACCATTGACAGCGTGCGCTTGAAGCAACATGTTTATGGCTGGCAGTTCGAGGCCTACCCGAGCCTTCATAGCCTCGAAATACTGCTCCGTGCGTTGAATATCGCCTTGATGGGAGAATAAGTGAAGTCCCGCGGACAAGACGTGTACCGAGTCTTGATCTTCCGGTGGTAGCGAATTGTTTACACGAGCGAAGAGTGTGTTAGCCATCTCAAAGGCATTGTTGCGAACGAGAGAGCGGATTAATCGAAGCGTGACCCAGTGGGGAAGTTCGAGGCGTTGTGAATACATCTCCTCGCACACGGCCACGGCATCCTCTGCTGCTCGCCTGTGTATGAGAAAAAGAACAAGTACGACGCCGACGTTCTTTCGACGCATCTCGCTGCCTATCTCCCTCCGATTGGCGACAAGCACTGCAGGGAACTCGATCCTATCCAGTATCAAGAACACGGTCTGACAGAGCCTATCGTAGTCTGGGCCAGAGCGCAAGTCCGTCTTCGATCTACCGCTTCGGTATTCCTGCGAAAGGACAAGTGTACCTACAGTCTCGTATTCGTGGGCCACGAAGTCGAGTACTCTTTCGGGACCGCCATGCAGGTCAAGGGCATGGACAAGGGTGTTGATCATCCGAAGCTCCATTGGGTCGAACCCCCGTCGGTGTTTCCTTGCCTTGAACTCTTTCCAAGCGGCAAGCGCGGCAGCGGTGTCGGCAGAGAGAGCAAGGCATCGAGCTGAGAGACAGTGAAAGGTCTGCTGCTGGTGCCGAAGTTTAGCTGTAGAACCCAACTCATCGACCAGGGGTTGCAGTCGCTCCATCCATTCCTGAAACTGCTCAGAGTCATCCTCTGAGAGGAGCGTGTTCTCTACTTCGGTTAGAGCGCGGTCCACGAAGGCGGACAGGGTCGAATGAGAAGATATGGACCGGTTGTTTTGATCGCGAAGGGTCTCGAACGCCCTCCAGGCCTCATCAAGGAGTACTGGGTGACCTTTGATCGGCTGGTCCCGTACGAAATGGTCGAAGACGTTGACGGGGAGAGCTTTGCGAGTGGCGAGAAGGGTGGAATCGGAGGCGTAGCGGACGTGCACGCGACATGGCGACCGGAAGGCAGGGATGATGGTGGACGAGCTTGGTGACAATGATGGGCGTGTGGGGTGACGAAGATGTGTCTGGATGCGATGTCGTATTGGCGATTCAGGAGGGTCAGGAAAGGGAGATACACGTTTACTGCCTGTGCGCACGCAAATTCGAACTGCTGAGGACAGGAATAACCACCGGAAATAAGCTAGCGAGAGACGCACAATGATTATGAGTAAGCCACTGGGAATCTGTGAACCAATCTGTGTCTGGCAGTGCTCTTTGCTTTCCCTTTGCGCGTTTTGAACGGGAGGAGACGGCGTTGTAGGACTGAGGGTGCATGGATGCGGAAAGAGACCGGAAGGCGGAGTGGGCTAACGCAGGGCGTAGTGGTACAGGATAAGCCAGTAGGGAGTTGATGGAGGCCAAGACAGGCTCGACCATAACCATTCAACAACGCGTCTCTTCGCTCCTACAATGCCTGCCGCAGTGGTCAGCGCGTCGGCACACAAATCCAGAAAATAACGAGAATATTGAGACGTACCTGGACCTTGCTGCAAGCGAGGAAGAGCAGCAGGCCAGCGAGACTCGTTGCCTTCCACGGCCACCGTCAAGAACGGGTGGGCAATGAGCGAGGGAGGTCGTGCAAGACGCACGCGATGATGAGCTCTATTTCCCAGAATATTTCGACCATTTCGACTTGCTCTTCCGAGGCGCTCTTTTGGCTGACATAAGCTTCTCGGCAAGTTCCGCCTTGTCCGGGAGATCTCCGCCATGCGAACCCCGCGTTGCCAACGTTCATCCTATTCATCAACCGTGCTACTGAGCGGCGACCAAGTAAGGACTAGTAGGATGGCCCCCAGACCCAACCCTCCCCACCACGAAATCATACCCATCCCGGTCGGTGCTCCAGACCGTGCTAGTATGCTCGAGATGTGCACGAATGTCAGGATAGACGTCTTCGTCCACGAGCAGAAGTTCTCTCTGGATGAAGAGATCGAGTAAGTTAATGCTCCCTTATGTGGCCTCCCAACGAGGTGCCCTTTCTCACCTCGAATCGGCCCACATTAACTTCTGCACAGTGAGTATGACGCTACCGCGACGCACTTCTTGCTCCGCCTCTTGCCCTCTAATGAACCAATCGGGACAATACGTGCCTATTGCTCGTCCGGCGCCACCTATTACAAGGTACAACTCCCCTTCCTCTTGGTAGCTCGTGTTACACCCTACACGGACACCGATGGTCATGATCACTTCCTAATGGAGTCTATCTTAATCTTAATCTCAACCTCACTTACTTACATTTAGGTTCTTCTCGTCCCGCTCTCCATCGCCACTATCTGACGTGACGCTCATACACACCCCGAAAGCTCTCCCGACTAGCTGTACTCAAGGAATACCGCAAGTACAGCTTCGGACGTGAGCTAGTATTAGCACTGCACGACTGGGTCAAACAGGACGCCACGTCCAGGGGCCTCACCACTGTCAAAATCGTCAGCCACTCCCAGATCCCCGTGAAGGTGAGCTCGTCGCTTCTTCTTTCGAAGGGCGATGGTGCACGGCTACGACCGGTAGCCTTCTCACTCCGAAGCCTCAATTCCATACGAGCAAAGCCTCATATTCACTCCTGTCCATTTGTCTGTCTGTATACAGGGCTTCTACGCTAAGTAGGGCACCTCTCCTTCCTCCGCCCTCAAGCTGTTCTCCTCGTTCTCACAGCACTGCTAATACATGCGTCATCCCATGTACCTTCTCGTCCTCAACATTCCTCTTTTGTCCGCCAGATTTGGTTATACACCGGAGGTGCGTCTGGTTCGGTCCAGTTCGAACCACAGAATCCCGATAGCCTCCGTTTCATCTTGCTTCCGACCTTCCTCTTATCATCTTCCTCTCCCGATGTGGCCATTCAATCGCGAGCGGATCCGCCATTTTTTGGGTGCCGATCTTGCTTACCGCCGGCCCATCTTTCTTTCTGTCCCCATCCGATTCTCTTTCCATCGGCCTGCCTATTTGGCTGGACTGGGTTCGTCGATGCCAACTTTTGCGGATTCCTTTTGTTGTTTATCCATCCCCCATCTTTCATTTATCTCCATTATGTTCCCATGCTCACAATCGTCCATCTCCCTTTTGATCTCCTCTTATGGACATCTGACTCCACTTGCCGCCCAACGCTCGACACTAACAAACGTGCAACGCTCTCCGCGTCCTCTCCACACACCCACGCGTGCATGGCCTTCATTCACCGGCGGTCGGTCGGTCACTCACTCACTCACTCAGGGAGAAGAGTTCGACGAAGACGGTAAGTCGGCCCCGACGGATTCCATTGATGACATCGCTCCATCCTATCCTGCGCATTCCTCCTTCCCCCTTCCCCCTTCTTCCATAGTGTCGCTTCCGCTTCCGCATACCCTCGTCATAGGCCCTTTTTCGTCCTTCCTTCCCTTCTGTTCTCGTCGCGCAATGGACTGAGGGTGACTGGCTGACTGACCCAATGCGCACATCTCTTGGTTTGCATGACCATGACCCCTCACCCCTAATTTGCTTGGTGGGCCCAACTTCCGGACTATGAATTCTGAACCTGAACCTTCGCGGATCTAATATTCGCCGCCGCGAACGATGAACGATGGACCGTCCCATGCGATGCAAAATATCTTCCATTTGCGGGCCCTTATGCATATGCATGACCGTGCTACCTCTCCCGCCGGTGCATTACACCGATAGGAGCGCCCCACCAGAAGTGAGTACGCCAAACGGTCTTCCCTCTTCCTCTTCCTCTTTGTCTACTCCCCTTCCTCCCTTCTCCCTTCTTGTTCCTCTCTCTTCCTGTTACTTCTCGCTTTGCGTGCTGCGTGCTCCGAGTCTCACGTCATACTTCTCTCGGACGCGTACGCCACAAAGCCCCCGTAGTTGCCTTCCATATCGTGTCATGCAATGTTTATGTCTACCCTTATTGTTTTCGATCCCATTCTCTTCGACCTCTTTCGCCTCTCCGCGGAGGAGCTGGTCTTCCAATCTCTGGAAAATCCCTCTAGATGTCGTGACTTACCTGCCTGCTCTGGTACATACTATAGCATCGCTCGCAATGGAATCTTACTATACCGCGCCCATACCCTTACCCATACCACACTCTACTCTCCCCATCCAGGCCACTTCATTCATATATTCATCGGTCTTTCAAACAACTACGTAAACAAACAAACAAACAAACAAACAAACAAACACATCCAGCCTCCCGCCGGCTCCACTCGCCATCCACTTACACTTACACTTACCATCGTGACCTCCGTACCTTTTTTCTTCCTTTTCGCCCATTCCGTGTTCACCTCCGAAATAATCCCAACCATCACTTCTCTCCCATCGAGAGTCATCCACCTCATCTCACCTCATGCTCACTTCCTTCCCCTCTTCCTCGATTCCACAATCACTCGAAAGACAAACCCCCAAACCCTACATCGCCCACCCCAACCCACAGACTTAATAAATCATCCACTCCAACCCCATTTTTTGCGTTCAAACGTTGTGTTCATGTTTCACTCCGTTCCTTGTTCCTTGCCCTGTCTCTGACTCCTCCCCTCCTCCCTGCCCTGTCCCTCGTCTTTTCTCGTTCGTCGTCCGTTCAACTTCGCTCACATCACTGCTCTCACCCCACAGGATGATCCTCCACCTCTCCCTCTCCACCACCACCACCACCACCACCACCTGCGTGCCCCTCTCACCTGCCCCCGAATCCGAAGCCTGAAGCCTGAAGCGCCCCCGAACCTTCATCCTCGTCCTAATCCTTGTCTCCTCTTCCGCCTCCCTGCCCCTCTCACCTACCCCCGAATCCGAAGCCTGAAGCGCCCCCGAACCTTCGTCCTCGTCCCAATCCCCGTCTCAGTCCCATCCACTCCCAACCACATAACCCAAACATTGCTTCCAAATGACATCCATAAAGTGTCCCCCTTTTTTTCGTTCATTCCCCCCCTTCATTCGTATTCAACAAACAAACAAACAAAGATTCCATTCATTCATTCTATACATAATAAAATATGTCCTACTATGCAAACCCTGGACCTACAAACCCTGTCGCAGAGCAAAGCAAAGCAGAAAAGAAATCGAGCCACTTAATGTGGCGGGTCGTTAGAGGTCGTAAGTGCAGCTAGCGGTGAAACGGGGCGAGGCGGGAGGAGGTGAGGAGAGGAGGCAGGTAGACAGAAACGAAGACAAGAGTAGAGAGTAGAGAGTAGAGAGTAGAGGTCATCAGAACTCGAGACGAGACGGTGTTTCTAGCAATACATTCAAAAGAAAAATCAAACGAAGAGACTCAAAACATTGATCGCAGCCTGGACATGTGCATGGACAATGGACCGTACATACCGTACGTGATTGACTCGGGAGCTTGAGCAATGAGCGGGACCGTACCTACGTGCGTGCGTACTCAGCAAGGACGGTACCTACGTAAGTACTCGGCATGGATAATACGTGACTCGAGAACCTGAGCACAACGTAACACGGTAGAAGGGTAGACGGTAGAAGGGTAGACGGAGTGAGGGCAAAGTGAGGGGCCACACTGAAAAATTTGGTGGCTAGCTGCGCTCAGGCCACAGCACGACAGACGAGAGACGAGAGGACGTAGATGAAGTACGAAATCTGAGAAAAAGAAACCGAAAACGAAAACGAAAAAAAAAAAAACGAGAAAGAAGAATGATACATGAGCGGGCAACGGTTAACGAACACGGGGACGATAAGTACAAATCAATCAATGTTCGGCATGCGTCGATCGGGCCCAGAGACGGAGACGAGGGTAAGTAATATACTACAACAAGAAAGCGAAAACAAAAGAGACAGCGGTGCGTCGTGAGTTGCGTGCGTGCGTGCGTGCATGACATGACGAGGGAAGAACTGCAGCGACGAAGGGCCCGAAAGAGAAACCCGAAAAGCGGAAAGCGATCCAGAAAGACCAGAGATATCATGAAGAGACGAGTGGTATCATCGGCGATAAAACGTGTGCGCGTCGTGAACGGGACGAGAGATGGCCGCTTTGCCATGCCACCCCAACCAGCAAAGGAAAAGAAAAGAAAAGTCAAGCATATGTACGAAGGAAGAAAAGAGGAAGTAAGAGCAAAAGATAGTCCCACCGGGACCGCAGGCCGGAAGACCCAGCCTCGGACCAAGAAACACAAACACGCAGAGAGTCGAGTCGAGTCGAGCGAACCGAAGGGAATAAACAGGATGAAAAAGTCAAAGAGCAAAGGGTGGTGCATAGTGAAGGAAAAGTAAAAACTAGAAACAGAAATTCGTAAAGATGAGTGCAAGGAGAGATCTTCCCCATCATCGTCGTCGTCGTCGAACCAGTCCATCCAGGGACGCCCCAGGCCCCGACATCCTACCTACTTCTAACCGCGCTCAAACCCTCCCTCTAAACCTCCTCCCGCTGCTGCTTGCTACACCCGACACCACCGAATCCGCCTCGCTCTCACTCTCCGAACTAAACGGCTCCGCCTTGACCGACCCCGACCCCGAACGTACACCCGAGACGGAGCGCGAGCCCGCGGACGAGCTCAAGGGGATAGACGACGTCTGGAAGGAGTTTGGCGGCAACACGCTGAAGCTGATACTCGTTCCGTAATCCATCATCATCGACCCTTCCTCGTACCTCTTCCGCGCGGACTCGTACTCGAGTTTCTCTTGTTCTGCCTGAGCTAAGAAGGGCTGTAAATTAAATCACGACGAGGTCAGCTTTTTCCAACCCACGAGCGGTAGGGATTACGACAAGAGACGCACTCTCTTCTCATCATCCGTCATCGACCTCCACTTGCCCGCCGCCAACACGCTCTGCTTCGTCGTCTCCGTCTCCTCTCCGAACACGTCCTGGACCAAGGCCGGGTCCGACCTGATCCTCTGCAAGAACATGAAATACGCGCTGAGCGGTTTCTTCGGCGCGTTCGGGTCCTTGATGTTCCCCTTGCGCGACTTGCCCGCCTTGCGCTGCGCAGACCGGAACACGTTCTCGCGCTTGATGTCGTCCGGGGAGAGCGAGGCCATGTACTTGGTGTACTCGCGTTCGCGGGCTTCTTTCATCGTCTGGGAACGGCGCTGGTAGGGCTGTGTAGGTGCGGGAGCGGGAACGAAACAGGACCGATGAGGACAACAAAAGGAATAGGGGTCAGCACGGATGTTCACACACAGCTCTTGATCATACACTGCGCATCGATGAATGATGCATGTACAGACGTGTATGTGGGGGATGATAGATGAGAATGACAATCAATGACGAACCTCCTTCTCGGCGGCGCTAAGTGCAGCGTACTCCGCCCCAGCCTCCTTGGCTGCCTGCGCAACGTTCAGCTTTCGCGCGCTCGTCGCCTGATGTCTCTGTATCCAGTCCGTGAAATACAACTGCCACGCCGACGGTGCCAGCTTCGGAGGATGGAGGTGCGACTTCTGAGGGGCTGTGTGGATGTGGGGACGTGTGGGTCAGCGAATAAGATTTGTTGTGGCGCAGACGAAAGGGAATGGGGGCTTACGTGTCTCGCTCGCCGGTCTGGTCCTGTCGGCAACGGCAATGGAAGGCTCAGCGATGAGGTCGTCCTCCGAGAGCTCGACCTTTCTCTTCCTGCGGACGGTAGCGTCGGGATCGTCACCTGTGCTGGCAGACTCTGCTCGCCGACTGTACGGGCGTGATAGCGACGGGGCTCTCAGGCCGGACGGTGCGCTGGAGGACTGGAAGATATGCGAGGCAGCGGGCATGGAGACCCTGCGATGACGTGGTCGTTGGGTGGCGAAGTTGTCGTCCGAGTGTGGCGAGGGCGGATAGAGGAGTTGGGGTGGCGGCGACGTGGGTGGCCGTTGAGCGGAGGGCGGAGCGAAGAGGGATGTGGCCCATGAGGGCTGGGAGAGCTCCGGGGGGGAGACGGACGGGAAGAGCTGTTGCTGCTGGTGCTGGTGCTGGTCGTCGAAGGAGTGGGGGAAGGAGTGGAGACCGTAGTCAGAGGGAGGTGAGAACTGCTCGGTCTTACCGGGGTAGTAGAGGTGGTCGTCGTAGGCGACGAAGGAGGGGCTGGACTGGGGATTGGGATTGAAGTCGAGGGAGGGGATGGCGATCGGGACGGATGACGATTGGAGCGGGGTGTCATCGACGTTGAACCAGTTGTGATAAGCGTTATCTAAGTCGACAGCGGTGTAGGCGTTGTCGAAGGAGTGGGGCCCTTGATATGAATTGGGCGATGAGAGATGTGGATCGGAGCCGAAGGGGGGATAGTCAAGCTGACTGGACGGCGATGCGGGCGAGTCTGTGAACGCGGGGGCGTTCGGTGGCGATGCTGGTGGGTGGTTGTTGTGGGTGTTGTTGACGTCCCAGGAGGGGTAAGATTCGACGTCCATGGCGAAGAGGTTGTCGGACGAGTCGAAGAGGGAGTGGTCGCGGGGGAGGGTGTCGTCGGAGAAGGGGAGGAATGGGGAGGCGTCCTGCATGGAGGCGTCGTGTGGAGAGGGGAAGTGGGAGTGGCGACGGGTGGCGGGGTATGGGTGCATGGTGGCGGGGGGGCGAATAGGGGGGAAGGGACGGGGAGGGAGGGGGAGCTTATATAGGGATCTGGGAAGGGCGGTACGGAGTGGTCGCATCGTCGGGGAGAGGATGAGGACGAGTCAAGGACGAAGCCCGGGCGAAGCAGCTGCTGTGCCATCTGCCCGGCTCATCAGCCACGCTCTCGCAATCGTCGCCCTTCCCAATGCGGAATATCGCCCTGGATCTGGCACGGTCCGACCCCCCAATCCCTTTCCCTCTTCGTCCCCGATTCCTCCGACTTCTGCAACGCCGGCGCGTAGATGACCGGCCCTGAACATTCCCAATATGGCATCTGCTGCCCCCCACCCCGGCTTCCATTGTGCTCACCCAACCGGCCTCTTCTCCGTACCCACACTCGTCCAAGCACAGCTGCAGGCACACAGCGCTTTCTCACACTGCTCTACGATAATGACGCGGACAATGCACATCTATTTTCAGACCCCCTCCCAATCACAGCACGACCACGTATTCCGACTGCTGGTACTGAGCCTTGTTGTACACACTCTTCCCAGCCTGATCCCCATCCCATCACGTCATCACACCCCAGAGTCAATCGCTTCAGTTCATCATACGCTGTAAACAATCCAAACACGCTCACCTCCCAGTCCTTCACGTCCTTCATGATCTCCCCCTCCCGCGCCTTCGCCGCCTCCTGCCTCCGGTACGCGTCCCTGTCCCCCTCCGCGAGCAGCAGCGGAACGAGGTGGATCCTCGACCACACCTTCTCCCGTTCCAATTCCCTACAATGCAATCAAGAACATATAAGCATTCCGAACGTCCCAAATCCGTCATCCTTCCTTCTCCTGCCCCTCCGAGCCCAGAACACCGGCTCCGCGAACCACGAACAACAGAGCACAGAACGAGCTGAACACAGTCTCTGTCACAAGAACGCGTCGAGCTCTCTGTGTGCAAGAACATCGGCTTGCGCTACCGGCATGCCGTAGTCCACGTTCTGTGACGAGCGCGAGGATCACTTGACACGTTCTCCGTTCCTCTGCTACTGGTGCTGATTCGCGTCTGTGTTCGAAATGGCAAGGGAGCACGCGTTCGCGTTCGCGCAGGGCTACTCCAATTGTAGGTTCGCATTCCGCGCTCCGAATGGTGCAGCAGGGCTGGACCGCGTCCACATCCGTGCTCCGAATGCTGGCTACCGTGACATAGCTGGATGGGTGGGCTGATTCGCCTTCGCCTTTGCATCCGCATCCGCGTCATGCATACTATAACCGTCAATCCAAACGCGTTCTTCCTCTCTTCCTCGTTCTCCTTCCTCGTACGCGCAAAAAACTCCCATAGAATATAGATTGAGAGAGTGAACGCACCTCCGCTCAAGATTCCCCTTCCCCAACCTCCAAAACCCAAACGCGCTCACGGCCGTCACGCCGAGCAACATCATCACCCCGCTCGGGCCGCGGAAGGGCAGGTTGCGTTTGTATTTCAGGGCTTCGAACCCGCCCGAGGGGGGCATGTCCCTGGGGGGTGGGTGATGAACATAAGACCACGGGATGAGATGGGAACATGGGGGCGGTGTAGGAGGGGGGGGTGGGGTGGGTGGAGGGTATTGGAGGAATGATTGGATTGGAGGGTTTGAATTGGAGGGAGGGGGAGCAAGGGATTGGATAGATTGGATTGGAGAGGGTCGAACCGGAACTTACTGTCTGTAAGGTTGTGACACTGCATGCACGAATGGACGAATGGATGTGAATAAGAGTATATGATTAGCATTCTGACTCTCCCCTCTCAGCCCAAAACAAGAACGAAGTCTGTCTGTCTGTGCTGTGCTTCGGGCAGGGCAACATATCACAGAAGCTGCAGCAGAGCAGAGCCCAGGGGAGTGAGAGTGATAGGAATAGGGAATAGGAGGACTTCCATATCACAACCACAACCACAATGAAAGAAGTAGACGACTGACTCGTATGCGTATGCGTATTCGTAGCCTCGTGCTCACTCGCTGGTTCAAACTTGGTCGCTCGGTCGAATGTGGAAGCGAAGGTGTCTGGTGAGAGTGTTTGAGTTCAGGATTCGTTGCACGCCACGAAGTACGATCGCCGATTCGATTTGCGCCCCGGGTATTTTTCTCACGCTTCGTTCTCTTGCCGTAATCGCCGGCCTCCTCCGGCCGGCCGGTTGTGTTCCGAACCCGACGTCTTTGCCAGACGACTGGGATGGAGATGCAGGAGATCAGAGGTTCTGAAGAATCGCAGAGGAACCTATCCATTCGCATATGCATATGCATCTGTTACTCTATTCCGATTCGATTTCGCCCCACCGAACCCGAACCCACGGCCACCCATAGATTTAGATCCAGAGGCGACCTTCTGATCCCGGAATGTAACCGTGACACAACTGTAGGTCCTCATGAGCACAAGACTCACCCACTCACACTCCAAAGTCCAAAGTCCACGGAGATCCTGAGGAAGTGAAGAAGAGATTCGGAACGGAGGCTCGTGAGGTGTTGAATTGGAAAATCCATAACCAAAAAGTTTTCAGCAGACTCAGATTCAGACTCACACCGCGTAGTTGGACCTACTAGTTGGACGCGTTACAGTAATACAGTACGATCCTCGAATCACACTGGAGGACTCGGAAGCGATGAGTTTTACCCCATTCGCGTATGCGTATTCGGACGCATATGTCACGAACAGGTTTTACGGTACGGTACTGCGTACTGCATCGTCAATGAGAGTCAGGCAATCATATCATACCCGCGGCTCGGAGAATTACAATACAACACAATGATTACTCCTCATCGTGACTCTTCAAAATAGAACAGATGCAGGGAATGCAAATGCGCATCGAATCGAGAGCCAGCCTTCGTTTTTCGCACACGGTCATCTCTCACTCTGACTCGCAAGAGAGAAACTTCAAACAAGGATGGATGCCCTCGGAAACAACCACTGAAGTAGGTGCTTCGTTCTCCCGATATGGAAAGCGCGGAGGGTGAATGACATGAGGGCTTGCGCCACAGCATTGGTATCGCGCATCGTGCCCAGCCAGCGTCGACCGTACGCCGAAACCAGGGGAAATTACGCGGGGTGAGGGAAGCCTAAGGGGGCGTGATTGTCAGAATATTCCAAACTATATTAGTATATTCCTTTGATTATGAACGGACGGACGCGGTCCTCCCACGTCACACACTTCTTCCACCACCACCACCACCGCCTCCACGTCCATGTCGCACCAGCCGTCGCCCGGTCCCTCAGCCCATCTCCATCCTTCCACGTATCCGCCCCAACAACAGATCCAGAGCAACACGCCTAGTAATAGTAGTCATACTCAGACTCAGCCCGGCGTCGGTCCTCATCCCTCGGCGTCAATGCTCCAAAACCAAAACCCGAACATGGCCATGAGTCGACAGAAACTCAAGTCGTTCACGCCTGGGATAGGTATCGCCGCTGGCGCCGAGGACGCGAAGTATAAGGCTAAGTATAAGGAGTTGAGAAAGAAGGTGAAGGAGATCGAGGCGGTGTGTATTCCAGTCATGGTTCATGTTGACTTTTCGTCTATTCGTGCGCTCATGGACTTTTCTGGGTCTTTTGGTCGCTCGCTCGGGATAGGACAATGATAAACTCGTGTTCAAAACTCTTCAGGCTAAGAGGAATATACAACGTATGAGGATCGAGCGCGCGTGAGTGCCTGCCATGCATGCTACCTCAACCCTCGTCCTCGTCCTGACTGTGCTTGTCAATGTCGTTGCTGTATATTCTTCAGTATCATCTACGAGCGCCTCTCTGCTACAGCTCAGTACCAAATACCGCCGTCCCACCAAGTCGCCGGACCTCCATCCTATCCAGGTGTGAGCAGGCCACACTACCCATCTCGTGATATCCACGACCCCTACGTCGGTGGTCCCGGCGTCGTCAGCGACCCATACGATTCTCCCGGCGTCGAAGGCTGGTATAGAACGCAGAGCGGTAGCGGGGGAGGAACGAGGCTCACCGCTGCTCTACCACCCAATGGCTCGCCATTGCACATCGCCGATCCGTCCATCATGACCACCCATCCGGGCATCGGTCCTACCGCCCATTCTTCGAGACATTCGTCCGCGCATCCTTCGTCTCGTGGTGGTGGTGGAAGTCATCACCAATCGTTACCCTCGCTTTCTTCCATCCAACATCTCGAACCCCCCCGTCCACACGAACTCGTCCGCGTTTCCCATCCCCACTCACCTCCACCACCCTCCCTAACCACCCTAACCTCCAACTCACGCGGCCAATTCCGCGTCGGAAATACTATCGTCTCAGGCTACGATGCTCCCCCCGAAGGAATTCCAGTTCCTATGGACCGTTACCAACCGCGTCCGCCTCCTCCGCAAGACTACAACATCACACCTACTGCAGAAAGAGAACGAGAACGAGAAAGAAGCGCAAGTGGACGATCGCGTCGGTCCGATATTCACGAGCTCACGCACGAACATCAACCTTCCCCGGGGGTCAGCTACATCCCCGGTCCACCCTCCGTCTCCGCTTCAACTGCAAACTCAACTCCCGCGCCACCGCCACCTCCATCCGTCTCCGTCTCCGTCTCTTCATCTCTCGCTCCCAGCATGAGTCTGAGCATGAGTGCCGGTGCCGGTGCTGGCGGTGGTGCTGGCGGTGGTGACAACCCCCTCTCGCCCACGATCTCGCACTCCCAGGCATCATCCTCCGAAACCCGCACCGGCGGCGGGTCCGGCCACATGCATAGACACCAACGCTTAGGACCCGGCACGAACATCAATAACGTGCGGCCACCGGGTTACGAGGCGGAGTATATCGAAAAGGAGAGGTTGAGGGAGATGAACGATCGTGAGAGGGTGAAAGAGTGGGAAGTGGAGAGGGAACAGCGCGAGGTGAGGAGGGGTGGGATCGCGGCGGGTGCGGGTGGGAGGCCGGAGTATGATGAGCGCGGACATGGGCACGGACACGCGCATGCGCACGCGGGCTCGCCTTCGTATAATTCTGGTTCGGTGCACGGACGTGGACGAGCTGGTGTACCGGGCGATTCGTACGGCGCTGTTTCGCCTAGGTCACGTTCGGGGAGTCTGGTGAGGCAGGATCCGATGGACGAAGAGGCGAGGGAGAGGATGTATTATGATAGGGAGGTCAGGGAGAGGGAGTATAGGATCCTGGCGAGGGAGCGAGAGAGAGAGGAAGAAGAGGATATGAGGCTGCGTCGTGGGGAGGCGGAGTCGTATGCTAGGGGAACGAGGGGAGATGATGTGGATATGGAGGAAGTGGGCTATAGGCGCGGCGGTTCGCCTTGAACGTAGGGGATTGAAGATCTTGGAGAAAACGACTCGGGACGGCGAAGTCGAAGGGAGATAGAGGGGTGACGTTCTTTTCTTGTATCCAATCGTGTTCTCCTGATATTTATTCATCCTTGTGTTCTGACCTCTGTTGTGGACGCTCAGTCTTGTATGGCCTCTTTGCTTATCGCTTTGTTTTGTCTTTCTTGAAGGATGATGATCTGAGAAAAAGAGCACGCGCACGTTCACCGCTGCGGAGGTCGTCAGGACCCCCTCGTACATCATACCTTCCTCATTCCAACAGGTCTGATACCGCAAATCAGACTCCATAGACGGTAGAACCACGGACAGACGCGCACTTAGGCGGAGCCTGAAACCGTTTCAGTCCATAAACGGAACGTCCGCATCACGGAGTGCTTGTTTCTGCGGTTTATCTCTGTGTACTGTTCATCAGGCATCATGATGGCTTCCTCTGCTGGGGTCACTTATAGCGAGACGTGTGGGTGTGAGATGGGTTGGAGGGTTCCTTGTTCCTTGCCCACTAAGTACTACGCGCTTGCTCAGGTACTGCCAGTGGTTGGAGGACTCCAGAGGCGGACGGTGAGCTTTCGTCGTAAGTCGCTATGGATCTTGAGTTCTATGCGTCGCTAGGGCTGGAGTGTATTCTGTATGGTGCGTGTATCCTATTTCCAAAAATATTGACGAGAATGTCCAGTGGAACTCTTCTGATCTTGTGATTGTTCAGGCGTATATTCCGTCCTTTTCATAAGCAGCTTGTACCTGCTCCTGTAAGTGGTGGTGCCTCCCCTCCCCTGCATGGGCGATGACAATGATGCACCCGGTCCTGACGACTCTGCAGGTTCCACAGACGAAGGGGTGCCGCTCAGAGGCTGGTACACCACTATGTTCTGATCGCCACCGTGATCATGTACTCCGTGTCTACGACGCACCTCGTCCTCAGTTTTCGCGTTTTCTCAGACAGCTTCCTGAACGGAAATAATTGGGATCCGAATACACCGGGGACGGATGCGCTCTGTATCGCGAAGATGTATTTGCCTGCGATTAATGTGAGTATCTCCGATCCCGTTCCCCGTTGACCGTTCTCTGTTCCGCCTTGTTTCTACTTTTCTACTTCCCTAATCCGGTTTGACGTGGTGTTCACTGTTCAACGCTGACGGCTGACGCCGTAAATCCGTATTTACTAGTTCATGCTCGCGGACCTGATTGTCATATGGCGGTTATACCTCCTCTGGAATTTCAACGTTTGGGTTTGCGTACCGCCTCTCTTCCTAGTGCTCGCGACCGGCGGTACGTCTGACTCAGCTACTTGTTTAAACTACAGTTTCAGGCTCTTGCTAGTCCGCCACCGTATTATTCACAACCGATCCCATTCACACCTTCATCTCCACTGCCTCCGCCACTGATCGCAAACCCCCGGCTTTGAAATCATCGACTTATTACATTCCTGAACTAAATTATGATAACTGACTGCTCTCGTCCCCTTTCACGCATATTCTTATGTTTCATGTCGGGCCATGGCCATGGATGGTTGTATGGCCGCAGTCACGGCCATCGCGGGAACGACACAGGCGGCAGCACATATGCATACAATCGTCCTCGACGCGCATTATCCATGGACCTTAGCGCTCAACTGTCTGACGCTCGCCACGAATGTTGTCACGACGGCTTTGGTGGCTTATCGAGCAAGGTACGTAGTATGTGGCGTGGCGTTCTCTTTGATCCCTTTTCGATTTACTCCACTCCCATCAATTGTCCATTGTCCAAGTCTACACAAAACAAAGTTGCCGCGACATCATATACGTCCGAATCTGACTAGTTGTTCTTGCTGTCACTCGCGTTCAATATGTGTATATGTCCGATTCAAAGCGTGAATTAAACGCTTTGACGCTGATATGTGCACGATACCGTCCGGAACTTCTTTCTCCTCCTCTTTGCTTTTGTCCCCGAACTGTCTTGGCCCGATGCTAACGGCATAACTTTCGCATACTACTTCTCGTGCATCGGGCGCGCTTCACCTCGGATTCGGATTCGAATTCGAATTCGCAGATGGTATAATCGATCATCTATCCAGGACCGCCGAAGTGAGGCCCGCAAGCTGAGCCAGGAGATACTGGCCACGATCGTGGAATCCGGCTTCCTGTACTGCTTCACCTGGGTACGCACCATACTTCCCACTTCCCATCTTCGCTCGATGGCTCCAGAGAAAAAGTAACTTACCATTTACCCCTATCCATGCTTAATTTTGTTCATGTCCGCGCATCCGTGCGTATGCTCTGTGTCGCCTTCGCATCTTCGCATCGGAACAGGTCATTTGCTTCATCGTGTACTGGTCGCGCACACACGGGAACTTCTTGATTGCGGACAACATCCCTCAGCTGACGGTACGTCCCTCCCTTCCACTTCGCACGATCCTTCCAATCTGCTTTTCATTATGTGTGAGAGTGTGCTGCGTTTGCTGACCGACGCTCCACATCGCGCTGCCGAATGGAATGGCGAACGCTTCGATGTCGGTTCCACTTTCGCGGTACCTTACTCTAGGGCATCTATTCGTCCCTCATCATCCTTCTCGTCGCCCTCAAAATGACACAACTGGACTCCATCGCCCTGCTCTCCCATGACGGTCGCGCTGATCCCGAGACCCGTGGAACCATGAACCGTACGGTCCTTCAAACAGCACCCTTGGAGCTCCGAAACATATCCACTCATACCAGCCCACACTCGACGAAACCCATGGTGGTGCATGTAATGACATCGGTGGAGGAGAGCGGGGACAGGGACAGGGGCTGCACACCGAATTCTTCTCACCGGGTTCATCCATATTCCAGACCGTACGATGTTGCTAAAGATTAGACCCAAGGATGAATCGATGACGGACTGCGTGACCCAGTGACTGTATATTTGACGGACTGGATTCAGACCCAGGTACTTAGACTGTAACTCTTGTAATCTTTGCACTATCTATTGGTCCACAATGCACATGTCTATGCATCGTCGGTGGGCAGGTTGTGTTTATTGGGCCAGAGATACTTATTATACTCAGGCCGAAGCGCGAGACCTATACATACTCCCTCCATTTCCAACTCGTCCACGTTCCATGACGTCCGCTTATCCGATGTGAATGTGCGAGTATGCAGAACAAAGAAAGAGTTGGAAACAGCTCTGGATTCTCGAAGGCGCAAGCAGCCTATCTCCCTTGATCCGACTTCGACGTCCAATTTCGGTGGTTGGGTGGGTTCTTGGAAGTACCCAAAAGGGATAGATGCACGAGCGTCGAGCAATATTGAAGTCCCAGCTGACACGAAGTTGGCTTGTGATTCCCCGACACAAAAAAACCTCTCTACTCGCGACGTGTCAGCGATCGTTCATGCGGTCGGTGTGCATGTTTCGTTCTTTCACTGGAGCGGAGAGGCCGAGATTGCCAGTCATTCACAACCGGTACCACCTCGGCACCCAGTGGATCAAGTCGGGAGTGTGGCACTCGTACTAGTGGTGGTCGGTCGGGCCCAACGCTTCTCCGTTCAACGCTAGCTTGAAGCTTGTGGATAAAGTATGGTGGATGTATATGATCAGCGCTTGGACGGCCTAACAGCGCCAAAACCAAAAACTTCTTGCTAGCCTCGTGGATAACCTCGAAAGGATTTGGGAGTGGTTTCATCCTCTTGGGCGTCAGTCCCTCCAGATGCCACTGACCATGACCACAGGGTCCGGCTCGACACTCGTCGGCCTCGGAGCACGGTCCTGGGCGTTTCGTAGGATCCGATAGAGATTGGGCTCCTGAGTGCCCACTACCTCTCGGACACGCGCGCCTACGCGTTTCTAAACCTTGACAATGAAACGGGCATAGAGTCGATGCAAGCCTGGCGCTCGCTAATGATGAGTGGATCTGCTTTCGAGCGAGCGATCTGTCGTAATCAAGTTAGCGGGGGCTGTTGTCTGATCGACGGTACACCATGGTCCTGGCATGGAATACGAGCTTCGGAACTCGATGGGTAAGTAGTATACGGTATCAGACGGATGCACTTATGGAGACAGGAAATCGCGAGCGTCTGCTATGTTAGGTACCGATAACCAGTAGCCTCGAATAGCAAGTGCAAAGGACCGTATAACACCGACCCATTCGACGTGTCAGGTCTGCGCTGGAGATACACCGGACTTGAGCCGGATAGTGAACTACGGAGGTAGCGAAGCTTGGATGAACTTGCACGGAAGCAAAGGAAGCAATTTCGCGAGCAACGCTTTGACGGCTTCTCGGAGAACACGATATTATTACTACCACAGGTACATCGGGCAGAGGGCGAAACCCGCTAGAGCTTCAAGGCAAGGCGCCGGAGATGAACGTTAGCTTGTCATTTGAATCATCACGATGAGGGTATGTGCACTTCTTCAACTTGACCCGGGCCCGGCAGTGATTGGTGATTAAGGAATGGACGGTCCCTTCGGGCCTAGCGCGACCGCATCCATCCATGAGTTCACAAATAGTTAGCGTTCTCGGGACCTGTGGCGCCACCGTTCCAATCCACAGTTGCGACAAAGATTGGCTGACGCTCTAGATGAATGAAAAGGAATAGGAGTGGGTACCTTCTTATCAACATGCTCGGTGTGCACCGAGAATAAACTCAGGCTAGAAGCACCGACAATGAGAAGGAGCCATTCCTGACCCACAACCTTCCGAAAACCCGACCTCGAAATTAACGGGCAGGGCCCGACCTGCCGTTTTGGGCTGAACTCTAACTCGGCAAGTTCGCCGTTCTTGCCTGCCCCGTCGGGCGATGTCGTTAGATGGGCTACAGAAGGGCGCTGCTGGTACACGTTTGCCAGCGAGCGGAGCACCCGACCATTCCTTGCCGTTACGCCCACTCCATCGTCGGCTCGATGTCTTATCTCTGGCCATTAGAGTTCGGATACTATCCCACTTCACAGAACAAGGCCACACGTGCATTCGAGACGGCCAACCAAACTGTGGATTACTGAGCAGTGCACTGCTTTGTGGAAGGAGCTTGGGAGGACCAGACGAGATATATTGTCTCACCTGTGAAACAGAAACGCGATCGCTGATAGTCATCCAGAGCAGAAAGCCGCGGCGGAGGGGCCGAGCATGGTGGAGATATCACGTTTCTCGTCTAGAAGGGTACAGTGTACCGATTGTCCATTCGTAGACCCCAAGGAAGACTGCGCCGCCCGCGGAGATCCACAGCGTCCTTGGAACTACGCCGGCGAAAAGAGCTCGTAGGCCGTTCACGGCATATATCTGTTGCAATCTGGACAGAGGAGAGGGATATGTGGAATGCTTGGGGTCCTAGGATCAGAGTCAGTTCAGCAAGGTACATCGTCGGTAGCGAAAGGGGAGGCGGGCATCAAAGATTTTGATTGATATTTGTACACGTACTCGCAAGTCTAACATGACTCGAGTTTTGAGAACATCGAGTGGGGTTGTGAGCGCTGCGGCGATGCCACCAGCTACGCTTCCACATGCCGCGGCTTCGTAGGCGTGTAGTTGCCCGGGCTTTTGGTACAGGAATAGGGAGAGGCGATGCTTGAACATCTCGTACATGGGGAATTGGAGCGATGTAAACGGAATCTAGTTCACAAAATGGATATCAGCCGAGGCGGCAGGCAGTGTATTTGGCTCTCTCCGTTCTCAAGATGCCAAAGAAGTGTATCAATGACCCACCTCGCGCATCACGGTGATAGAAAACCCTCTGTAGAATCCACTCAGACCCTCAGCCCTCCACAACAATCGAGCGGCAGCCAGGGAAGAATCGGCTAGGGGTCCATATGTCGAAGTCTGTGCACGCGTCTTGATGACTTCGGTTGGTACTCGGATTAGACAAGCAGCCTAAAGCGTTCCGATCGAACAGTAACGCAAAGATTCTGAGCGGAAGAGGGATGTGTGTTATCACGGCGCAAGACGTACGACTTCTCCCATAGATGCAGACACCATATGGTTTAGGGGAGCTAGGTCTCCTTGGATGGGAAGGGTCCGCTTAAGGGTATCATATGTTGCGAAAAAAGCAGCGGCTGATCACTCAATTGGAATTGAATGAGCTTCTCCATCTCACTCTCTACGAAGATTAGAAACTCACCTCCTGGAGCGCTCCCAACAATCACACTTCCCACGCCCTTGTAAATCCCGCTTAGCCCCCCTGCTTTCGAGAATCCCTGGGCGGACTGTAAACGGGTCTTGAGAGTGTCTATAGGGTAGAATAGAAGGTCCACCGACGTTCCTGCCAGTCCCCCCGCCTAGCAAGGAGATTACACTAGATATAAATATCAGGGCAGAACGGTATTAACAGCACAGACCATGAGCGACTGCGTGAAAGTAGGCGATTGAGAGTTCATCCTTTCTTCTCCAGTCTTGGAAGCAAGACAGTCGCAAGACCGACGAGAAACAAGAACGAGTAGACCACAGTTGTCGTCGGTGTTGTGCAACGCGTCGACGCGAGTCCGGACGAGCAGCGGCCGATGACGCAATGCGGTGATTCGGAAAAAGCCGGATAGCCCGTACAAGATGGATAGGACCACCTCGTCCCCAGCTTGTGGACAAAGATACACCTGTGAGAGTCGCTATCTTAATTTCAACTCGGAAATTATCCACAGTAGCTATCCAAGGGAACATAAAGGCGCAAAATTTAGCTTTTACAGCAATGGATTGTATGCAGAAGGACATCGAACGATCTGTACTAGGTGACTCTCGCCCTTTCCGAAGTAACTTCATAGCGACTACAGCATCTGGGGCACACCCGGGTCGCCCGCCGCGGTCCCATGTCCAAGCTCAAGCTCACTCTTCCAATCGACAGTAGACCTTTCCGCCGATTCCAGCCTCAGCGTTTTGACGTCAATAATAGCAATGCTTCGTCTATCCCAATCGTGACCACTGCCCAAGCTCAGCCCACCGCCCCGCCTCCAGACGCCCGCTTCGAACTCGAGTCGATCTGTAGCGCATTCGTCCTCCTTCTCTGTCACAATCTGGGCTGTGGTATCTCTAGGATCTTCCCATGAGATAGGAGTCGGCGCGGGGTGACTACGCCACTGTGGAATGTGATGGAGATGGAAGGGACCATGACAGCTGTTCGCTCCCGCCATAATACTATATGAGTCGTCAATTTCTGGATTCGAGTCCGATGTGGCCGTTTCGTGGAGAGGGCTATCAAGGAAGATATCCATGAAGGATCGGTTCATGCCCAGGCGTCGACTGCGCCGGTCAATCTGCGGAAGATGCGAGTCGGGTGGGGCCAGCATAGGCTGTGCATTGCCCTGCACGAAAGACGATATGAATGAACTCGAGGAGGATCCTGGGGGTTCGGGGTCCGTGGCAGGCGATGAAGGTGACTGGGTGTGGTATATTGTTCTTGCGCGGGCTCTACCGTTCAGAAATGTTACTGAAGAGCGTAACACTTCATGTGCTTGGCTTCGACTGCGATGAGTAGTCTGTGAATATGGATGTAACGAAGACGTATAATGATACATTTACCGGTTTCGCCGATGCGCTCCACCCACACTCGCTAAAGGCTGAGCCACGTCTGGTGCTTCTTCGGTCTCCAAACTTCTTCCGTGGGGGTACTTCATGAGTGCAGATGCGATTGTGATTATTCAGTGTGTCAAAAGGGTCGAGATGCTGTTGGCTCTGGATCTCATTCCTGGCCAGACAAACCGAGACAGCCGTCCGCGACAACTACCGGACTGGTTCGAAACACACCTCTTGAGTCCACCCTGGCCTGGTGGTCCGGGATGGTAGATTGATAGAATCATGACAGCGGCCATACTGAGAGTAGCAAAGAAGCACCGGCTTCACTGCATCATCGACCCAATCAGATGTGGGGAGACAAGAGATGAATAGCTCAAGAGGTTGAGCCAGAGAAGGGTGAACGGACCGTCCCGGAGACAACGGAAACATTGACAATTGCGGCGACCTCTGCTGAACCACTACACCTTCCATTTTCAGCCAGCCATTAGCACCGAGTGCTTCTTTTTGACAGAGCGAAACTCTCACGTCGGTCGAAGAAGCGTCACGGAACGTGCTATCTAGCGGCTAAAAATGGACATACTGTCTTTTGTGCCACGGAGAGGAAGAAACATGGGAAAGGTTTCCGCTATGAAGGTGCTGCGCAAGACCGTGCCGAGGACAATGTCGCTAGAATAGCGATTCCTCCGGGTGCCGATCCCATAGGTGGGGCTGCCGTGGTCAATGAATAGCCTTGTATGTGAAGAAAGGACTTGTGCGATCGCCCGCGCAATCTAAGCACGGTTAGACATACGAATGTTCCCGACTTGGCCACTTGTTGAGAACATATGAAGCGTCCCGTGCCTCCCTCATCTTACTTCAAGGGGACAGCGACCTTACGAAGGCAGAAGCTAGTCCGATAATGGGCCGCAGAGCGGAGGATATGGAAGGCATCGCGATCCTCGACAACCAAGCGGGCAACCACATCACTTCGCTCAGTTGAAGGAAGTAATATTCGCTGACCCAAACTGCCAGTGATCCGTTCATGCATGGTCGCTGGCGGCGTACACATGGAAGGGAAGCTCACCATAACTGATGGATGGTACCGCCGGTTTACCACTTCAGGTCAAAGTGACCGACATCGTCATTGGTGCATGAAAAGTGGTAGGATAGGTGCTAGATGCGATAACCACGACGTTCTCAAGAGCGAGCGAAAGCGGGAAGATGCAGATTCATGGACGTTATTCGCGTGACCAGGCCACTGGTGTCGTCCTAGAAGAGGAAGACAGGTTGCTGAGCGCACCGTTAGAACATCATATCCGGCGACGACAAAAGCCGTTCAGATCCATTAGCTTCTCTACAGCGCTGCTCAAACGTCCTCATGACGACGACTGTCCGCACAAAAGTCAATGAATGGGTCGCTTGCGATCGAAAGACGATCGTCGCTGCACGTCCCCCAGAAAACACGATAGAGCGGCGCATCTTGTCTATCAGTGTTAATATAGCTGCAGAGGGGTATCGCGGAGATGATGTCCGCATTGCGACCCCTTCAACAGGCGATCAACATACCAGAGCAAGGAGGAGAAATACCGGCTATAATACACCATTGTGCATGAGATGAGAAGCCGTCCCGAAAGACGAACGTACAGGATCATGCATTAAACTTCGGTTCCAGCCCAGACTCTACATTGTGAAATGCTCCCTATATTCTCCCGGCAGGTCGAATATTGTATTCACGTTTAAACTTGTCGAACATTTCCTCCTTCGACTTGTACTGTTCAGCGAGGGTGCTAACCACCTTCTTGATCTGATCAGGGGGTGGCAATCACGTCAAGATCAACCGTCAGACAACAAGAGGAGATGTAGACTTGAACACCCACCCCATCTCTGTTCGTCTGGAGAGCTGGAACGACGTCCTTCACCGTGCGTTCGACAAGGACGCCACCGATGAGACGGAAGCACTTCCGATCGGGCTCTTCTTCCAACGCTTCGTTCAGCGTGGTAAGCACCAGGCTGAGTAGTCGCAAAAACAATGTCAGTACAGACAGAGAGCAATGTGATAGGCCAAGAACGAGACGCACCCATGCTCGTCTGCTTCCTGCTCGAGTTCGCCGATCTTAGAGGCAATGTTTTGAAGCTCAGTCTGCAGCCTGGTGAAGTTCTGCTGGATCTCTGGCGAGTCGATGAGTGCACCCGAGGAGTATGTCGACGCGAAATAGCGCACCTTGGTCAGTGAGCTGAGGAGGCGCGGCTGCCTTGGATTTCTTCGAGGTGGACATGGTGGATGGAATCGGAGTCGGAGTCGACGACGAACACGCGAGCGAGTGCCACACGGTGGATGCCGCTGAATAAAAAGAGGATTTATTTGGATTTTGAGACTGGGACGCTGTGATTGGCGGGCCCGTCCCGGCAATTCACGTCACTTCGTTCGTCAACGCCAACGGCAGCAACAAACTCGCGCTCCGACGTCCCCGCCATCGCCCTCTCCACTTTGTCCGCCGACCGCCATGTCCTTCGCTCGTCCTCGCCTCCCCCTCGGCCTCTCCCCTCGTATCGCCCTCGCCAGGCCGTCGTCAACACCGTCTTCACTCATTGCTTACCGTCTTCTCTCCACATCGCGTCGGCTGCAGCAGGCTGAGCCTCTTGATACTCTCGGTGGAAGTGAAAAAGCCCCAGACCACAAAGCTGGGCATATCAAATCGCCACCACTCAAGACTTACTCTGCCGTTGACCAGCCAGAACTACGGCTGGACCCATACAAAGATGGTCCAAGTGCCCTAGAGAAAGCGGCGCACATGTTCTTCTTCACGGAGATCCTCCGAGGTCCGTTTTCAGTATTGTCTGAACTCTGCGAGCGTGCAGAACTAAATTCATGAATTCTGCTCTGCTACCCTTATGTAGGAATGTGGATCGTCCTTGAGCAGTTCTTCCGACCACCATATACCATCATGTACCCGTACGAGAAGGGTCCTCTTTCGCCTCGGTTCCGTGGGGAGCATGCCCTGAGGAGGTATCCCAGTGGAGAGGAGCGCTGCATTGGTGAGGGAAAACGCTCCACATGTTTATACATTTGACTGGAAACTCAGTCGATACGCGTTAGCTTGTAAATTGTGCGAGGCAATTTGCCCCGCGCAAGCCATCACCATCGAGAGCGAGGCTCGTCTTGACGGTTCAAGACGAACAACCAAATACGGTGCGCATAATCTCCATGACCCATGGTCGCTCGCAATTGACCTTAACTTGGTCTTCGTGTTCGATTGTCTTCAGATATCGACATGACGAAGTGTATCTACTGTGGTTTCTGTCAGGAGGCTTGCCCAGTGGATGCCATTGTCGAGAGTGCGTTTCCTTGCCCTGTCGTCATCACAGACCACATACCCTAACCCCACTTCTATATTCACTTTAAAAAGCGCAAAACCAAGAATACTCTACCGAGACGCGTGAAGAGCTGCTATACAACAAGGAGAAGTTGCTCGCGAATGGTGACAGGGCAGAGGCCGAGATCGCGGCCAACTTGCACTGTGCGTATTTCTTGTTCAGTAATCATGACATTCAAATAATGGGACGCGACTGACAATTTTATCGTATATCAACGTGCTATTATAGCTGACCACGTCTACCGATGATTTGTCGTTCGGCTACTGGAGGTTGGAGGTGGATGAGACGAGACGGTCGTGCGCATATGGATCCTCTGATATCGTGTTTCTTATACGCGAATATTACATGGCATATATATTTTCTCTTTTGAAGTCTTACAATCTGGAGCTTTTAGCGGGCTGTTTTCAGTCGGCGGCTGTAGACTTCGATTCGCAGCAAGCCGTTATGAGCAAACGGCGCTCAAAATCAAGAAAGAAGCGTGTATGTATCAAGAAGTACAGTCCATTCCAAGAACATATAACGTACGCACAGCTAGGCTACACAAATGATCTTCTAAATACATTCCAACCGCTACATTCATCGCATCTTCGCCCTACGCGTAAATACACCCAAACCAGACCCCACACCGTCTAACTTCTCCCCTTTCCCTGCCCTTGCCCTTCTCCCACCTGTCCCTGTCCCTTCTTCCCCGCAACATGATCCGCCAACTGCTCAAACCTCTCGTCCACCTCCTCCAACCTCCCATCTCCATCGACCGCCTCCTTCAACAGACTCATCGTACTCTGCAAGCTCCTCTTCCTCGTACTCGGGCTCGTCATCGTCGTCCCCAAACTGGGCGCCCGACTCCTCCTGAACGGATTCGCAGGACTATGACTATGAGGATATCCAGTCGGGGTGGTGCCGCCTGGTGATATGGGAGTTCCGGGCGACACGGGTGTACCGGGTGACGTGGGCGAAGTCTGTGCAGGCGACGTATCGATAGGTGATACGGACGTGGGTGACGTTGGCGCCGTGCCGAAGATGGGTGAACTCGCGCTGGTGCTAGAAGACGTGTCTGTCGAGGTAGTAGAACTTGTCGACATGGAAGTGTCGAGGGGAGGAGCGACGGGGAAGGGATAGCTCTGTTTGGGAGCGAGCGGCGTTTCGGGCTCTGATGGTCGTCGGAGCGGTGGCGGTGGGTGGCCGTCGATTGGTGTGCTGGGTTGCGACATGTAGGCCTTGCCTTCTTCTGAGTTTGCGTCGACGAGTGTGGGAGGTAGACGTTCGTTCTCGATGTCGGATCTCCGTCTGTCGCGTGTATACACATATGTGTAACATGAGAGGAAATGGCAGTGTCAGTGTGAATATTCTGACGATTGAGAAGGGTTGACTTACGCGTCGTCGAAAGTCATGATAGCGTTGTGGATACCCTCCGCACCAGTGGCCAGCATTCCATACGGCAGCTTGCTCGAACCGGAGATACTCTTCAGTTCTGAGACCTTCTCTGACTCCTCCCTGGAAGTGTACAAGGTCAACGAGTAGCCCTTCCGGTAAAAGAGGCAGGAGCGGCGGCCATGAACAAGGGGATAGATACTCACCGTAGGAGTGAGAAGACCCTAGACATCCTGCCCACAGCGAGGATCTTGTTCCGTATGACCTTCCTCCTGGCCGCCTTGGCAGTGTCTGAATCAGAGACGGACTCATCGTCGGAGCTCTCTTCGAGCTCCTCCTTCGTGCAAGTGTTGAGCACCGCGATCAACATGTCCGTGACTTTGAATAAGACAGAGGGTCAGTTGCTCTGTTCGAAGTCAGACAGGTTGGCACGAGGACTGACTCTTCTGGGCCACGAATGGCAAACTCCACGTAAACGCATCCATAAAATTTGGGAGATAATACGGGCTGTGCAACATCATTGAGTGCCATGGAGGAATTTGTCAGTTCTCCGGTTCAAGTGAAGTTAGTAAGGGGGGAGCAGACACGCATAAAGACTTACTGTGGCGTGCAGTTAACCTGACGGATCGAAAACACACTCCCGTCGTACTTGAGTATGGCCGCCTTGTTGTTGTATACATCGAGGTAGTTCGGTGCGGAGAAGACGGTGACGACGGAGGGGAAGCCTGTCGCACGGGCTTTACGGTACATGCGATAACTACTTCCCATGGTCAGCGAAAGGAGCCCAAGTGATAGCCCTAGACAGACAAGGACACAAGAGGAGATCGATATTAACGCACCCAGTATCCTGAGCCTCATGGGCCCTGATAATCGAAAGCAGTCGGTTTCGCTCGAGGAACTGACAGGCGGCATTGTATGTGAAGAAGTACGAACATCCCCGGACGTGGTTATGCGCAAATGATTCGGAGCCCGTTTCTTGACCGAAATTCTCGGCTGGGTCGGACCAGAGTGAGTCGCACATGAGACCGGAAGTAGGTGGTTCGCGGAAGCGGTCAAGCTATATGGTTCAAAGCTGATCTCAATTGTACAATTCGAGGGGAGCAGAGGGCGGAGTGAGAGATATTGGAATGAGACGCACGTTACGAATGTCATCGAGAGTGTTGAGTTCTGGAGAGAGTCCGCCGTGAATGCAGAAGAATTGTTTGTTCATGACGGCAGCGATGGGGAGCGCGCAGAAAGCGGTCATGCAAGCTTCGTAGATCTTCTCCGAGTACTTCCGCTTGCCTTTTTGCCAGTTATAAAACCGACGCAATGAGTTCAATGTGAGGAGATTATAAGGGATATGAGAATTGTGCTATGGATGAGAAACATACATTCGAGTTTGAACGTGAAGTAATCGGTCAGGTGGCGACATTCGTGGTTACCCCGGAGGAGAAACATGGTTTTTGGGTACCAGATCTTCAGTGCCCAGAGATAAAACACACACTACGGAGTTTACTGAATTATTAGATGTTGCAGAGGAATTACGGGTGATCATGACGTACTTCGATGGAGAAGTATCCTCTGTCGACATAGTCGCCCAGAAAGAGATATCTCGTCGAAGCTGGGTCGCCACCAATCTCAAACAGTTTCATCAGGTCGTACTGCAATCAACGTTGAGTGATGAGGGGTTCAGTTTGAGAGCAACAATCACGCACATATTGTCCATGTATATCCCCGACGACTACGGCCGTCCATGTCAAATAGGGGCAAACGAAGAACAGAGCTTCCCTCAACAAATGCAATTCGAATCGAGATGATCAGACAGACCTGTTACGGGTGCATCGACGGTCAAGAGATTGGGCTCCTCCTTCAGAAGTTGTGTGCCTTTCTCGATGAGATACAGAGCGTGCCCCTCGCTGAGACGACCTTCACGATAGAGGTGATTCTTCAAGTAGGCGAGATCAGGTTTTGACCGATCCTGGTCTGAGAAGAACTGGTCGTCCGTTGGGATATTCGTGTGTGGATGTAGAACCTATGAAAATAATACAGGCATGGGCGTCAATGGGTGGGCCATGAAATGTCAATGTGCATACCTCCTTCATGACCCGTTCCTGTGTGTCGACGGTCTGTCCATCGATCTGCTGCTGCGTGAAGTCTATGTCGGACGTGCGAGCCTTTTCCTCTATCTGGTTGATAGCTCGCTGGAACTGGGCATTGTCAGGAGGATGCATGATTCAGAGTAGATATTGTGGCGCCGCCAGGCTACTAGATATAAGTGACCGCTGTATACTACCCCGAAGGACAGCAATGTGAAGGCTCGAACTTATCGAGCAGCAGAGTTGTAATGACCAAGAAGCAGACGAGGCTATGAAGGAGCGAAACAAGAGAGGCCTATGGCACTGCACAACGTTGAGAATAGCAGCCATCGAGATGCCAACGACTTGGATAGCCAACGAGCGCTTCAGTTCCGGTCAGCTGCATCATTTCCCGCTGCAGTCTGGACGTCATGCACCGTGGGAACATCATGCAAAGTGGTTGGCGACGCTGGTGTGGCACTTTATCTCGAACATTCACGGGTGGTCCCAAGACTTAAATTGTCTGGGTAGTCCGTTTGCGAGGTGATTATAGTGATTCAACAATAAAAAGAAGTCCGATCATGGTCAGAAACGAGGGTCGACGTGTGATGGCGACTACGAGAGTAGGGTCACTTCCTGAGGTGCAATATGAAGCGAACATGGATCAATGGGTACAAAGAAAGCCAACCATTACGACTAAGTCTTTTCTTCGTCATTTAGAGCTAGCCTCATTCTGATATGGCGGTGCAGCCTTGTACACCAGCGCTAGCACACAAGCCGCGACACCAGGCGCGAAGATCCATATCCAGAAATCTACGCCAAACTTTCAGTCTTCGAACAACAACAATGGTACTAGAAGCAATAGAGCAAAGAACACTCACAGCTAAAATCCCCGGCTGCAACTGACAATCCAAAACATCTCGACGGGTTGATCTGAGCGCCAGGGTAGCCTTCTCGAAGACCCGAAGTGGCTGATGTGACGAGACCGAGGGAAAGGCCTCTGCGAATAAACGATTAACGCATGTTGATCTGGATGGTTAGAATAGACTGACACTAGAAGAGGCCCCAAAGCGGGACCATATAGTCGTTTGCTCCGCGGGTCGAGTCCAACACCAACAGCCAAAAACCTGGATTTCGAACCATGAGACTCGGAGACGGAAACACGTTGTCTGTTCATCAACTCACAGAAGAACAAACCCCCCCGCACTCTCAAACGCAAACACTTCCCGCGAGCTAATCGTCTCCGCATCAAAGAAGCATCCAATAGCATGAAGCGCCTCTGACCTGGACACTCCAAATCCAGCTCGCAAGAGCCCCCCACCGAGAGCGGCTCCAGTGAACTGGGCGATGATATAAATTGTTGTTCGAGCTGGAGAGCTGAGACCCATCATAAATGTTGTAAATGTGATGAGAGAGTTGACGTGACCGCCTGAGGCCGCCGAAATGGCATAGATGAAGAGAGACAGGAGCAAGCCTGAATGCGAATTGTTGTCAACCAGACTTCTCCAGTACTCGTGGCAGCATCTGTGCGACTTACTATTGAAAACGAAGATGTAGGCCTCTAATTGCTTGACACGGCGATATGTGTTCAGAGACGTTGACTATCTGTGATAGATACTATCAACAACTTACATTGGACCCATACGAGCCAATGGTAGCAGAGAATGCGCCAGAGGCAAAGGTAAGGCTTGCCATGGCAATACCCTCCAGCAGCTATAATGCAAATCCAATAACAGTCAGCAGCAGAGTACACAGTCAGGGGACTTGGTATCAGCTCACAGCAGCACGCCATATAGAAGGATTACTCCAATCCTGAAGTAGCCAGGTTCGCCAGCGTGCTGGCGGTTTAGGATGCACAAGCGAGGTATTTGCAGCGAAGGATCCCGGGAAATCTAGAGACTCAGCAGGCACTATTGTCTGCCCAGGTCCGCTGGAGCTCTCGTAGGCGACAGGTAACGACAAAGCGTGTTCAGACGCATTCTTCCCTGTAAATCAGCCACCCATTCGGCACAAAGTCGATTATCAGACAACGTCTCGGGAAACACTCGCTCACCTTGGCCACAGGAGACGCAGAAGCAGTCATAGTTTTGTAAGCCGATGTGGCCAAAGGGTCGAGGTGTACTGGGTAGGCGCTGAGGTGCAGAAGACGGATAGAGTAGACATGTTTACCATCGTTCATTAGGCGTCAAAACTACCTCGGTCGGCGACGGTGGTGTTGAGAACTTGAAGCCCGCGTAGGCCCGTGGGTTCGGGGGGCGAAAATCAGTCCACCAGTCAGGCTAAGACGAGTTTCTTCCATACGGTACCCCATTCTTCATAACATTATCTCGGGGAAGTGATGAATTCTCTACAATTAGAATCAGGAGTCGAATAAGTAGTCCGGAGAGAAGAGGTGACGGTGTTAACGTTAGATTGAACGTCG
This sequence comes from Stereum hirsutum FP-91666 SS1, assembly GCF_000264905.1. Lineage (NCBI taxonomy): Eukaryota > Fungi > Basidiomycota > Agaricomycetes > Russulales > Stereaceae > Stereum > Stereum hirsutum. Next base: position 1,744,960 of record NW_006763139.1, on the reverse strand, counting down.
GGCGGCATGACACGGGTCCCGATAAGATTAGATTGTCCCACTATGCAGAGCTGGTGTTCGGCGCCTAATGGCTGACAGTCCTTGCTCACATCCACTGCCCACAGTTCGCTACATTTCTAGCAATGGCCCTTACACTCGAGTCATTACCGGTAGAGTTGATTGCAGGCATCATGGAACAGCTCGATCTCGAGTCTCTCATCACCGTGAGCACATTTGCCCAGCACGAAGGTTGGCAATCTACATTCAGCGCTTGTTGCGACCCCTATAGCTTTCGTACCTCTCGCACCGTCTACATCACATCGCCTCCGACTTTTCTCTCAATCCTTGGAGACGCCCGCTTCTGTCGAACCTTTTATCAGGCAAATACGAGAACTGTCTGAAGCATCTAAGCGTTCGCTCCATCGTACCCAGACAGAACTGGGTAGAGATTCTCAGCATGGCACGCTCCTCTTTCCTCCTATTCGACGCCACCTTGCCGAATATGAAGGAGGTGGAATGGGAGGAGGTTTGTTCTACCTTTTATCTATCTGCCGTTGCTGATGCTGAGCCCATGAAATTTAGTGTTTTAAGCGAAGGTTCCTTCCTGGATGGCAAAAGTGGAAGAGAGACGGCAGCTGGAAGGAAGCCTATAAGAAGTACGCATCAAATTTTCGCTTTGTGGCACAAAACCCACCTATGCTCTCATCAGAGTGCTTTTCCGCGCATGGCATCGCAGTGAGACCTCATGTACCACCGATGAGGCCTGGACAAAGTCAGTGTTTCTGCTTTTCACATGAATATCCCATCCTTACTATTTTTAGGTATATCGTCCTCAACCGTAATGGTTCGGCGAACGAGCTCGAAGCCTCTTCTCGAAGCTTCAATCCGTTGGCCATCTTCAATGACATGAAGTCAGTCAACATAATTCCCCTGTCTATCGAGAAACCCTAACACGGACTGGATCTGTAGGCTGCAGTCTAATCTTGCACACCTCGAGACTCACATCAGAGTACGTATCGACATAGACTAATCTATGGAAGAGTGTGATGTGAGCGCTGACATTGGTCCATTGCATAGCTCGTCGTTCAATTTGCCGATGTACGCATCCTCGCTTTTGGTGTACTAAACAACCCGCGGGGCAAATATTCCGTAAATCCCAATGCACGGCGTTTCCTACATCCCCCGGGCATCGAAGGCTCGCTCGACGCAGAAGGCGCTGCTTTACCTCAAACTCCTCAAACAGCACGGTCGTCTCTAGACAGTCAGCTGAGTGAAGCCCGCTCAACAAGATCATCGTCGACATCCAATGACGCAGCCGCCCGTAAGCTGAGACACTTTGTTTTGTTGTCATTTTATTATGTTGCATTTCTGAACCTGAAACTTTGCGACATCCCCGTTAGCATCCATGTCTTATAAAGCACCGCCTCCTACTTACGAGCATCTGAGCTATCCTCTACCATCCCAATCCCATGCAAATTATCCCTTATATACCCCAGGCGGTCAAGACAAACGGTGGTTGGGAGCTGGCTCACTTGAGGAAGGCGGACGACAGTGGGTCGGCGGATTGATGTGAGTATTTTGCAATAACGCCTAAATCATATCATTCGCCTCCTCGGTCTTCTATTCCTTTCCGACCCTCTGAAGGGGTATTAATTGTTCCCCGTTCTGGAACCCCGATGGCACGCGATGTGTACTCATGCAACTCGTGACGATTCACAATTGTAATAGGCTCATCGCTCAGATTACCGGCCCACACACAAATAAGCCTTGGACCGATGGACCGATTTTCCAGGATCTTGATCTCGTCGTCGGACAAGGGAGGAGTCAATATGCCTCCTTCACCTGGGACGACCTTGTTGCGATCGCTCCTTGGATGGAGGAGCACATCACAAAGAAAGTCGACGGACCGGGCTTGGGGCATTGAACTCGAACACAAGAGAATTACCGACGGTACACAGTACCTATGCAGTGAGACTGACAGCTCGCCGGAGAGATCGAGTCCAAGACTGACGGTGCAGAGAGCCTGACGACCGCTGTTGTTTGCGTTCTTCAGGAGTGTGGTTTCATCTTTGTCTGTTTGGAGGAAGGATACGTATCTGGATCTCTTATCTTTCTATTCACCTTTTATTATTATTATGTGGTGGCCCAGCGGCCTGTACTTCTATCAAAATTCTATGCTGGTTCTGATTATAGTGTTTTTCCGCGAGCAAGCCGCCCACGCCACTCGTGTCCACTTGTTCTCTTTGTGGAACGGGGCGGTCTCGTTTCGAGTGTTTCTGATGGAAATTGACCTGAGAGGCGTCACTACTCGAGCCGAGCGACTAGCGGTGACTTCTGTTGACTTATCGACGTCGTGCGTACAATGCGTACGTACAGCCAATAAAGGATGGTTTTCCATGCTTGATGTCTCGGTGGCATCGATTTACCGCGAGCTCGACCTCTCGAATAGGAACACACCCGCCGTTCTTCTCTCGTTCTTCACTTTCCCCGCGGAGATTTCTCACGTCAACAGGACGGTTCACGAGTCCCGCCACCGACGCATGATTGCCGTTACTCGACTGTTCTATAGATGCAATTGCCAATTCCCGAGAACAAGAGCATATCGGTCTACCCTAGATCTGTGATGCTCTTGTCTTTCAATTCAGCAAGGTGAGCCTTTCCGAAACCGTAACATGGTGCAGCGCCCTTGTGTCTAACCCCAACGTTGGCTCTTTCTTCAAAGTTCAGAAACTACAAGGCTGCAGGCAGTGCATTACTTAGCGAAGAGGTCTACCAGGTTTTTGTAGTTCTCAAGTCCAAGCCTGCGATTCAGTAACCGTATCTTATCTATCTATCTATCTCGTTGAGCTTTGTTGAGCTCGAGAGTTGGGTGGCTGACAGGCGGTGTAGTCGGACGGACGGTTCCTCGTGCCAACCCGAGCCTACGTTTTTCGGGGTGAGCCACCCCCTGGATTTCTCTGGCCGGCCAGCTATCCTGTGCTTCCCTCGGTACCCAAGTCTCAACGGGACCAATTCCCGCACCAACACACCCTCGCGGTCAAGATCTCCCGCCTCGACATCCTCCTCGTTCCCCGATCCGAAGCTTCTGCTTGGACGGCTCGTAGCTCGCTTTGTTTTGTGTTCTCCGCATGTTTGTCCCCGGGTACCTCGATAACTCGAGGACAACAATGAGAACAATAGCGCCTTCCCAAATAATCGGGGGCTCTCCGGTCGATTGGTTGTCCCCCCTCATCCCATCTCATCCAGCACCTAGCCCCCTTACCACTGTCGCCCTAGAGTTAGGCGCGAACCCTGTGCCACCATCTAATTCCTCCCGGAGTGCTCGATTCACATATAAAGTCGGCGGTTGATAGCACGTGGGTGGATCTTCACGCCCCAGCTCTCTCTTCCCCCGCCCTCCCGCTCTGAACCCTCTCTCCGACTTCCAACTCATCCATCTCGCATAGCATCTCCCAACGAGCTTCGGCGTCACTCGATATAATCACCGACAGTGCTGAGCATTGTTGGACGTCTTTTGTGTTCTCTAGTTGTCCTCATCTGCTCTCTGCTCTCCGCTCTCCTATAATCATATACCTTAATTGTATCGACATCATCCTCCCCGCAACGCATCTCCACCCCGGCAATCAATCAACGACACCTACTTAATCATTACGACACTTTCAAGATGACCGGCCCAGTGAGTAATGAAGATCTCATTTCACTTCATTTCGCGCGGCCGTAGCCGCCCCCTTTGTCTCTCCGCTAACATGCCATTCGCTTGGAACCTAGTTCCCATGCTTTACCTGCGGTAAGAGCTTCACGAGGAACGCGGATTTGAACAGGCATAACGCTCAGCACACTGGTTACAGGTGTGTTCCCCTCCTCGTGCTCTGGGAATAATCGGAGTGAGGACTGAGCCACCTTATTTTGTTTGTTCTGCAGACCATTCGTTTGTGGAATTTGTGGACACGATTTCATCCAGCGTAACGCTCTCAAGATCCATGAGCACACTCAGTAAGTGTCCGAATTTTCTTTCCTCGTCCCCTCCGAGCCACTGAGCCACTGAGCCACTGCGTCACCGCCCCCCACCTAAGTATCGTGTAATACAAATTCAATCTCGTCAGTCACTGACCCAGTCTTCTCGCCACCAACAGCTCCAGAGATAAGCCCTGGCATTGCGGTATCGGTAAATGCAAGAGCCGCTTCGGCGACCCGTCCTCCCAGAGCAGACATCGAAGGGAGGTGCATGGCAAGAGTCAGGGGCTCAAGTACAAGTGCCCGACGTGCGATACCGAGTACGTCGTCTTCCCTCTCTCTCTCGCCAGTGCTCTTCTCGTCGCCCTTCGTCCGTGTTATAGCGTACTGACAGCTTGACACCCATATAGGATCAAACGCAAGTCCTCGTTCAAGACTCATCTCCGGCTGAAACACGGCCTCGTCATGGACGGAAAGGAGATAGACATGTGTCTCGATCCGGCATGTTCTTCTCTTTCTTCGACGAGGTTGAAGTTGAAGGCGAGGGGGACGGGGGCGCGAGATGATGTGGAGGATTCGAGGCCGGCGATCGTTCTCTCGTCGGCGTCTTCATCTTCATCTTCCTCGTCCTCGTCTTCATCCGCGCACATGCACTCCTCTTCGTCCTCGTCCTCTCCGTCCTCCGCGTACATGTCCTCGCCTTCGCCCCAGGTTCTCTCTCTGCCATCTCCTCAGCCCCAGTACCTCTCTCTCGAACCCTCGCCCATGTCTTCGCACCTGCACACGCCGTCGCCTGAGGCTGACCATGGTTCCTCGCTCTTGATGATGCAAGACGGTCAGTGCGGTATGAGTTTGGGTTCGGGTTCGGGTATGAGTATGAGCATGGCGACGAGCGCGCTGGATCATGGGATGCACGGTCCATATACCCAGAATTCGCTCGGTTTCGGTACGTCTATCCCTTTCATTCTACCCATCGTTGTCGAGGAAAACTTGAAGGCTGGTCGCTGATCCGGATATGGAATTGTGTATAGATGTAGCCTATGGAATGTACGACCCAACGATGTATTCTCGCACGGACGGCTTGTATCTCCCCCTCCCCTCCGAACCCAACTTCTTCAACGCCTACCCAGACTCAGACCCTACCCACACCGACAACAATCTGGCAGTTCCCACCGCGACTTACGGCCCCGACATGCACCTCGGCCAGTCCAGTTCCAGTTCGACCAGCCCGTTCGACTACTACCCCCCCTCCCAGGCCGCTCAGGCTCCGGCGGGTCCGAACGAGTTCAGGGAGTCGGACTGGGTGGATCTGAACGACGATTATGCCGCGCTCTCGCCGTTGCCGATATTCTCGTTGACCGAGGATGGAGCGAGCCCGAGTTCGAGTGGTTCGAGCTCGTTATATTCGACGCCGGGGCCGGTGACGCCCAAGAGGCTTGCTTCGCCGTTGAATTTGCCGGGGTCGCCAGCGAGGTGCTCGACTCCGACGCCTGGGTATGGGGCGGGGAGGTGGGCTTGAGTTTGGTGGGAGGAGGAGGGTGTAGGTTCTAATGACTCTGGACGAACGACATGGTTCCTCTTTTCTCCCTTCTTTTTCTTCTTACTCATCTATACACATCTATACACATATCATCTCTCTCAGCTCCCATCTCTCATCTATATACATCTCATCTTCCTCATCGTTTCCTCTCATCTCTAAACATCACATCTCACTCATCGTTTCCTCTCGTCTCATCGTCTCCTTCGATTCGATTCGATATTGTAGCCTATTATCATGCCGGGTTTCATGACCTTTCTCGTACTCGTACCACCCACCCACCACTAGTATTTCTACCCGCATCTCTAGCTCCACTGTTTCCATACGTCTGCGCAGACATTCCCCCCCCTCTTTATGTTTTTATCTTCCCCTCCACTAATTCATCACCCCAGTGTATCGATACCCATACCCATCCCAAAAAAAAAAACAGTTCATATGCTCCCTCTTTTTTTGTCTTTACCGTACATACTATGCTTTTACTCTTACAATATATGCCCCGTTCTATGTGACCCAACGTGTGAACAAAAGCCGCGGTGTGGCCCAGAGTGGTTGAAGGAAACAAGCGGAGCCAAACAACGCCACACGCGAGTGATTGAGCGCCTATTTTGCGATCTGAAAATGGAGAGGGTGTCTGGTTCAACCCGCGCCGCTTTTCTCCCGCCTTCCATCCTCCACCCATCCATCCCCCGCCTTCCTTCCCCTCACTCGTCCTCGACACGGCCCCCAGCGCACTCGACACGGCGCACAACGCGACGACACAACGACACACGTCCTCTCTCACGCTCTTCAGCGCGTCCGCACCCTCAAAACATCACTACACAACCCGTTCAGGACCGCGAGGATGACAGAAGTCGCAAGAGCCCCGGCCCCCCTCTCTCTCGGCCCTGCCTTTTCGCCTCAGAAACCCGCAGAGGAAACAACTTCGTATCGACCTGTGAAGGATAAAGAAGCGTTCCGGAAACTGGTGCCCCCCGTCGAGTTCGTCGAGGGCTCTTCGTCGGGCGCGTTCGCTATCCCAGAGGGCAAATTCCAGCCCATCAACGACGGGCCTTCGAGCTCGAGTGGGTCCAAGCATGAGGTCCGTCTACTCTTCATCTTATTCTACTATTTTTCAGTCCCTCATGCGCGCCCGTACCTTCCACCTCGCTTCGTGTCATCAGCCGGAATCCCCACGCGCTCCATTGTCGTCCTCCCCCGCCACCCCGAAGGAATCAAAGTTTGCCCCTGCAAAGACCTCCACCCCACTCTCGACGAATACCAAACACTCGTCCAAGACGTCGCATCATCTCTACGACGGTGCCATCGATATCAGTTGGCCCAAGGGCGTAACACACATAGGCGCGGGGCTGCACAACACTGGCAATACGTGCTTTCTCAACAGTGCCCTCCAATGTTTGCTTCATACCCCCGGTCTACTCCACATCCTTCTCGCTCATACCAAGACCGACCCATGTACGTTCTGCCCCTCCTCTTTATCCTCATCGTGAGTCGCCCCACTGTCAGGCACAGATGCTGACGTTGATGTCATTGCCATGTGCTACACACAGGTCGAGCGAAGGGCTTTTGTATGTCTTGTTGCTTGCGAGGTGTCTTGTTGAACTCGCATTTCACTCGACAACGTTCTTTCACTCCCGCACAAGTCACCAACAACCTCTCAGGTATGCTCTCCTTTCCTCTCTTCAGGTATTCTGGACATGTCGCCTTATTGTTTACGCGCCACACAGCCATCGCTAAACACCTAAGACGAGGGCGACAGGAAGACTCGCACGAATTCTTGCGCTATGCCATAGATGCTCTTCAAAAATCATGTCTCGCAGGATACCCTCCGTAAGTACCTCTCCACCCTCCATCCCCCCTTTATGCCGTCCTCACCCCTTTGCATACGATATGACAGAAAACTCGACCCGAAGCTCGCAGAGACGACATGGGTCCACAAGCTTTTCGGTGGGAAGCTCCGGTCGAGAGTGACCTGCCAGAGCTGCGGCCACAATAGCGACACGTTCGATAACATCCTCGACCTCAGCATCGACATCTTCGGCGCCAGCTCCGTTCAGCAGGCTTTGAAGAAGTTCGTTGCCATCGACTCCTTGAAGGGTGCCGATAAGTACAAGTGCGATGCGTGCGTATATATGTTATCCGTCACTCGTCTTCAATCCTTCAGAGAACTGACCAAACTCGCCGCTTCTTCCTGTCCGCGCTCGGTCCAAATTTGGTTTGGTCGTCGCCCGCTATAGATGCAAACGTCGCGTCGTCGCCGAGAAACGTTTCACGATCCACGAAGCCCCCGTCGTCCTGACCATCCACCTCAAGCGTTTCTCCCCGCTCGGCCGCAAGATCGGCCACGCGATCAAATACGACGAGAAACTGACCCTGGCGCCATACATGAGCGAAGGCCAGTTCGGGCCCTCGTACGCCCTCTACGGCGTCATCTCCCATGCGGGCGGGGGCCCGAACTCGGGGCACTATTATGCGCATGTGAGGGGCCCGAATGGGAGCTGGTATGAGATGAATGACGAGACGGTGACGCCGGCGGGGATGGGGGGTGAGGCGCCGACGGGGTTGAGGAGTGCGTATATGTTGTTTTATGTGATGGAGAAGGGTCAGGCGTTGCAGGCTGCGGTGGGGATGAATGGGGCTGGGGCGTACGTGAACGGAAATGCGCATTCGAATGGACACGGACAGAATGGGGCGGTGAATGGCAGGAATACCAAGAGTGTGATTGGGGCGATGAATGGGAAGAGGAAGAGTATAGACAGGGAGATGGAGGAGGAGAAGACGACGCCTAATAAGCGGCCGTTCATCGGGCCTGTGATGCCTTCCCAGTCGACTCTGCCCTCACCCTCGCCCACGCCTTCTCCTTCACCTTCTGGCTCGAAGGACCCGCAGGCATTGGCATTGAAGCGTAAGATCGAGGCGGTCAAGGCGAAGCAGGGGCAGAGACAAGGATCGCCCTCTCCGAAACCAAAGCAGATGAAGAAATCGAATGCTCTGTTGGCGATTTCGCAGGAGTATGGGGATGAGGACGACGAGGACGAGGAGGATGGAGCAGACGATGTTGGGGAGAAGGTGGTGATGAATGGGACTGGCAAAGAGAAGGGCAAGGAGAAGGAGGCTGCGCCACAGTCCCCGCCCCAATCCCCCACTACCTCCAAATCTACATCCGCCCCACCACCACACCCACCAGCTTCCTTATCACCCACACCCACACCCGCACCAACAGCGGCATCATCATCACAACCCGCATCCTCCCCCGCGCCCATCCCGCCATCGAGCTTCTACGGCACCGTTCCCCCTACCGCTTCTACCTCATCGAAGCCCACCAACACCAAAGGCAACAAGCGTAAGTCCCCATCGAACGAAGACGACGACGAGCCGCCACAGACGCCGAAATCCGCGGCCGTGAATATTAATGGGTTCAAGTCGCCCGGGTCGAACACGCCGCGGATTATTGGGATTGGGGGCGGAGGGGACCCGTATGAGCGAACGAGCTCGATGTTTAGGCAGAGCGACAAGTGGAATCCGAAGAAGTATGGTGGAGGATGGAAGAAGAGGAGGACGGCGCTTTGAGTGCGTTCGTGCACGGTTGGGAGGTTCTCACTTTTTCGGTCGCGACTGCTTAGCGCGTGGTGCTTGTGGACGGTAGTACTCTTTTACGAGCGGACATGGCGTGTCGGTGTTGGTTTGCTGTGGTGGCGATATCGGGTTGCTTCGGTGGATAGGCGGTAAGTAGATGTGGCGTTTCTCTTTTATTTTCATTTTCAAGTTGCGACAGCCGGTAGGTAGAATTATTGCTCTAGTTGTATCCCTCTGAATTTCTGAATGTATCATAGCTCATCGTAGCGCCAGTAGTAGTAGCACATGCACGGGTCTTCTAAATTCTCGAGCAAGACTGTGCTTTCCTCTTTTTTCGTTTTTCGTCAATCAATCAATTCAATAGCCAAAGGCTTTCTTACTTTCTCTTCGCGTGACGCGTGAAGTCTGATTGCGTGAATGCAGAAGTATCTATGGACCCGACAATGGAGGTGAGAGATAATGCATAATGTATGTACATGACCCACTATGAGTAAACCCGAAAGAGTCCATGCCAGTGGATGCAGCAGCAGTAGAGTACACCAACAAATCACAGCTTCGTCTTGACAGTCTCACCTCCCGTCTTCTCTCCCAAGGGCTCATACCACAAAACCGTAACCGTAACATCATCCCTATACCTCCTCGATATCCCCGGCGGAATACTCAAAAACTTCCTCAACCTCTCCACATCCGCACCCCCAAACGCATTCCTAATCAAATGTGCACTGACATTCTCGTCCACGAACGCCCACTGGCCTTCCTTTTCTGCAGTGCCGCTGCGGTGGCCCTTGTCTTTGCCTTCGATCGTGCGCGAGCCAGACTCGGTGTCGAGCGGGACGAGCGACGGAAGGGCGGAGTGTGCGATGGGACCGCGTAGTCCGGAGAGATGCCCTGCGACGAGGTGGACGACTTGGGAGGAGGAGAGTTGGTCCCAGAGGCCGTCGGTGGCGAGGACGATGAAGCGGAGGGAGGATTTGGAGTTGGAGTTGGAGTTGGTGGAAGATGTGGAGGAGGAGGGGAGGGAGAGTTTGCGGTGGGTGACGACGGGGAGGGCGGTTACGTAGGGCGGGGTTTTGAATGTTGAGGGGGGTTGGCGCATGGTTTTTCCATTCCCTTCGAGGAAGGCTTTGTCGAGGCTGGAGAGAATGGGAAGGGAGGTGTCAAAGTCAGAGTCAGAGGATGGTTTGGGAAGGTGGGTGGTGGTGGTGGGGCCTTACGCGTATTGGGCTTCACGAGACCATTTGTAGCGAGCGTCGCCGAAGGCTCGCGAGGGTTCTAATCCGCCGAGGACACGACCTCGTCTGATCACGTCGTCGGCTTCGTCAGGTGGGTGCTCTGACTGCATACTAGGGAAGTGTGTCCTGTTAGCATATGAGAGACATACAGTGGAGGAAAGTAGCTCATACCGCTTCAATTCATTCGGATTCCGTCCAGTCTGGTCTTCGCTGAGCACCTCAACACGCCATGTGCCTGTGCCGTCCTCAGATTCATCCCAATAACCTGCAACAGCACGACAGTCGCCTGTGCATGCTACATAGAGATCCTGTCGGGCAGTGTCAAGCAATGCCATGAGAGCACAGCTGCCTTAAGGAACATGCGGTCAATTATCATCACAAGGAAAACATAAAGGCGCCGTAGTAGTTACCTGACATCGCGGGCAACATTGCCGGAAGTGCCATGGGATGTTGGCTGAGGTCAGGGATGAGCTTTTTTTCGAAGGCGGTCTTGTCCATATTTGCGGCGAGTAGCCGAAGTGGGGCATTTATGATTTCGGAGTCAAGGTTCGTGAATGCTCGTTGGATGGCCTCCGTAACAGCACTTGGGTCGGCATCCAGCGGAATCCGAGGCTCGATCTTTGGTGATGAGGAAGAGCCAAGGAGGGATTTCAAGCTATCTAGCCAGGAGGATTTGTTCGGTGCGGTATCTTGGACAAGGGTGGCAAGCTCCAGGGCCACAGCGGGGATGAGGACCTTGGAAAGCAGCCGAGAGGTATCCTTCCCGCCATGACCATCCATAACAGAGAAAAACAACAACTGGCCGGCGGGGGAGAGCGCAGATGCCTCCTTGTCTATGATAGTCTGTGCATTCGCGTCTTCGATAGGGTCGTTCGAGGCGAGTTTAGCGGTCGTGTGCTTCCAAAGCAGACCTTCCGCGGTTGCTCTCGACTCTTGGGTGGCGAATTCGTTGATCCGTTGGTCTATGTTTTCTTTCGGGATCAGGGGTATGGTGCGAGTGACCATGTTCGAGTTCTCTCGGATGGTGAGGTCGAAGGTTTCGAGAGGGGAAGGTCGTGTGGCCACATATCTGGTGTAGACGTAGGCTCCTGTACCGACGCCCGCGGCTGAGGCAGCCAGAGGCTTCCACGCGCGTCTAAGCATCAAATGAAGTTGATCCTGGTCCACAAGTCAGTCTAATGACCTGATACATCAACAGACGGCGCATTGTCTCACAAACCTGTACAGCTGCTGCCAGCAGGGTCAGGTGGCGCTTCGAGCTGTAAGGCGAGGAAGGGCCCAAGCCTTGAGGTTTCTGAGTCAAATATAGTCAGACAACTGTAGGAACACAGCACGCAGTCAGCATTACAGGTAAGATATTCGTTCATCGGCCTGAGGCGGTGCAGAAGACTTGCCTGTGTGCACGCAGAGTGAGCTCGAACGGACACGACGCGTCGCCGGCTTCGGAAGCGAGCGAAGCGTGTCCTGACACGCGCGTGAACCGACGCGTGATTTCCCCTTCAGGCCATCTTCAACTCGCATGACTCCTTCGCACGCCCTCTTCCATCCCTTTTGTCCTCTTCCGTCATCTCTCTTCACAATATAGGTGCGCCCACCCGCTTTCTCTTCACGTATCTATCCTAACCTCTTTGAAAAGTCTTGCATCACACAGTGTTGACGACTGTACACAACCTTGAGCTCCGCCAGAACAATTTGCATACAAACTTTTACTCTGCATGATGTCGGAAGACTCAGCAGCCAGACCGTGTCTCAGCATCGTGAATGACGAGGATGCAGAGATGTTCAATTCTACATCAGACTCGTGTCCACCTACGCCTGTGATCAATCACGTACGTCCCAGTATCACACTCATCGTGGACACACCCTCATCCTCTGATCTCGCCTCAGGATCTACAATCCTCCGATTCCAATGATCCTCGAGCACTTCAGCGTGAAGATACACTTGTCGTTTCCGAACATCCAGAAGAAGAGCCCATACCGATGGCTGAAATCATGGCTGAATTCAACATCAAAGTCCGCGATTTTGCGTATGAATGCGTGCTTCCCCCTATCCCCCCTACCCGTCCTTCACGCCACGCACAAGAAGGGCTCAGACTACTCCGCCGGGCAACGCCAGTATTCCAGAGTGATGAGGATGGCGATGATGTCTTCACTGATTATGGTACCCTTCAGCCATCAGCCATCTTGGCCAGGGTGGATAAGGCGAAGACAACGCCACATGACCAATCTGAGCTATTCGGGAGCCAACCTGAATCGAGCCAGCGAGTGAATACCCCACTGCGCTCTAGAGGCGCTGGCAATGGGAATGCGTCGCCCGGATCGTCGAAGTGCCCGAGAACACCACCTCGTCGCCACAGAAGTCCACCCTCTCGCAGTCAGGCTTTGACCAGATCACCCGCTTTCAACGGAGACATTTTCTCCCAGCCGACTCGGAGCCCATCGCAATCCCAACCTTTCTCTCAGTCCCAGTCGCAGCCCCCACTCATCGCCGACAGTCAATCACAACAAACGGATTCCCACGTCGCCACTCCAAATGGGTCGCAAGAGAGGGCCGTGGCAGACACGAGCGATGTTCCTGCCTCGCAGCTCGACACGACTTCCGAACTTCCTATCCCGGTGGATGTCACCTTCTCCCAACTTGGCTTCCATGGTACTCCCGACTCACAGCCAGAGTCCCCTTATGAAGACCGCACCTCACTCTCGCCACCTCGCCCTAACTATCGATCCGGCTCACCCTCCCCGTCGTCCAAACGTCCACCCAACCCAAAGAACCCTAAGACGCCATTCCCCACTCCTTCTCTTTCTACCACCTCCAACGGCCGCTCAAGGCACAATTCGGCCTCATATGCCCACACACCCACTCCAATCACAACGATCACTGTACCCTCTCCCGCGTCCTCCCCAAGCAACACGCCCACGCCCACCAGCCCACCGCCCCGTTACTTCCTAAGAAAGCGACCTAGCTCACCCGATGACATACCCGAATCACAGAGCGCCACGTCCTCTGCATCAAGCTCGAAGCCCACGAGGTTCACACGTCCCCGTTCTCAATCCGCCCCGAAACCCAAAGGCAAGGCAAGCGCTCGTATGAATGGCGCCCATGACAGTCCGCATCCCACTCGAGTCACGACCAGTGTCTCACGCCAGTCAGCACATTCAAAGACCCCCACGAAGGCTGCCCCAAATGAGTCGCCGAGCGCTAGGCCTTTCAAGAAACAGAAAGTGTAGTCGAAGTCCTTTGCCTGTCATGTCCTGGGCGAATTGTTCCTATGTCCCATATCGTTCTCAAGTGCCTATTCCCATCTTTCTGTCTATGCTTTCCATTCTGTCATCGTTCTCTTCGTTTTGTTCCACGGCACGCCCACTCGTACAACGGCGCTTCAGCTGTCGCTATTGTATTTTTGCGTGCACAAGAAATCGTCAAGCCCGCCCCGGTCGCAACTAACCGATTATTGAGGTGAATCCCGCCCTCTCGTCCTCCCTGGCTATGTGTGTTCTCTCCGCCTGCCTCCTTGCTCGGTCGAGTCCTGCCCGATGGCTGACCTCTGCCTTTTCCCGCTTCCGTTTGTTAATTCCGATCCGCCAGTTATTTATGAACGAGCCCCTTCAAGCTTCGCTCCGTCCTCGCACCCGATGTCCCTTTCCTCTTTCGAATCATAGTCCGTCGACCTTCGCGCTTCATTCTCACCAAGCGCCGTCAAGACAAGAACCGTTGTATCCAAAGTCCAAACCCCTTCTCCTTCTCTTTCGTCGTGTTCTCTTTTATTTATGCTTTTTAGCCTGCCATGGCCTTACGTACATACTCAATATGCCGTCTCCTTTCTTTCTTCCCTCCCTCTCCCTTCTCTCATTTCTTTTTCGGTCTTTCGTGTCTGGGTCCATCGGGGCATAATCAGGGCCAGCTTTCAGCCGCATATGCGTACATACTCAGTGATTTTCTCCCCATCGTGCTCAATCAACTTGAACTGTTCATCGAACTCGCACTATCATGTAGCGATACATACATACTTATTCGACGTCCGCCTCGCGTGTCATATCGTTTCTCTCGTCGTTGTCGTCGCTCACAGTTCTACAAATACAAATGTTTCATGCTCGAATGCCGTCGAGGGCTGGCTGATGACCACTGACCAGGGTATACAGTGTTGATCTTGGTTCACGTAAGAGTCACTATTGAAAAGGTTTCTGTTGACGCACAGGACAGACAGGCTACAAAACAAGAAGACACGGGATGGAGAGACATAGTCCCTAAGTACGAGGAATTATTTAGAGGACTAAGAAGAAAAAGAAGACCTCGCTAGAGATTTCGTCCAAAATAAAAATGTCAATCACACAACGGCAGAACCAAGAAAACAAAACAACGACTATCACATCCAACTTCAATACCCTCTCTCCAACGCCAACATGGACCTCACCTCACTGCTTCCTCACCCACCCCTTCTCCCTCCCAAACATCAGCACCTCCTCCGCACTCTTCGGCCCCGCCACCACCTTCTTCTTCCCACTCGTCGCCTTCTTAGCTTTCGGTTTCAGCTTCTTCGCGACCTCGACCGCCGACGCGAGCACGGCTTCCATCTCCACGAGGGAGTCGTAGCATTCGCGTTCGGTGTAGACGGATGACGTAGAGGCTGAGACTGAGATGCTGGCGTTGCGGGAGGTGGGTTGGCGGAGACGTTTATAGTGGAGGAGTTTTTGGACGAGGTAGTGCAGCCACTGAAAGGGAGGAGCAATGTTAGTATGAATCGAGATCGAAGCTGAGCATGAAGCGCAAAACGGGATGGATGGACGCACCATGACGTTGGTCAGAGGTTGGAAAGTCTCCCAGTCGCCACTGTTATGGTTCCGCATGTAGCGATAGACGTCGAATTGGTAGTCGCCTAGCGAAACAACAGACGATCAATATTCCGAATTCGTAGTCATTGACGAGGACGCAGATACGAATCAGGAAGCACTAACCTTCGCCTTCGAAAATCTCCTCGTCGAATGGTGTCCACCGCACGTCTAGTTCACCGTCCTCGTGCACCGCGTCCATCCGAGCCAGGCCAAGATCAATAACGGTAGCCTCGATTCCATGGGCAGGATGGTCCATGGGAAGTTTCCCCTTCGTGGTAGTGCGTTTGGGCGCTGGTATGCTGGAGGGCGCGTTCTTGACCAGGATCTGGCCCCAATGAAGGTCGCGATGCTGTAAGACAGAGGAAAGTGGTTAGTTTTCATGATGGCAGATAGTAGGAGACGGGGGAAAGGTAACATGCCTCGAACGAAACCAGATTCTCGGCCTGAGCGAGTGCGCGTGTGACTTGCCAGAAGAGGCTGCATGCTTGTCTCCAGCCTGTCTTCGACGCAGCGGAGAAAGTATACGCCTCAAGGTCAGGACCACCGTTCGGGAGCACAATGATAGCATAAACTTGAGAGACCGTGAAGGAATCTGTACGAAAACATTGCTTCATCAATCACCTATCAAGACGAAGATGAGCATGGAACGTACGGACCAGGTCGGATACTCTCTGAACCCTTCCGCTCGTGGTACCCATCCCACAAATCGAGCAAAAGTGAAGGATATTTCCCCCGAACGACATACGTCCTCAACAACTTCACGAACCCATCACACATCTCGCCCATTGCCCTCGTCACAATCATCTCCTTCAAGACATCCCTCGCATTGCTCGGCGCAGGCGTCTCCGCCTCACCAAATCCAGCACCACCAGACTTGATGTCCTCGTCACTCAGAGGAATGACCTTCAGGACAACGTCTCCGATCCCGAATACCTCAGAGTACGACGCCTCGCCGATCTTCTGGAATGCGACTTTGCCCGCATCAGAGTTCTGCTGCACAATCGGGTCGAACGGAAAAGACTCGATGAAGGCGGAGAATTCGTGTGCAGTGGTTTGGCCACATTCTGTCAGAAGCGGCAGGAGGTACGAGGGAGGAGGAATCGTGGGTTCAGACTGGTGAGGTGTGTCGGAGAGGGTGAGTTCGGCTAGGTCGACGGAGAGGTCATAGTCGTCGTCACTCGTGGAAGACGAAAGCGGGGAGGGTGGCCGTGGAAATACAGAATGCCTGTAGCGTGCAGGCGTGAGCGGTCTTGGCTTCGAGCGTGCGGGCATGGGCGAGTGGCGACGTTGAGTAGTGTCGATATAGAGGGCTGGTTCGAGTGCAGATCGTGAGGGTTTCGCTTTAGGTAGTGGCAGTTTGCCTTGATCGGCATGCCCGCCGATACTAGGCTTGTTAGACGAATGTACGACATTTGGGGCCTGGACAACTGGCTTTGAAGGCGCCGTTCCGTTTGTTTCGGGGCGCTTTGAATGGTCACTAGGTACGGGACGGTTAAGAACCAGATTGTTACGAGCTACGGGATCGACGGAAGGTGCTGCAGGCGGGGCCTTTGCAGGTCGCGAAGGAGGCTTGGGAGCACTGGTCCTGGAAGATGCTGCTTTTGGCGGTCGATGGGAAGAAGCCGGCGCATCCGACTCGTCAGACGAGCTGATGACGATTTTTGCTCGAGATCGTTTCGATGGCCTCTTTGGCGCAGGAAGATACTCCCCGTCGCTGTCCGAGCTTAACGCGCTGTCTTCGTGTGGCGAGGTAAAGATAGTAGGATTGACCTGCACGTCCGTTCTGGATACCCTCCGTTCGTGGCTGAAACGATGACCAGCGTCGTCTACGACCACGATGTCTACATCCACGAAAGGAGACAGTGATTGTTTGAGAGGCGTGCCTTTGCTCCCGGAGACTCTGCCCTTCTTCTTGCCAGCAAATGTAGGGGCTGCAAGCCGTGGGACATTAGGAGACTGAGAGCTGAGCGGTGTACGAGAGCCCGGTGTAGAAAATGAGGCGGCGGTGACAGCGGAGGAGGATTGGGAGTTTGACCCTCGAGATGAACTCGACAGAGGTTTGGACGTGGGCGAGCCCTTGGACTTGGCGATAATCTGCCGAACTCGCTTCGGTTTGTAGGAGAAGTCGGGGGATGAAAGTGGGGATGAAGGAAGCCTCTTCTTGATAACTTTCCGTTTGCGTGGAGGTGATGGTGAGGGTGAGGGTTCTGGGGAAGCGGGTGTAGCTACTGGGCGGATGGCAGGTTTCGCACGTTTGGATAGTAGAACGACGGGTTGCAGCTTCTTCCGTGAGCTGATAGATCCTGCCGACGTGTTCTCATCCTGCTTCTCAGAATCTCTTTCGGAGACGTTAACGATCCTGTGGCCTCGACGACCATAAGAAAAGACCTGTTTGGTTTTCGTGCCGAGCATGATGCAGACCAGAAGGGTGGCGGCAAATAGTGCAGATATTGTCGCCTTGTCCACAGAGTTTGTGAGTATGCCAATGATGGGCGAAGCGTGCTCGAGCTAGGGATAGGGAGCCACAGTCGTCGGTCGAGAGCAAGGCAACGCCAATCTCGATCGGGAACAACACGAACCGCGTTTCAACCACGTGATGGTGTTCTACGGAGCCAATTGCTTGGGCTGTTGAAAGTCCGCGCCACACACCTTTCTTCCTCTTCTTACCCCTCTCACCGAACCGTACTCGTTTTGCTAAACACGCCTCCAATATTTTCGGCACTCTGACTCCAGTAAACACATGGCCCTGCCCATCCCTCTGCGAAACTCAGTTGCGCCCACAGAGCTAGAGCTCATCGCGTCAGAGCAGCTAATTGAGATCGTACCTCTCATTGCCATGGAACGAACAGCGTTCATCTCCGTTCGTTCTCTAGCTATTCGTATCGATGCGTCAACACTAGATCCTCATGCTTGTGTCTGCTAAAGGGCGCTTATGGACCACTACGACCGCCAACTAAGGCAAAAATCCCGATCTGGATGGCAGTGAACCTCAAGTTGAAGAAGAAGTGCCACATCGTGCCTCCAGACTGGCTATCTGTTGGTACGTACAAGCACGTTTGCGAGAACCAGTATGGATGGTTTACTTTGTGTCGCTTACCTTAATTCTTGCTTATGTGGCTGTAGAATTTCTGCAAGAGCGGTTAACACAGGAGACGTCACGACCTGTGTTCAGTCAGCTACCGTTTCGATTCGCTGAAGTGGCGAAGATCCTGCTCGACGTGTAAAGATTCTTTATCCCTATCATATTTTCTGCTTCAAACGAGATTCTCACTTGGCCACTCCTTTTTGCCTATAGTGCACCAGATGACGTCCCAAACTCTGACAAAATTCGGTCACTTCTAAAAGACATACGAGAGGCCCGACAAGCCAAGAGTAGAGAAGGTCTCTCGAAGATCGACCATAGCGAACTGAGCGTATGTACCTCCTCACCCGTTCAACGCCGGGATCAAACCGCTTTATAACACATTTTCTGTCCAGTTACCGAACCTGTGCTCAATGGAGATCAATGAAATTCGACCGTTCTTCATCCGTGCGATGGGCGTGTTGACACAGATCAATCACGCTGAGAGGGAGGACGAACCATGAACCGACGGTTCCAGGTCGACTGTTATACTCTCGACGATTGTATTTCTTTCCTTCTCGCTTTTCTGTTTTGCATGTACTTCATATACCAACAATCAACTTGTATACAACAATGCAGGTCAACAAGAGCCTCTGTGTGATACACTAGTGGATCCAGATAGTAAAAGCATAACATGTACTTGACAACGTGAATTTCGTGAACCTAACGTGAGTATGTAAAGCACAATATCCATACAGTGTGGATATAGACGATAGTCTGTGTCCGTACACGAGCAGTAGAAACCCAGTCCGAGAAGAATTCGTCAACCTTGTACATCACCGATACATTGGAAGATGCAACGCGCTACTGCCTCTCTCCCACCATCTTCATCAATTGTGCCAGTTGTGCCTTCACCTCATCAATCTGCTTGATGATCGTGACCTCCGTCGACTAATCGCCACAATGCCACAAAACCTCACGTCAACACAAACATGCCTGCGACTCGTTCTCAGAGATGAAGAGAAACACACCTCATGCGTATTAGGAAACACCTTGATCAACTCCTCGAACGGCACCTTGCTTATTTTCAACCCACTCTCCCCGTCCTCACCGTCCACATCTGGATTCCTAACCGCAGGATTATCTTCGTCTTCTTCCACTGGAGCACCGTTCATGAAGTTTGACATCCATTGGTTTGTGGGTTTGGCGGATGTGGATTCGAAGAGGGCGATGATGGAGAGGGGGATGAAGAAGACTATGCGCATGACAATACGGTTGAGCTATAGTGCGACAGATAAACAGAGTTAGTGGTGATGCCTTGGGGCCAGGATCTAACTTCCATATAGTGAAGGATACTTGCTGTTGTGTACGCTTTGGGGTGCATACAGGGTCTGAGATTGGTCGTGAGTTAGATGCTGGTGTGACGTCTATATCGTAAAAAAGAAACGCACTCAAGTGGACCGACGAAGAAGACCTCGATGAGATTGAACGGTGCTGGATAGACGAACGAATCTGGTGCCCTATAACAATCAAAACGTCGTTGGCCTCGATGATATAAATAAGTCAAGACCAAGTAGTAGTCACCGACCTGATCATACCAATAGTCTTGCCCGCAAAGTACGCGAGATACTCCGCCTCAGCATCCTCTACGACCTGATGACGAGTATGGGCAACAGCCTTCAGTTCAAATAACACAACATAAAAGTAGAGGACTTACATCAGAGTACGCAGAGGAGAAGAGGGAGATCAACACGTTGAGCAAGATGATGACCGTCGCGACGTTCCAGCTGCATCATACGGCAAACTGAGAATCCACGCATAACAAATGAACGCGCAGGAAAAACTCACAGGTAGTACAGAATCATTCCTGCTGGACTGTTCGTCGGATAATCAGGTCATTCGGCCAAATACCCTTGAAGTGCGAGTCACTTACCTTCCGGCGAAGACGGTGTAATCAGGAGATCTGAGGTAGCGCTTTCAGCAATGGAACCACATAGTAAAATATAATCAACAGAGACGAACTGCAGTAAAGCTTGAACCATGACGTTAAGAACCTAGGGAAGGGAATATAAGATGCCGACGAAACAGCCTACCATGACAGTTCATACCTGCACCGGCGAATCTGTCTGGCCGTCCGCTGCATCTAGAGCATAAAGTCCTTGAAGGAAGCCGATACCGAGGACTGATAACAACTAGAAGTATGAGGGTTGGTGACAATCCCACGGTAGGATGTTTGATAGAACGGATCATACGGCAAAGAAAATCCCTGATTCCCGAAGCATACGAGAGACACATATTTGCATTGTCCCAATGTACCTATGTGTCCCAGTAAGAGCTGTATAATTTGTGTGATGCACAGAGAAATACGGACTTGTATCCATCAAACACAGTTATGAGTTCTGCAGGGATTTCCAGTCAGCACATTACGTGTCTTTCACAAGAAGGCAACACTCAACTCATCCTGTAAAACATTTAGTATCAATAGTCTCATCGTCTTGTAGCAAGTTCAATCACGTACCATATGAAGGGTGACACATAACTCAGGACTTGAAAACTCCTCAAGCGCAACATGTCACGGGTAGGCCCGGAAGACGTCAGTCCCACGACGCGCAAAACGAATGCAGCGGTGAGCAGCATCTCAGTAATGAAGGCCACTATATTCCAAAAGCTGAAGGCTTTGTAGCTGGCAAATTTGAGTAGCTTGTAGATCTAGAACGATTGAAGCGTTTAGATCGAATCATGTGGAGCCAAAGCATGAAAACGCACCTTATGACTATCTAGCTTGCGACAACACTTGAGTAGTGGTAGACAATCAAAAGAGAAGATGATTGAACGCAACAAACCTTCGAAGGCGAACGCGAGGGACAGTATATAGAGAACGAGCTCCCAGCCGTCGATCGTGCGGTAGAACGAGGGATCAAGCTGGTTCAGAGGCTCGCGGACTGAGTCAAACAGGATGATCAACAGGTGATCTTTGAACCCCGAGGAAAGGCACGGACCTGCTTGAGAGTATACAGCCAAGAAGACGAACCAAATCACGATACGAAGGGCGTTCTGATACCTGGCTCAATACAGTTAGAACTGTAATGTAGTAAGTATAGCAAGAAGTCAGCTCTGTGCACCTAGGTACGGCAATTCTGTCTGAGTTGAGGTGGCCCCAGAAAGTGTGTTTTCGGTGTTCGTCGTAGGGAACGACTAGAAACATTCTGAATCAGTGAGACTAGAGCAAACTACTGGTAACTTACAATCAATATCATGGTTCTCGTTATTCTTCTGTACGATGGAGCCTTGCCAGATATGGTTGACAACTGACAGACGAAAGACAGCCCTTTAGCGAGGCAAAAGACGGGGTCGGTGCGCTTCCTTACCATCTTGAGATTCGCTGGAGGACAGGAATATTGTACTACAAACACATATCATGGCCTTGAGTAATTGGGAAGACTGTCTTGTTAGTACTTTACTTTACTGAGTAGACATACCAATGCGTGTCGATAGCAAGCTCCAAAGCACTTGACAATTCGATATCGCCGTCGGATTGACGGTGCTGATACCGTGTGGACATGATGTTTGTAAGTCTGTCCGCAGGAGCATGATGGGTGATTCTGCGAGCCAGGACCTCACAAGCAATAGCTAAAGTGTGTAGCCCTGTGAGCACAGAATATGATATGTATGGGACGAAAAGGGAAGGCCATACCTCGCCCCTGGTTCTCGTCGAAGTCGGCCACATTCCGGTTGGCATCGAGCATGAATTGCTGACGAGCTCTCAGAAGACAATACGGCAGCTACATACATGCAGCGTGAGCGCGAAAAAAATATTACAGAGAGAGAACCTAGACTGACAGCTTCGGTGAAGTCCCCTGCAGCTGCTTTATACGCAGAGATGACCTGAGGGGTAATGATACGACTTGTTGGGTCGTTGAGACTGCTAAGCTCGACTTCGAGGGGTAAAAGCGTAAGGGTCATAGCTCGGAGACGTTTTGTGAGTTCTGAAGTAAGAGAAGAATCAATATCTCAATCTCCCGACACTCCTGTAAGCACTCCTTTCCAAACAAAAAGCTCACTAGCTAAGGTATTCACGGATGGGTTGACCGACCGCAGCGACGATATGGACGCGCCATCGGACAGGAAGATTTCGTCAGCCATTCTCGCAAAGAGGGGTCAAAATCAAGCAGAGGTAGAGCTGGTGCCCCGTCTAAGCCCCGCCTATGATGCATTCCCTCGACGCGTTCCGTTCCTGGCCATAGACCGTCCAAAAGAGGAAGTGACGTACGGACGCGTTGTTGACGCTCTATTTGGCCCTTACACTTATAGCACTGACCACTACCATGCCAGTAAGTACGATAGCTTCCTACCCATAGAATCGCTTATATCTGGGATGAATAGGCCTACCACTCAGCTTTGAATGAAGAGGCAGATGTCCGACAGGCCGGCAATGTCGCCATCCTCCCCATCAAGACTAAGATTCGTGGTCCTGCGCCGACAATGGGTCTGTACTCCATCTATTCTTGCTCTCCATTATTCCTCCGGACTAGACCATACTGACTGGTCTGGATGTCTGAAGTTGACGTGAGCCAAGGCGATATCGTCGACGAAACTCTCGACCTATTCCGTGCCAACTCTCTCTTTCGTAACTTCGAGATCAAGGGTCCCGCCGACCGTCTCCTCATCATCCTCATCCTCTTCATCTCCGACTGTCTAGCCAAGCTCGGAACAGCTCGTATCCCACCGTCACAGATCGAGGCATCGAAGTTGCTCAATACTCTCGCCGTGGACAGTTTCCCCATTCCCGGAGACGCTAACTTCCAACTGAATGCGCATTATGCTCCCCCAAGCAGTCGTGCCGACGCAGGCGAGTGAATTCCTCCCCGCTGCTCGATATATAGATTCTGACTTCATAAAATTTGTGCAAATGGTCAACTATGCAGACTATCTTCGTCAGTACTTGGTTCAAGTCCGCCAGGAGCTGGCTGCGCGGTTGATCGAGCGGCTGTACGCTGACGGGACGGGCAAGCCAAGCAAGTGGTGGATGTCCTTCCAGAAGAGGCGTTTCATGAACAGGAGCTTGGGTTAAATGTTTCGCATTGTACACGGCTCTCCATCGACCCAATCTAATGCATTGTACAACAAGTGGAATACAGCATGCTACCTCTGCGGAATGTCTATGGGGTACAGGCTTGCTTCGAGCGAAGGCAAAGATTTTGAGAGCTTCAACGAAGCACAGTCAAGATATCACTTGTGTCGCTTGCGCTCGTTGGGATTTTTGCGTCCATACCCGATGGTAGGCACATCATCCTTACTGCCCTTCGGATTTCTCCTCCCCTTTCCACTCGTCCCACTCGCCATAATCTCCGGTATCCAATCCGGATCTGTCCAGTTCCCGAGGCCCATCCCTCCCTGGCCACCCCGCGTCAACGCGGCATTCAACATCTTCTTCTCCTCTCGCTCCCGCTTCGTCTCTGCCTGCTTGCTCGCCCTCATATACTCCGTCTGGTCCTCCCGTAAGATCAGGCCCTCTCCGCTTCCTGTCTTTGCAGAACCGGATTTCGGAGCAGGGATAGAATATTTTGTGCCTCGCGTTTTGTAGTAGAAGTTCGGCTTGAGGTGGACTTGAAGGGCGGGGGTGTTTGAGCCGGCAGTGGGAGAAGAAATGGTGACGGAGGCGCGCAAGAGTGTTGGATTTCCGCATGAAGGACAGAACTTTTTCGATGAATCCTTGCAAATTCTGCAATAACTCGCTCAGTATTTGTTCTCGAAGATAGTCAGGGTCAAACAAAAAAAAAACGCACTTGAAACAGGCATGACACCTCAAGACCCATGTCTTCACCCTGTCTATCCTCTTTCCCTCTAGACCGACGAGACTCAGACCCATCTGCAACAGTACATTCTGCATCGCAAAATCGGCGGTCATACATCCCACAGCAATCGTCTCCCTCGCTTTAGCCTTTCCTTTGCCAGAAGCGGACGGCGTAAGACCCATAGCACGAGACTTGTGAACGGCTACATTTGAAGGGGTTATCCATTCTCCTTCGCCGTCGTCTGACTCCGATGGATCGTCGTATAAGGTAGAGTCGTCTGCATCGCGTTGGGACGAGGGAGGAAGAGGAGGATTTAGCGGCGGTGATGGAGTTCTTGATGAGGAGGAAGAAGGTTCAGGGGCAGAATCGTCTTTGAGTGGATGAAGCTCGACGTTTAATGGCTCTTGATCTTCATTATCTTCGGTCTGGTCTTGTACCTCTTCGTCCACCTCACCTTCGACCACAGGATCCTCTTCAGCCACCGGAGATCCCTCGTCTGGCGTCTCTTGTGCGAGTTCTGCGTCTACAGGGACCGTGCTTGTGTTCTCTTCGACCTTCTCTTTGTCTCCTTCTGAAGTAGCGGCAGGAACGCTCTCCGACGATCCGGAAGGCTGCTCACACATATTAAGATGAAATCTCGACCTAGTGAGAGCTCAAAGACGCACCTCAGCGGCCTCTTTCGCCTTTTTGTCTTGCACATCAAGAGCGTAAGCCAACGCAATTATGCTCAGATCGGCTTGTGAAAGAACAGAGTAATCTCCTGTCTTCTTCGCAAACTGAATAACTGTTCTCGCCACACATGATTTGATCAAAAATCAGAACCTCATTCGGCATTGAAGCAAGAACCTGAGCAAAGGAGACGCACCATGGCTCAGAGAGGCAGCATCTGGAGCTTGGATCTCAACTTTGACACCAGTAACAAGGGCGAGCTTTTCAAAGTGTTCTCTGGCTCGTTTGTCCTTTAATTCAGCGAGAACTTGAGGTACGGTTACGTATGTTTCTGCCAGGCCTCGGAGCGGAGAAAGAGAGAGTAATGGTCCTGCATCTAGAACAAGACGTTTACAAGCAGGTGTGGATGCTGTAGAGGATGGAGAAGCCATGGTAAAGATGTGTGGCGAGAGGAGGACGATGGTGGCTTTGCGAAAATGTTGTGGACGGAAGGGGTGCGGTGGTCCGTGGACCGAGCAATATAGTGCCGGACCTCTTATTGTGACGTTCGGCTGTATGCGGAACGCACACGGAGAGAATCGAAATATAAAACAATTGCCTTGTTTGTCTTGAGGTTCGCACGACGAGAGAACAGAGCAAAAGTACTGTAGTTTTTCGCGCACAAGTTCGTGTCCCGTGTCCCATGGGGGCCGCGAACGAACTTGTGCCGCGGGACAGTCCCACCCCATTGACGTGCACGGAACTTGTAAGTAGGACAAACCAAAATTTGACCCAAATTTGACGAAAATGTGAATATATTTTAGGCTCCTAAATTGACCTCAGTAAGGCCTCCGAGACACACTTTGGGCTAGATTTTGCTACTAGGTGAGCTCTTCCACCCAAATTCAGAGGTTAAATGCCTGTTGAACGGTTACGAAAGGTCGTCTCCCTGCAAAAGCGTCGATGTTCACGAACATTGTCCCTTGTCCCGGTCTGCTTGCGAACCGGGACACGAATGGATTATGTCATCTCGGCAACGGCCGAGGGGCGGTGGCGTGAACTTGTGCGCGAAAAAGTACAGTAATGGGATTCAACCCGCTTCCTGTACATGCTGTCTACGTGAGTCCTTATATACCTGAGGGCCTACCGTAAACAGTATAGTACGTATAGTAGAAAGAAATAACAAATGCGAGCCCGAGGCAAGCATAAACGCACCATAAACCGAAACATCCGAGGTCCATCCTCAGACGAGTACATACCGTAAAAGGAAGTAGCTACCGGGAGAGTCCGTGAGTATCGTACGAACCGTGGGACAATACCTGTCCGCTACACTTATGGACTGCTTATGGACCAGCTCTCGGATAGGCTCATGCCGCGTCGCTAGTTGGCTACACCATTATTCAACAGTTCACACTGTGATATGTTTGGACATCCTAAACATATACGAGACTCGTCTGGGTGCTCTGCTCTGAGCCTGATGAACTCGACTTGAAGAACTTTGGCTGGCACATTGCTCGGCCGCGGTCCATGGCAGTCGGCCGACGCGCCTCAGCGTCGAGTCGAGTCTTCACGATGCTCTCATTTCTGTTCGTCTTCCCCAGAACTCACACTACCACCACCACCTTCTACACTCTTACCCCATGGCCCCAAAATCGTGAGTATGAGGTTTCTAGCAGTTTATCGTAGTCACCTTGCTCATCACCATTGCTCCAGATTCCGCATCGTACTCCTGCCCGGAGACGGCATTGGTAAATAACTCATCCTCAAAGGCGCCACATCTAGGTGCTAACGGACCCTCTAGGACCCGAGGTCGTCTCTGAGGCTGTCAAAGTTCTCGAGGCCGTGAACGCCGTGTCATCCGACGTCGATCTCAAGCTCGAAACCCATCTCTTCGGTGGATGCGCCATCGATGAGACCGGCGAGGCTCTGCCCGCAAAGACTCTGACTGCTTGCAAAGAGGCTGATGCTATCCTCATGGGTACGTCTTTTATCAGTCTTCTAGTCTCTTATAGTTTTTTCAATTACACTAACTGTGTACTTCAGGCTCTATCGGTGGACCAAAATGGGGCGTGAACGCCAAAGTCCGCCCAGAATCGGGTCTCCTCACCCTCCGCAAAAGCCTTGGCCTCTACGCCAACATCCGCCCCGCAAGCTTCGCCTCCGACTCCCTCATCTCCTACTCACCCCTCAAAGAATCCATCACGAAGGGTGTCGACATCATCGTCGTCCGTGAGCTCATCGGCGGTGTTTACTTTGGCGAGCGCAAAGAGCAGGGCGTCGCACCTAACGAGGACGTCGCGTGGGATACGATGCCCTACAGCGTCGGGGAGGTGCAGAGGATAACGAGGGTAGCGGCTCAGATCGCTCTGGCTGCGAATCCACCGTTAGCTATTCACTCGGTCGATAAGGCAAATGTGTTGGCGAGCTCGAGGTTGTGGAGGAAGACGGTGACGGAGACGTTGAAGGCGGAGTACCCACAGCTGCAATTGGATCACCAGCTTGTCGACTCGGCGGCGATGATGATCGTGGCTAGCCCGAGGAAGCTTAACGGTGTTGTTCTGACAGAGAACTTGTTCGGCGACATGTGAGCGTCTCAACCTCTTCTCACTCACTCCTACATGCGCTTATGTATTTGGGCAATAGTCTGTCCGACGAGGCCAGTGTCATCCCAGGATCGCTTGGTCTCCTCCCCTCCGCTTCCCTTGCCGGTGCCCCATCCGATGCTTCCGCTACCGACTTCAAACCCACATCCGGTCTTTACGAGCCCATCCATGGATCAGCACCCGATATCGCTGGCCAGGGAATTGCCAACCCTATCGGCACCATCATGAGCGCCGCAATGTTACTTCGTTATTCTCTTGGTCTTGAGAAGCAGGCTCAAGCTATCGAGACTGCCGTGCGGAGAGTGCTTGATGCGAAGTCGGAGGGTGGACTTGAGTTGAGGACGAAGGATCTTGGAGGTGAGGTCTCGACGAAGGAGATTGGTGACAGCGTTGTGGAGATCGTGAAGACGTTGCTGTAAGTGCTTTGAGATTAGGTAGACAAAAGCAAGTTTGTAATTCGAGAAGTCGAGAGGACCCAGCTCCTTGTTGTATTAGAAGATGTATGTCTGCTTGTAGTGCCTCGCTAGCCACTGTGCACTTCGAAAAGGTTGAATGTCAACCGAAGGAAAACCTGTAAACCTAATTCCATTCAATCTCTTGCCGGTAGAAAGTTCACCTGTATGTGGTACATTTCAGCTGTCTCACGGTACGAAGAAAGGAGATTGAAAGTCACCCTTTATATTGCCGAATTCACTCACATCGCGCAAAGCGGGAATTAACCCTTTCACGCGGTAAATGTCACCCGTCGTATGCCGCCAAGTTTTCCCACTAGAATCCAATGTGTATGGCTTGCAATTTTTAGTATATTTATTGGATAGAAAAACAGATATGAGCCTACATACAGTCACAGGTACTATGATTGCTTCATAAGAACCAGCTAGCTAAGGTTGGAACCGGATGCCCAAGAGACCAAGATCATTGGCTCTACATAACTCGGCATATACACGCCGTCCCATCTAAGTCTCTCATTGTAAAAGAAAGCAATATCCAAAGATGGGGTAAGTCGAACCGTAACAAGAGGCCCGAATATTGGCATGCTTACAAGGTAAGCAGGCGTACCGAGCAAACAAACCACGCACCGAAAAAAATGAAAGACATACACTCTTCACTCGCGCTGACGTGTCCGAAACTCCTCTATGCTAATCATTACAAGTAAGAAACGTCACGCACCGATGAAACGCTATGAAACGTGATCCGGACATCCTGCATGCACACGGTACTCTTCACCAATAGTTCTCCCAGTTTAAGAAACATCAATGTGTAGAGTCATAGTCAGTAAGGACATTGCTCAAGAATGAGAGAGATGACGGGGGACACCAGGCGGGCGATGTCGAGGTTCTGCGTGGCGAGGAAGAACCCCCGGGCAGGCTTTGCCTGCATGACTAGGATACGTGACTCGGTCATGTCAAAAAGTAAGAGAAACAAAAGAGCAAAGACGTACCGACTATTACAACGACATAGACACACTCATTCGCAGGTGTCCAAATGCCAGCACGTCGCTCGACGTCGTGGTTGAAACGGAAGTAGCAAGACGCGGGGAGAATCGCCGCGGAAGCGCTGCCACGCATCAGTGTGGCGGTGAACTTTAGGGCAGACGGAATTTGACTTCCTGTGCATGTTTCTTTCGCATAAGTTCTGTCTCACCCGCATTCACTCCAGCGCGGTTTTCACCCTAAGCGACCCGTTCGACGAGTGAAAAGTAGTTTCCAACCCCTCTTGAGGTGACATTAACCCCTTTCACGTGCACAGTGTAGCGGCTGATTTCACACTTATCACTCCGAGGATATGGATGGAAAATCTTCCATGTAGAGCATAGTCGAGTAATAGTGGAGCCACCATCGAGTAAAGAAAGACAAAGACCGTAGTCAAGCATACATCGCGACAATGCATCTCACTTTCTACCCGCTCTCCGCTTATCCCTCGCTTTCTCCCTCTCCAAAGCCTTCTCCTCCGCCCTCTCCCCTTCAATACCCCCATACACCCTCTTCATGCGCATATTATATGCCTGATCCTTCTCCTGCTGCTTCTTCTGCTCCACGCCCGCAAGGAACCGCGAATCCTTCCGCAACTCTCTGATCGCGCCCTTCCTCTCCTCCTTGTACTGCTTCCGAAGCTTCGAGGCCTCGTTCTTCTCGAAGTCCGGATCGCGAGCACGGAGGTAGGATGAAGAGGAGGATTCGAATTTGGGAATGAAGGAGGGGATGGGGATGCGTTTGTGAGCTTGGAGGAGGAGAGGCTGGCGGGCTTGACGGGAGAACTTGAGGAGACGGCGAAGCATGTCCGTTTTCTGAGAGAGCTGGGTCTGGGTGGGTGTGAAATATCTGTTAGACCGGACTTAGAGACACCGAAGATGGGGGTAAACTGACCTGTAGGTCGTCGCATAGTTTCTTTGCCTTGACGTTTTCCAATACCTGGAGAATCGGGTCATACAACTCGACGAAGGCGTCCAGATCTTTGTACATCTCAGCGAATCGGCAGAGCAGGTCGAGTGCGAGCGAGAGCAGGTTGAGCTTGGACTGTTCGTCGCTGGATGCTCCCGCCAGAATTCGAGGAAGGTCAGGCGAGCCGACAGTGAGCTGTTTCGCCTTCTTCGTGTCCAAGGAGAGAGCAGTCGAACGCTCAGACTTGAAATCTGGTGTGGGGAAAGATCCAGGTAATGATGCAGCGTCGTGGTAATTGTGAGGAGCTAGATGTAAGACGGTGTTGATTGCGAAGGTGACGGCCTCTGGGACAAAACGTTTCGATAACTCCTCGAACTGTAGGAATAGGGTGCAGAGGAAAAGACCGGATGCGATATCTTGTATTGATCGCACGCGACAGAGACCGAGGTACGAGCCCATAAGCAGTCGAGTAGGAGTAACAACGGCGTGGTTCATATCGCTTGTAGGCCAGAGAGCTCCTGCAATTCGAAGCAGCGCGAGCTCTGGCAAGCCAGGCCATGTCTTTGCTGTTGTAGAGTCGGTGCCTTGAGACAGTCCATGTCTAAGGTTTTTCTGCATCAACGAGAGTTTGGCGTTGAAATGTTCGGCCGACTGGATAGGGTATGTTTTTGTCAAGGCAAATAGATGAGGAGTAATGCTGGAGATGGAGGAAAATCGAGGAGTGGGTGGTGACGCCAGATAGAGAATGTGGTCGATTAGGACGCCTGCGAAACCCTGCGTACTATGAGCAGAATGTCACGGATGACAGTGGAAATCAGACATACCTGTAACTTGAACTTGTTGTCGACACCTAAACTTGGGTGGTACAAGGCTCGTATCCGCTGCACGACCGTAGGTACATCGCTATCCTCAATGTCCTCGATGATATCCAAAAACTCTTCGTGTGACGATGGCCAGGGGAAGGTGAAGGGTAATTCCTTTCGTTTAGAAGTCGATGCGACCTTTTTTGCTTTTGATGATTTTACCGAAATGAGGTCTGCCTGTTCGCCTTCCGAACCAGCTGCCTCATCCAAATCGTCAGACCCCTCAGAGCCACTACCATCCTCATCCTCTTCGCTGCCACTTTCCTCATCCTCATCCTCATCATCTTCATCATCATCTTCTTCTTCTTCTTCTTCTTCTTCTTCCTCGTCATCCTGCGCTTCATCGTCGTCTGCCCCGACGCCCGCTCCTAGACCCGCACCTAGACCCCCCAAGTCTCCGTCTTCGTCCATGAAATCATCCTCCAAGTCATCTCCACCTCTCGCCCGCTTCCGTTTACCCCTCCCTTCCTCGTCGCTCTCTTCCTCGTCATCTCCACGCATCCTCCGCAACCTCTTCCGCTCAGCCTTCTCCAAAGCCTCCTTCTCTTGGACTGCCAACTCCTCCTCGGTCTTCGTGCGGTCTTTAGGCTTGGCACGCTTGTCGAACACCAATTCGCGGACATACTGATCGTATTCCAAGTCATGATTTTGCTTCGCGTCTGATGCGGCTTCTTTTAAGGGTATGGGTCGTTCGAGAGCGGCTGATAGAGGATCTGGAGCCATGAGAAGGGAACGAATGGAGTCAAGCTCTTGGTCGAGTTCATGACGAATGTTCTCGTCTTTCTCCTTGTCCATTTGCCGTTGAGCCTGTAGAGAGGTGTTAGAGCGTAGCATAAGAAAATGCAATGTGCACATACCTTATGCTCCTTACTCTTAGCAATGACTTCAGACATAACTTCGGCTTTTGACTTCTTTCTTTCAGGCTATTGAGATGCATCAATATTAGCGACGAGTGGTGATTTCCAGCGTTCAAAGAACGTACTCCATCTTCGTCTTCGTCTTCTTCGTCAAATCCACCGAAATGTGCTCGGTTCACGGTCTGACTGTCAATTTGACCTGTGCTCTGGCAATCAGCGAGGGCTGTATTTCACCACGAGTGTACGCACCTTCATCCTCCTCATCATCAAGAGTCAACCCTGTATTGTCAAAGTCATCTAGCTTGGACAAGCTTTGGCCGTAATGGGTGAGCTCGTCCTCGTCGTCGAGGTTGAATGCAACGCCTTTAGAAGAACGTTGCCTCTCCTTTGTAAATCGCTCAAGCATACGCTCTTCCGGCGTCATGGTGGGATCATTTTCACCGAATCGTCGGTCAACAATTCCACCCGCACGATCCTTTTCCTCAAACTCTTTCAACAGAGTTTTTTTGCGCTGCAAACATACAGGCCACAATTAACTTGGCATCAAAGCGAGAAGAAATGAAACGACGCACCTGCTCGATCCCAGCCTGCTTGCTCTGTGCCGGCTTTCCGACGACACCTTTCAGCTTTCTGCCACCGACATCGTGCTTGAGCTTCGTGACTTTGACGTCGAAAGGATTGAACTTCTGCTGGATCTCCTGTAACTTTGCGGCACGTCGTTCCTTGTCCTTTTCCTCGTTCTGCGCACGTTTCCGTTTCTTACCATTCTGTGGCGGCTTTACGATGCCAGATTGCGAGATGGCCGCTTTTAATTGCGATAGTTGGGATCCTTTAGCCATGAGAGTTACGAGGAGAGGCGCAGGTAATGGTTCGCCACACTCGCTCGGCCTCCAGAATTTCTACTGGCCATTGGAAATACGGCTCGCCACGTGCCGTGTGTCCCGGTAGGGGCCGGCGTGTCCGGAAGCAATAATATCTAGACTGGAGTCTCCATCAAACAAGCGAAGGCCCTCATCTACAGAGTCCCAAACCCTCATGGCCACCTCTATCGGCAGAGGGTAAGCTTGAGCTCACCGAGGACGACACCTCCGACATCCTCTGCTGCTCTTGGTCCATACATCCAGTCACTGACTTATGGGATGCCGATGAGTGAGAATACACTGTCGTCTTCGTCCTGAGTCTCGCCTTTGTCGATGGTTTCGTCATCAGCCCCATTGTCAGCGGCTTCCTCCAAGCCAACCTCGACTGGCGCTGGAACTTCTTGGTGCAACTTGTATTCGGTGGTGTCGTCCTGTCTATTCACTTCTCGCTCGTTCCAGAGACGTTGTCATGGGCCAGAGCCCAGGCCGGTAAGTCTATCACCTCCCAGTGCATGGAATATTACGAATATTGACTTGCATCGTACTTAGAAGTTTGCTTTGATGCAACAGGACACTGGATATGATGTCGCGTTACTGCAAAGATGGCAGAATTTTGGCCTTTGCTACCGCGACGTGACGTCCACTTATACATATGCTCGTTCAGACTTCGCACCAATAGGATGGTTATGGTACGCCTAAAGGACACAGTAGGATTTGACGCATCGCGGCGTCGGGTCCCAGGTGTCACAGTCTGCCATGCAGAAGTTGCAGTACAAGTATGGCCCATCCAGCTTCCACCCATGCCGTCTGCTCTCGCCCGGAACGTGTTACGCTCATGGTGGACTCGCCCAAGCCTCCCCGTCATCATGTCCTCCACACGTAAAGTCAACTCGCTGCTTTCGCATCTACTACTGCTTTGATCTGCCCAAGTCCACCTCTCGCTCCTTCCGACGAGGCTCAGGCTCTCCGTTTTCTTTCTTCTTTTCCTCTCTATATTCTATGGCCCCCCTCGCCCACCAGCCCTCGGATCGCTCATTGATGACGGTGCACTCGAGCTCGTCTCCGTCCTTGGCTACGGATGTTACGGTATTGTTTATCGCGCCGTCGAGACCACCTCCACTTCCGCGGAGCCACGATCCTACGCGTGCCTCTTCCATTCACAGATACGCCACTCTTCCCGCCAACGCCATCTACATCTCTAGGAGATAACCCTGAACCAACTCGCATCCGCTCACCCAAACGTCGTAACTCTCCACCACATTGTTTACTACGATGGAGCCTACATATCCCTCCTTATGGACTACTGCCCCAGTGATGACCTCCTCTTGCAGATTCTCCTCAAACGGCGATATCTCGGTCACGACGGTCTTAAGCTGTTCTAAGTAATGATCTACGCCTTATCGTAGAAGGCAATACATTCAGTCAATCAAGATGTGAGTTTGATGCAGACCTGGTGCTGCATCGAACTCACATCTAGATTGTTTTTTTTTGGCCTACGAGCGCCCGAGTGAGATAAAGTGACGTCGTGTCACTGTACAGTGCAGCGACATGACATTGTTTTGTGATTACAGGCGCCTGCCACGACTTTCTTGTCGGATTCCCACCTTGAGAAGTATTAGCTGTGAGACTCAAGCCATGCCCTGAGAGAGCCGAAGTCTGTCCTGTACGTACTTCACCGAGGCCCATTTCGACATATACCAGTATCGCAACGACCTCGGCAAGGTCTATCAAACCGGGTAAGCACCCAAATTCGTTCTCGCTCATTTTTGTTTGTATCGATCTCTTGTTTGACCTTATGACACACTCTCCTGATGGGTACGTGCTGCATTGCGATTGATTGCGATATTTACAGTCACTGACGAGACTCTTCTCTTTTAGACTTTTAGAGACAGCGGAGTTGGCGATCATGGTGAAGCTGGTCTCAAAGCCTTTGTTGACCAGCATCGGTGCAATGAGTTTTGCATTCGTCTGGGTCTTGGACCTGCAAACCCTCTATCAGCGGCCACTCATTCTACTCGATCTGTCCACGGTGAAGAGGGTGGCGAGGAAGAGGACGATGATAACGAGGAGGAGGAGGATCCTAACGAAGCCCGTAAGGAGAATGAGGCAGAAGACAGCGAGTAGATGTGTAGTACTGCTCCTTTCATCGTTGATCTAGTATAGTATCTCATTTAATGTCCCTCGAGTGTCAAAGTGTGGCCAGAAAGTCTGGAATAATCTATATACTCTAATTATCTAAATCTAACATGGCCGTACCCAGGGATTCTATATGAGCACGACATGTGCGCCAGCATGAAGGCTGGAATGATGATGGAAAGAATAGCGGAGATGTATGGATGAACAAGAAATCGACTTCGATGCTGCAGAAGCCCCATTGCTTGTACACGGGCGAGAGGGCATTGTCGAAAAAGCAAACAAGACCGTCAGAGAAACCAGAGAGAAGAGATAGGAAGAGTACGACATGTTCGCGTGGGGCGTCGCTCAATATACAACTGGGATCGTCGAGAGCAACGTCAGAAACTTCGACTTGTATGCTTGGGTATGACATGTCCGGGTATGCAGGCGAAGATGATAACTTTCCCTCCGTCAAGACACCTGAGCTGGTCTCGCCTGAGTCCGTGGACGAAGGTGTATCGTGTCTAGAAAGCTCAGGCAGCGGCGATGTCGAAGAACGTTCAGACATGGCCTGATCTGGCCGAGGATAATTAGCAGAAGGGCCAATGGCGGGAGTCGACGCAGGATCATCAGGAAGCGTCGTATCTATCGCTCTCCATGAGATCGAGGTGACCGATGTCATTGGCAATCTGCTGCAGTATCTCTTGCTTCATGAGCAGCCGCTTCGCGTGTGAACATCACAAATCAAGTACAACGCAGGTCAATACTCGTAACATTCCATGCACTGGGTGGTAATAGATTTACCGGCCTGTGCCCGGGCCCAAGTCGTGGAATCTCCTTCATCAAGAACCTCTCCTCCTTCAATTCCCCGAGTCCATACAGCACCATGTCCATCTCGTTCACCTTCTCGCTACTAACACGGCCCTTCCTCGCACTCTTTCTCCTCCGCTTCGCTTCCTTATCCAAGATCGCACTTAGCAACGTCTCTAGAACAAGCAAGAAGTAGGTAGATAGGCAGGACGACAGAGCCAAAGACAAGTGGCACCGACAAGTTCCAGTACCAATCAAGATTAGCCAGGAGGAAGCCACCGACAATAGAGCCGACGATGGAGCCACCAAAGGAGGAGAGGACGTCATGTCGCTGCACCGTACATCGACACGACGTCACACGGGCACTCGTAGGCCAAGAAAACATTAATATGGATGTGAGTTCGATGCGGTCGCGGTGCTGCATCGAACTCACATCCATATTGGCTGAATAGATTGCCTCTTTGAGAAAGGCAGTACCACCGTCAATAGTTATTTAGAACGGTTGATCACTGAAACGTGAACGCTTGAAATACGACGCCAAAGTGGGACAGCCAGCTGTTATAACAGAGACTCGGAACGATCATCTTCACGTCAGGTGATAACGGTTGGTCAGAGCCTACAGCCAGCTTAGACGAGCTTAGACGTCTGCTCTGATGCCTGCGTGATCTCAGTCATCGACCTCTTCTCAAAAGGGTGACCTGTATTGACGCTGAGTCCGAGTAACCAGCCACAGTAGAGCACGAGGAGCCAAGCAGGTCACATACCCTCTAGCCTCTAGGACAGGTGGCGTCAGAGCCTAGATGAAACTTTACAACAAGACATAAGACCTATCGCCGCTGACAGTAGCGAAGAAGATGACAACAAGAAGGAAAAGAGCGGGGAATAATGGCGGAGTGTGGCCCGGAAGTAGCCGTGACGTGTCCGAGTTGGCGTCGCGCGTCGAAAAACAAACCATGCCGCTCCGGCCTACCCTACGGTTCCGGCGCTGACGTTGCCCCACGTTTACCGGTTGGAGGACGACGGTGATCGTTTCGTTTACCGTTTCTTTTGTGAGTAAGGGCCCTTGTTGTTGCCTTGACACGCCATTGACTTCAATTGTCTCATAACTGCACAGCTTACGCTTTGTTTCCCTAGTTCATAGCGTATTCAAGGCTCTGTAAGCCTTTAAGAAGCTTTGGCGGGCGTACAGGATTAATTAGGACTCGCCCCGCACGACTACCGTGACTCCATCTCATATCGCTGATATCGCTCGCTCAGTTCTTTTCACTCATCTTGTTCCCGGACTGAATCCATGTCGCCCTCTACTCGAGCTCGCTCATCCGCTCCTACGACACCCACTACTGGCAGAATAAATAATCAGCTTCCTACGCCTGGGAGTAGTTCTCGGAAATCCCACCAATGTCGCACTTGTGGCCGCCCCAGAGTCGGTCAGTTGATCCCTTATTGCCAACCCGTTATCGGCGCTGAACATAATAATACAGGTCATCCTCGCTCGGGTTGCCCCTACGGCGACTCTCCCTCCTCTGCTCGTAGGGCAGAAGGCCGAGCACCCGATTTGACGGCAGCCCTCAGCTCACTGTCGATCGATAATTTCGCAGAGGCCAAGAGTTCTACCTCTCGCCGTCGATCTAAGCCCATTGAGGCCAGTCAAGCAAGTCTTGCCTCTCTTGACGCCGAATCGAAGGAGATCCTAAACGGTCTCTTCCAGCAGCAGCCCACACAGCAGACGGGCGGAGACACCGAGAGTGACTCCGATGGCGGCGAACATTCTCCCTTGCGCAAATGGCGCCAAGGCGTTTCTACGCCGCTGAAGAGCAAGCGAGAGGAGATCATGCCCGGCACTCTTCTCACTCCGCATTCCACCATCCTAGCCACTGAACCCTCATCCTCCCAGGAAGATCCTTATCATGGGGCGAAGACGGATGTGGAAGATGAGGATTGCATGCCGACGCCACAGAATAGTCAACGGCTCATTCGCTCGCTCAGCGTCGAAGAGCGTGCCGCCTTTCTCGATGGACTGGCGGAGATTTCCAGAGCACCACCCGCCACGGTTTACATCGTGCCTCTGGTTGATATTCCGATAATGCAGGCTAGCGCTAGGAAGGTCGGCTTCTGCACGCGTGCGGTGCCGCCTATTGAGGGATCGAAGGAGGATGAAGCATTGTTCATCATTGGGAGGGACGAAGCAGCCGTGGAGAGGTTACGTACCGAGTTAGCGAAGGATGTCAAGAAGAAGGGTAGGGTGAGTGCGGTCCAGTTGGCTGGGGGTGCCATGATGGGTGCCGTAGCGACGTTTGGCACCTTGGCTTTTTCTTGAGTGTATTGTCTTGTTGATCTGCATCCCGGTTGTTGTTTTCGGCTTATCCTGTACACGTTCTCGGGATTGGACATTGTTTGTACCATACTCATTTTTTGTTGAGATCTTTTGCACATACACATATGTACATATATAAATCGTCATACTTAGCTCGAATCGTGGAGTGAGCAGTGTCCGCGCGATGGTGTCTTTGTTCTCCTTACGTACTCATTGTGTGCACTGTCTGGGATTTGAGGCGGATCCACGGCGAACTTCGAGTTACGACTACAATTCGAGCGTGACTTATGATGGCGACTCGGCGCCGAATTGGCTTTCGAGGGTCATTCTGGGTTATTCCGGGTATCGAGGTCTCCTACAGCCTGGACAACTACAGTGTACAGCCATACTACTTTCCGCAGACTATATTTCCACTCTGGCCTTGTAAAACCGTCTCTACTGAGCTCACCTTCCACACTACAGGTGACATTGACTGACTGAGCGTATGGATCGCCCTGAACAAGACAGAGAGGGTGGCGATGATTTACCCACCTATGACGATCTCGCAGAGCAGAATGGTCCCAATTCAAGGTGAATATCACACCCGCAGCCGACATTCATGCCGTCTCATCTTCTCAGACGCTCACACGTACTCACTTGTCAACTCGTAGGTTTGGACGATGGAGAGGCTGGATAGAAAAACGGTGCGTCCTGTTGATCCTGCGCTTTTGTGTTGTTACTCATTGTCTGCAGAGCGGCTGAGAGGTACGCAGATGTCACTCCAGAGGACCTCCATCGTAGGAGGCAGCGAGGTTGGGGGAACCAAAACGTGCGTCCAGTCTCATTCCATGTTCTTGGACCCTTCATCATGGACCATACCCTTCTCTCTTCAGACAGCCCAACCAGCGCAAGACATCCAAGGGCTGAACATACCCATCATCCTCAACCAACCACCCACACCCACACCCTCATCATCCCAGCCCGGCCCTTTTCTTCAACTTCAGACAGACTTCAACGTCCCAGTTCCATTACCTAGTCCCCCACTCTATCCCGACGAAGATGATGAGCCACATCCACTGGTCGGACAGCCTCTAGCACCCACCCACCTGACATTCAACGAAATCGGCTCACGGTTTCTCCCTCATACGACCTCCCCTATACGAACATTACTTCCTTTACTAGGCGACAAACTCTTATTGATAGGTCATGATGACGGTCTCTCAGTCCTCAACATGTTCCCCCAAGAGTGGTCAGACACAGGTCTTCGGACCAAAGGACCGAGCGAAGCGGAAGCTCATCGCATCTGGGACGGTGAAGGGTACGTGGCATTTTAGAACTGCCTCGCTTGACTGTGGACTCTCATGCATTTTCGATATTTGCAAATTGTAGGGTTTACCAGATGTCTATCCTCGAGGTGGAGGATACGGGAGAAAGTACACCGCAAGGCGTCCTTCTGGCGCTAGTTGGCCCTGAGCCAGAGAATGAACAGGAGTCTGTGCGCACGCTGCGCATGTACAACCTGGCTAGTATCATCAGTTTAGCGAAATGGACAATCTCGCAGAAGGTGTGTCCGTAGTACACTTGGGACCATATGAGATATTCCGAACTCACCGGCGTTAAGGGCGCAAGGCCTGTAGACCTGCGACGCCCAGCGACGTGGCACCCCCAACAAACCCCTCCGAAGAAGCATAGACCTCAGAGTAGCTTAGCCAAGGGTTTGAAGTCCCTCATGGTGGAAGGATCCGCACATAACCGCGAAAGTCAACTCGAGCCCTCATCGTCGTACCAGAAGATGCTATCACCTACTTCACCCAAACGTCCTTCTCTACCGAAACGGGCAAGCTCCAGTGATTCGGGTTGGGATGTCGTCGACGACCTTCCACTGCGTTGGGCCACCGATTATGTACCGCTGGCATCGGCTAGTTCTCGACTCATCAATACTTCTGTGCTATCGTATGCACTGTGGCGAGATGACCGGACTGCTCGAGGTGGCGCCCTTTTGGCAGTGGCGACAAAGTCTAGTATCCTACTGTACGAATCTCCGAAGGGAGAACGAGCATTCCGATTTGTCAAGGTATAAAATGCCAAATTTCTAGTCAGGCTAATACTAAGATTCTACCTGTTTACTTCACAGGACTTTTATACGCCACTGACACCGCGAAATATCACATTCATACTACAAAATGCACCAGATACCATCTCCCGCAGCCCCTCAGACGTCACCGGCACCTCGAAATATTCCTCAAACCAACACGGCCATGCTCGAACATCCTCGTCTAGCACCACCCTCGGTCGCCACCGACGAAACTCCAATTCCCAACGCGCCTTCGTATTCGGAAACCAACTCACCCTGTTCGTCCTCTTCGAGAAGAAAGCGGGCATGATACGGCTCGCAGACTCTGCCGTAGGCGAAGTCGAGCTCTGCGACCCCGGCGCTGCGATGTCGAGGGATGCCCTCTCCTTGGCACCGTCGACAAGTTCTTCATCAAATCGACGAAACAGGTCCTCATTCGATGGGTTCGGATTCACGAAGGAGATCAAAGGTCTTTGGAGTCCACCCTCGCGTGCGGACCTTCCGCTCGCACCAAATCGATACGACGTCAATCAGCCGGTCTATTTCCTCACTCGAGGAAAGAAAACACATATCCTTCCTTGTCCCCTCCCCACCAACCTCCAAACCGTCCCTCCTCTCAAAGTGCTCACCTGGAATTCACCTCCGACGTACGTCAGCCATCGCGTTATGCAGCCAGAGACAAGAGGGGGAAGTCCATGCCTTCAGCTCATCGCGTTCGGCGAGGACGGTCTGGAAGTCCAGGAGACCTCGCTATCTTTCCTTTCGGATCGAAAGGAGAAGGGCCGTGCGGAGGAACCTTTACGTTCGCAGACAGATTTCGGAGGGGATATGGGATATCTCTGTGCTGGGGGATTGTGGCACCGCCCGTATGACGCACCGCTCACTCGTTCCTACTCTACGAGTAGCTATACCTCCACGGTCTCGTGGGACAGCATGGACACGGAGGAGCTCATGGCCAGGATCCAAGGCGAGCAAGGCATTTACGGCTGGCAGCGGAAAGGCTTGGAGGATTGGAGGGTGTTCTGGGTAGGAGGGTCAGGAGCAGAGAACACGCCGGGAGGCTCGGACTGATTTATTCTTACATTCATCTGACTCGCTATGGACTTATATTCAGATTTGTACGACGACGAAGACTGAACATTATGTGTAGTACTGATACAGATTTGCGAGCAGCGCTGTGAGGATTAACCTACTATTTGGACTCGCACGGACACTGACGCGGGATAGGATGGGGGAAGTGAGGATTCAGATACTACGGAAGATGATGAGTCCGATTGTCCGAGCGACGTGATATGCAGAAAAGTATCTCAATGTCGCGTTGCTGAATCCATAAAATAAGCAGAGAGCAGTCGAACGGATAGCAGAAGAATAAGCACACAAAACTGCAACTGAGTAAAGATGTACAGTAACAGCGACAACGGTCCGTAACGAGAGGCTCATGAAGGAGCATTGTCTTTACCACGAACGACGACGAATGATCTCCCAGGTGTCGGAGTTGCACCACTCGAAGGACCGGCATCGCCGCCACTTCCACTAGCACCCGCCATTCTCCCCAACGGCTGTGATGCTCTACGAGCCCTCACCACCGTGAACGATCGCCCTTGGCCCCCCTCCGGCTCATCATCCTCAAAGACAGGTACGTCTGACGGACGGTTATCGTCTCCCTCGCTATGGCGCCGTGGTTTGCGAAGCTGGAACCAATGTTTCTTCTTCGGAGCCTCAGAGAAATCGTCGTCGACGTCGAGGAGACCAACTTCTGGATGGAGGGATTGGCGACGCGGTGCGGGAAGTTGAGGAGGCTGCGTGCTCAAAGGACTGCTCCGTATGGACAGAGCAGCAACATCCTCAATGATTGCAGATTGCGACTTCTTGCGTATGTGGGGTGGTATGGCGCCTGGTGGAAAGACGCTTGGACGTTCGGCAGTTGATCTCGGCAACGATGCGGCCAAGGAGTCGTTGGAGATGTGTGGTGCGGTTCGATTAGAGTCCGCCGAAGGGAAAGCGAGCGTAGAACCCGAGGCGATTGCGTACGGAGAGTCATAGTGTGCTCGTCCACCTCCGACGCGGGAGAAGCCCGATTTCGTAGCAGGAGGTGTGCTTGCAGGACTTTCGACCGTGTTGTACCCTGGTCGAGGGAACGGTTGCCACGCGCCCATAATGTACCCGTTCTCATCGTCACTCTCTTCTTTGTACGGACGAAGGGCATGCTCCGGACGGAGAACAGACGGAGGTCCTGATGGGGTCGGGGTGATGTCCTTCACAGTCGCTGGACGTGAGAGGGAGTAAGATCCTGATTGGGGTGCGTCGGAGTTCTTGTAGCGATGTTTACGAGGTCGCCGTTTCCTGTCCCCGCAACACCCGACAAGCCCACAAGCCCCGAGGAGACCTGCGTCGACGGCATGTCTACTTCGATCGAATCTAACGCCTCCGAAGATACGTACGAGCGCCTCGATGACCTTGAGGATGAGCATGAGCACGAATGCGAGGTAGATTAACGCCAAGATGAATAGAATGGCGTAGGCCACCCATTGGCCTGCTTCATTACCAATCGAGACCTACGGGGAAAGACGTAAGGCGACACGTGTGGGGCTGGAAGCAAGATGAACTTACTGTCGGGGTGAGAATGACCAGTAGGACCGCAATGACTATCCTCGCCACACAGAACAAGAAGCTGATCAAGCCCATACTTGCTCCATGTCCCCAGGGTAACCAAATACTCGTCACAAGCGACGAGACCACCTCGATAACCAGGATGACGATGGCTTGCGCCGTACCGCTTTTTTGTCCACAACCAATTGTGATGCCAAACGCAAGGCTGGTGGCGAAAAACAGGCACGCAAAAAGCTGCGAACCATGTCGATAAAGGTTATAGAGAGGGCCTAACGATAACAGGGTCCATGTCTCGTCATAGAGTTTGTTGGTTGGTGTCATGAACAGGCGTATAATGAGGATAAGTGGGATCAAGACGGAAAAGACTGCGAAGGATATGGCCGCCAGAGCTACGGATACCGTCGTGGCGTGGGCTTGACCTAATGAAAACTGGTAGCAGGAAAATATGGTGATGGGAAGATGGAAGAGCATGAGAATCCGAACAAGGTTGCCGCTCAACACGCTGAAATGGAAAGAACTGAAGTCGGGTCGCAATTTACCCCAGTGCTTCCGTGTGGTCGCAGGGAAACGATTGGTGGAACGGAGGAGGAAATGAGAGTTGTGGGAGCGTTCTTCGTCTAAAGGTTGAGCGGAGACCGCATCCAGCATATCCTTGCTGCCCGTGGAATACCGTCTGGCGGGAAGATTCGGGCCCTGACGGCGACCTCCAATGGTCTTGTCCAACGCCGTTGCAATCGAGTCTAAGGCCCATATCAGGAATGCTAATGCTATGGTTCCTCCGGCAATGCAAAGGAACAGTGACATGCAAATCCCAAAGAGATCTTGCGGACGAACACCGATCGTGTAGGCAAAGGATGAAAGGCCATCGGTGGCGTTCGAAGGTAACGTGAAAAGTGTGTTGGGAACACTGGCGTTGAGGTAAAGAGGGGATGTCTCATCGTTGATTTGGTCGGAGAAATTTGAAGGCGGCTCGAAGGGAGGCGCAAAGACAGGATTCCAATGCTCTTGCTCGCCGTCTTTGCCTTGCGTGAAAGTGATGTCTGGGAAAGGCCGATCAATTTCGCTGAACCATGTATTAAAAGGTGTGTGGCCCACTGAAGGAAAGAGTAGACCAGGCTGTTTGCGAGAGCAAAGGATCTGAATTGAATGAATGAGTGAGAGGCTGCAACTATAGGAGGTTGTGCATAGGGGCTTACATGCAAAATTGGGCCACTGAACGGCCACCATCGACAAGGCCGTGCACCATTGAGAATGAAAGAATATATCTCTCATGGAAGGTGTTGCTATAATACAATGAGTAATATGGGCAGATGAACGAGAGAATTGGACGTACAGAACCGAATGAGGGCCGGTGACTTTGCGAGCCCTTCGCCGCTAATTGCACTGGCCAGGACAAACCCAGCATTTTCCAAGCTGGAAAGAAATCCACGACCTGACCAACCCGCTCTACGACCCCATGCCGAGCTTATGCGAGCCACACCAACTAATATCCAGTAAGCAACGGCAAGTGCGACGGTTGACCACAGAATGATTCGGGCATGTCCGTACACAGAATTAACGGTGCCTGGGTCAAGAGGAGTGGTGTCGAGATCAATACAGAAAATCTCCTGTGTGTTGGGGTCGACTGCGCGCAATCGTGTCTGGAGTGTCGTTAACTCGTGGCTGGAATGTAATGGCACGTAAGACGACAAGGCGAAGGCGCCCGGTGCAATGGGACAATAGTTTGTTGTGTTGTCAAGCGATGGAAGTGGAGAGGCTGGTCGGATGGAGTCGCAAAGATAGGTGTTATTGTTCCATATGCTGAAAGTGAGCATTTCCGAGGAAGTGAAGAGGGTCGCTACACATTTGTTCAGCAATAGAAGACTAAAGGAGGCGTAAGAGCGGCGCACCCAAGTCCAGACTTCCTTGAATAGTGCCGACAATTTCCTGTGTTGTCTCTCCGATGACAGTGAAGTTGAGATGTCTGCCCAAGGATTCTGTAGTAAGAA
Source organism: Stereum hirsutum FP-91666 SS1 (assembly GCF_000264905.1). NCBI lineage: Eukaryota > Fungi > Basidiomycota > Agaricomycetes > Russulales > Stereaceae > Stereum > Stereum hirsutum. The sequence goes on along the minus strand of NW_006763139.1, from coordinate 1,700,897 downwards.
TCTGCGCATAAACCGTGGAAATATCGAGCTTGAGAGAGTCATTGCCGGAGAAGCAGTCATCGAAAGTCACTGAGACAGGCTCTGCAGACGTAAAAACGACAAAGTAAAGAGCCAGCAAGAGCGAGAAGGGGAGAGACATAATGAAGGGAAGCCTGTTGGTGGGTGCCATGGTGAGCGCGCCAGCTCTTGAATGGGGGGCGGAAGGTGGCCGACGTCGTCAGGAGCAGTGAAGACGGTCGTGTGAAGCTCTGTGAAGCGCAAGTGAGAACGTCGCGGATGCCACGAGGCTGTTGTTGGTCTCGAGTGCCCGGGTGGCACCCCTTGCCCCTTGCCTCCTCCATTCTCCTCAGCGTGCGGCTGCCTCGTCTCTGCGTCTACTCACTGTGCTCAAAAATGAACATACCCTGCTATCTACTATTTCAGGCCCTATGTCACTAGTATTTGTCAGTCTTCGCCTCATGTTTCTCTCTACCTCGCATTAACACAGCCGGCGAACTGTCTCCGCAAGCCTGAAGGCTAACTTTGCTTGCTATATGCTACCACATCGACGTTCGATATGTTATTTTCACCTCTGCATCCGACTGGGCCGAGGAGAACGTAGATCAGGCCCTTCATACTTGTGTCATGACTGTAGCATATATGCTTGCCTTGCAATCTTGAGATTTCGGCCTCCGGTCGAAGTTAGAGTGGTACGCTCTCCCGCTCGTACCCTCTCACTCTGTATGTCCCATTGCCTTGGGCCACGCTAATATGGTTAACGACGTGCATTCATGTTGTGGCAATGGATACCCCGCCACATAGCGCTGATGAATCGGCCGACTCTGGTGGAAAGCTCAGCGCTGAGCGTTTCTCAGCCCTTTCTCCCCTAGTCTTTCGGGGCTGCAATGACATACCGGCCGTGCCCTGGACACAAGGTCCTCAGAGGTCCTAGGCTGCGTCGAGAGCTCAACAGCATCAAGCCAACCCACTGTTCTACCGTGCTCCACTAGTTTCATTGCTAGAGCTCTCCTTGTTACTTGGCCTTCGTCCTTCTCTTCCTACTCCCACACTCGACTTCTCTGTCTTCGGGAGAAGCATGCAATTGTGTTTTGCTTGTTCAGGGTCAAGCTTCAATCAGGCCAAATTAGGACTTCTCATGAGCCATGACTCGCACATAAGCAGGCCATGGCGAGAAACCTCGGGATGCATGGGAATAAGGACGGTCCATACGTACTTCTCCCCGTGCTTGTCAAGTTATACTTTTTTGGCTCACAGTCTATAAGTTTCGGTTCCGTCTAGGTTTGGCCTCGCTATCACAGGCTACCATCCGTCATTTTTGACACTATTCCATCCATGTAGGCTGTGCCTTGTCGAAAAACTCGTCGTTGGGACCATGTATGGAGACGTCATGTGTTCTGCGGCTTCGCCTGCCTCGAGCTCTTCTTTGCCCATGTCAGGGTTCAACGTTCAACACTCAACGTTCAACGGGCTTTATCTTCGGTTCGGGATCCATATGCGTCACTAGCGTTGCATGCTCGCTCGTGGCTATCTTCTAGCATGAACGCGCTGATGATGATTGGTCCCACTGTTCCGGCCCTTCCGTTGCATATACTATTTCCTCGTGCATCTTGTGCCTACAAGAACTATCTGCATATGGAAATTCCATTGTGAGTTCTCCTTGTCCCTCACGGAGATTCCGGAGAAGTCGGCATAGAGCTCTGACTAGGCCAGTCGGGGAAGTGGCAACTTCGGGAAGAATAATAAGAACTTGTTCATATTCGAAGCTCTACGGACGAAGGACGATATGCTATATACAATTCGAGGCATTTCTGCTCTCTCACTCAGTCTGCTTCTGTACGACTCGGCAGTGGGTGATTCGGACGGCTTTGTGGCAGTCTCTGGCTCGATTCGGACTCCCGGATCGAATCATCTCATATTCTCATATCTCGTGTTCTCGTTTGCGTTATAATTGGTATAAGTACAAGCTCTCCGGGCTTCTTTGTTCAGCAGGAGGTTCTTCGAATTCGTCTTCTTCTAACGCACTTCTTGGATGCTTTGATAGCTCGCACGTTTGTATTCTTGGACACGGACCCCATCCCCAAGTCGAATCCGCCCAACGATATCGCCTCTCCGAGCACCCTTTGTAGTTCCCAAGCTACTCCTTTCGTACGCGGTACGCCTCTACATACCACGGGGAATCCGGGTATCAAGAGCATCGCCATCCCATTGGCAGATGCGATGGTACTTGTCTCGCGATTGGCTCTTTGGGTTATCTTAATTACATACCCATCCAAAAACCACTCCGTAATTCACATCGCTAAAACAGCCATCGTCGATGACGGGCGAATCGCGATTGCGACCGTGTACTGATCAACTCATAATATGCAGTGCAGTACTTATCGTGGACAGACATGGGCCCGACAATGAGGATCGCAAAGCCACGAGCTCTCACGACGGCGTTGGTTTCCTTTCCTCGCTCGGAGGACCGTCAGCGTCCGTCAGAATGTCAACACATTGAAGATACCCCCGAGGAGTTATCGCCACGCACTCACTGCCGCATCGACGAAGATCTCTCACTGTCATATAACGAGATGGATGCTATGGCGGATGCGCTTTGAATGAGCAATCGTATCGTCACTTTACGATTCCCCGATGCCGATGTGGGGTGGAGATGTCGGTGTCGATGTCGATGGAGTCGGTGCAGGGTTGGGATCTGTGTTCTGTATTGTCTGCTTTATGTCTATGTCCGTCTCTGTTTTGTCGACATCGGCTCTCGGCGGGGATGCTAGCTCCAGTTTGTGCTCCTGCGACGTCAACGCGTCTGTGTACTTCCCCTGCGGACAACGGCTGTACAGTACATATCATGGCATGGCATGGAACTTACTTTAATATCCAGGGTCCTTTGCACACCTTATCGGACTCTCTGGAACTGAGATCGGAGCGATGCGGTCCACCACAGAAATCAACCAACGTTACAAAGAGATCGTTTCGTCCACGAGTCGAGTCCAGCCCATTCTGATATCGTCCTTGATGTTCTACACTACGCTACATACACCGAGTGGTTTATTCTCAGACCGTCGGCACGAACTTGTCCGTCTAAAGCCACCCGCCCTCAGCCAAGTACTGTCCAGAAAAACCCGGTCAATTTGCATGAACGATTCTAACGCTCTCGTCCTCCCCTAGCCATAAGTGCCAACAGTCTTCCCGCCGATCGTGTCTGTGTACCTCTCCGTGCACCTACGTGCCCTTCCGCAAAGTTCCCCGTTCAATTGCCATGGCTGCGGCTGTGCGGGGTAGATCAGAAGATGCGTGTCCGAATCTCCGTTGAATCCGTTCAGCCACAACCGCACTCGGCAGATCTTGCAACAGAACTCGGAAAGGCTTCGTGCGTGCGTGCCAACTTCCGTCAATAATTGCACCTCCTTGATGCGTTATTGGCGCCCTTGAAACGTTTTGCGATCTACATAGTAGCCAAATAGCCCAATACCGAAGGTAATCCACGAAGAAATACGAATGACAGCCCGGTGGTTGGCCGCGGTCACGGTGAAGCACACCGTAGAGGTCCTCATCGTCGTAGAAAGACAAACATCGTGAAGGTCTTCACACCCGTCCAATCGCCAAGAAAACCCAAACAATCTCTCATCGACATCCCTCCGATACCGCCTGAGGTCTGAGCTCGATATCGATATGTGACCCAGACGATCCCACAAGGACAACCTGCAGCCGAGTCGATTCTAATTTCTCGCCTCCGACGGACGGTTGACGGTTGTCGGTTGTCGGTTCAAGGCTGAGCACATTTCGCCTCCGGAGCCCATGGCCAGGCCGGCGGACTTTCCCGATTCCCGATTTCTTCGCCGGTGACGTATATTTATTTATGGCAACACGTGCTCGCAAAGCCTGCCGACCCACTTGCCGAACGTCGTCGAGTGTGCAAAAGGTCCTGTCAGTGTCACAAACCTCCATCTGTTTGCTTCCGCTTTGAAATTTAAACGCATTCATATTGCTGTACCTCACCGTCAGAATCCGACGGGCCGAGCATTTTTGTAAGTTGTAAGTACGGACCCACCCATACAAACCGGAATTATCCACAAGATGCAGTGTGGGCCGCATCCACATCCACACCCACACGTCGGCATCCACTTTGAGCGATATTTGAGCAATATCATGCTCGGCCAGGGTCGCGCAGAGTGAGATTCCGAGGTAATACAGGATCTGCAGTACACATGCATACTACATACAGTACCGACGTGCACGGACTCGTACGGTCAGGAGCATTGTCAGTGGGGATATAAAATGTAGCACCACTTCGTTGCCCCTTTAGACGAAAGGAAAGCAAGGAAAGGAGGAGACGGATCGGAGCTTGGCTCTTGACACGGAGTGTAACGTTCGTCCAGTTGAAATTTTGGTTTTGTTATTTTTATCACTTCCCCGCAAGGTCAGTCAAGCCACAAGGGAACGGTGGAACACGTGTGTCCGTTGTCGCTTTGTGGCGTCCTGCGGCCCTACCCATCTTCAAGCTTTAGATCCCGTCAGTGCAACGAACATCTGCATGAACGGATCTCTGCGCACATCGACTCATCCAACACTTCCAAATCCACAGATTCAGAATGATGACATTGACTCCGTAGCTATAGTATCAGAGTAGTGTCCAAACTTCTTCACTGTATGTTTAGCAAACATAGCAAGCCCATGATTCTCCGTGCGCAAGACCCATCGCAACACATGAAACCATCTCAAGTGGACCAAGGCACCGATACAGTAACAGTGTGCCGCAAAATTCAGAAGCACCCCCCGGTCCCCCACCACCCTTCGCCCACTTTAACCTTTCGACGTTCTCATGCGTGCAGCGTAACGTCCCATATGCCGAGAAGCGGAGGATGCCGCACACTCATCTATCATACTTGGCAGAATACGCACGAAAAAGACCCACCGGCCGACCGATCACACAACAACGCAAAACAGCGCAAAAAAACTCGAACTGAGCTGGGGGCGCATCAGGAAGAAGCACCTCTCTCGTCCTTCTGCTCTCGTTCTCGCCCTTCTGCTCTCGTCCTTCGCGCTCGTTTTGAATTCTCGATCGTCCAATCATCTCCCACTCCACGGTTTCAAACGTTCAGGACGCTCATGTGGACGAGAACGAGATTACTTTTAGCTGTAGCTGTTTTATTGTTGTGCCCTGGAACGAAAGTGGAACGGTTTGGATTCGGAAGATATGACGGGACAGAGCCTGAGGGATCGTGGAGTGATATGGAGAGCGAGTGGTACGATGAACGGGGACGGTGGACGATGGAACCTCTGTCGCGATCGGAGAGTATTGTATGGCAGGTACAGTAGACAGGCGAGAGGCAGGTGCCACTCGGATCCTCTTGACGGCCAGGAGCTCTAACGAGCGTCGAGCGGAGCACACGGACATTGTGGCTGGCACGGGGAGGATCCGTGAATCCTGAAAGCAACCATATGCTATTATGCAGTACTTAATGCCGTGGAGAAATAAATTGAATTTTTTTACATTGCATTACATTCGCGGTCAACTTGTCACGATCCAACAGATGGAACATGGCATCGAACGACGCGCACGGACCTTCCCTTCCATCCATGTCCATGAGTGCGTTCTGCGTCCTACGTTCTACGTTGTCGACGTTCCCAGATCGAGCTCGAAGAGTCGGACGACGGGCATTTCGCGCGTCCGCGTCGGGGGCGGGAACCTCCGTGGCGTTGTGTGCTTCTTCAATAGAGAAAAATTAGAGTTGTCGCTGTGTCGGTGCATAACTTCGAACGACTCGGAGAGCCTGTGTGCATCCTAATGTTCATTCCTGGACGGCACTGTGCGAACAACTCTATCGGTGCCTACATACGTACAGCGGGACGCTGGGCTGGCAACATAATAACACAATGGCATAGGCTAGGCTGCGCCCGACGAACTATTAGAACGGAGAAAGAAACGGACCGCGCCATGAATCGATGACGATGGGCCGCGTCCATACTCGGCATCTGTGTACATGTACTATTTCGGTTGAGAATCCCTCCTCTCTACCACGCACAGTGACAAGCGCTGGCATCTCGAGCGGCGTCCATTCTTCGCCCGGTGGGAGTCGCGCCGAGACGATAGAGGCAGTCGGTTTGCGAGAGGCGAGGCAAGCTGCGAAGGACGACGATGGAGTCAAAATCAAAGGTGTGCCGAGTTCGGCAATGGGAGCGACAGTTCGTTGTTTTGGTTGGAGGGGTGGTTGCGTCTCTGCGTTACAGGACTCCGCGGAAGTAAGGATCGTTTGGCTAATGCCGCCCTCGCCCCTAAAGGAAACCAAGGAAGCGTTGGGCGGAGACTCACGCCGTACGTTGCTGTACTGCCAGTGGTGTCCTGGGTGACTCAACCCGATCAGTATAGTATTTGGGCGGCGCAAGACGTGGAGAGGAGCTCTGCTATCGTAGACGCCCGAGTTGCGCTCTGAGCGAATAAAATGCCTTGTTTAGTTCAGCGCTTTCAAGGTCGTGGCTGTCGGTCACTCAACCTGTTGCCTGCGGTGGCGTCTGTCTGCTCTTGTGCCCCACTTCTAAACTTCACCGCCAAGCTACGGTCGACGACACTGATCAGGTCACCTTTCGACCTGCGTCGACACGTCGAGCACTCCAGCCATGCCCACCGGCGGACGGGCACCTGTCAGATGTCTGTCATAATAAGCTTCAATCGTCAGCGCTCGTCCAGGGCTGGTAGCGGTGGCCCCTTTGGCCTACTTTTACTTTGTTTTTACACCTGTTTTTGTTAGTTTTTCATATTCATACGTGATCCAACACCTAAGAATGTGAATTATGTGACCTGCCAGGAAGGACTCAGCCACGAAAGCTCAGAGATCCTGAGTTGTTCTGAACCGGATTAAATCCGGCATAGGCTGGGCTGCACAGCTCCGAGTCTCGTCGACATCTGCCATCTCATTTTTGAGCGGCGAATACTCGTTATGCTCACAACTGTTCCCAGGAAGTAGGGCGACGCGACCCAATATCTCCTGAATTGGAAGAAACTTCGACAGAATCTGTCATTTGGGCGCTAAATGTCGACTTAGCTCTCGTGAAAATAGCGCTTGGGGCAGAGTTTTTGGGCTGGACTGATCGTGAGAGGTCGAAAGGTGACCTGATCAGTGTCGTCGACCGTACAAGCGCACCGCTGGAATGAATCCTGTATACTTGGGGATTCGCATCGTCACGGTGGAAATAGAGCGCAGCACGTCAGTTCAGTGTGTCACAGCAGAGTCAGCTGGGTGCGAGCGAGAGGAGCGCAGGATAGTCGGAGGCGATATGTAAAATAGGCAGCAGAGAGGACGGGAGGCGCTGGAGAAGCAGGGCGTTGAAGAGGGACTGAGGTCATGGCCCTGTGCGAGCTTTTTTGTCTGGAACGAGGAAGGGTGCTGTAAACGTCTTCGTGGGTGTTCGAAGCGGAGGACATCGCCACTCTGGCTCATTGAACGTGTGTCATGTGGGGGGCATGTGTCCGGGCATTCGCGTAGGCTGGGCGGTGTGAGAGCACTTGTGTTTTGGGTGGATCTGTGTCCGCCGGTGGAGGACGGGGTACGGATGAATTACGGTTCGTACGCGGTAATGAACAAAGGGCAGCCTCTGGGGACTCGGGTGGGTAAAGTGAAAGAAGAAAGAGGGTACGTAAATGGGGATATGAAATTGGGCGGAGGGGGTGATAAGAACGATAGTGGTGGGCGCCTAATGCGAAGTGCTACTGGGCTGGGTACGGGAGAAGGGGAATAATGGACGGGGACAAGCGTCGAGAAGACAGAAGAGAAAACGGAGGGGAGCGGGGAGGGGAGGGCGAGAAGAGGGAGAAAGGAGATGAGGGGGAAGGATGCCGTATGAACTGGGCTGTGCCTGCTCGAGCTTCCCATGGACGAGGGGCGGAAAAAGCGAAGGTCGTTGTGCACGGACACCAGGGAGACGGCGCGGCGCAAGGCTAGGCCCGAAAAGGGAAGCTAAGGGAGGCTTTGGGGGTTGTTTGGCGCGCACCGGTTTGGCCAAACTTGTGCAAACTGGACCCTGAGCGACGGTGGATGTGCCTCTGCTTTCTCAAGGCCTTCAAAAACGAACGCCGTCGTCCTCCGATGGTTCCCTGGACGCATCCTCCCGCCCCCTCCTTCTAACTCTTCTTTTCCTCCTCTCCGACTACATTCTTCTCAAGGTACGCCCCTTCTGCTCGCCACGCCACACAACGCTCATCCTCCCTCACAGCCCTGCCTCGATGGACGCTTTCTCCTGCGACGGTTATACCACTTATTCAGACGCGTCGACCCCTCGTACCCCCTCTCCTCGCACCTCAGACAATTATATCATCCCCTCGCCAGCTCACTTCAAAGTCGAGCTCGACCCAGTACCCAACATCTTCGCAGACAACATGGCTGACGATCACACCGTCGCTCCCGAGGGCCACTCCATCTGGCACGGCATGTCCAACAACGGCTCGCCCCTCTCCCTCCCCATGAACAACTCCCGCGGCTCTCTGCTCCAGGAGCTTTACGACAACGACTTCGCCTCCTCCCAGCACGTCCACCAGCCCGAGTACGCCGAGCCCATGCACGTCGGCAACGACTGGAATTCCGGTATGCACCGTGTTGACCAGTCATATCAGACCCAGCAGCAGCTCCTCCAGCAGGAGAACATGACCTCCATGCGCCGCGCAACCTATCCGTACGTCAGGCAGGACAGGGACGACTCTCTCCCGTACTCGCTCCCCTCTTTCCTCCCCCGTGAGAACGAGCAGTACATGAGCCCCTTCTCGCGCCCCGAATCTCTTTACGGCGAGCCTCTGTCTATGATGGACCACTCCCACCACATCCACCCCTATAACTCGCATGACCAATTCATCCCCAACCGCTTTGATATGGGCTCCTCTGTCTCGTCTTCTCCCGCCTCGTCACTCCGCGAGTTTGATCCCCTAGACCCGCATGTCAAGCTAGAAGAAACTGCACCGGTCATCGTCCCGTCCCAGACTTGTCTTTACCGCCCCGCTTCCTCCAGTCCGATGCACCCCGTCACCTACCTCTCTCCCCATACCGGCCTCCCCGTGCGCCACACGGACGACGCCTCGTCAAAAGAGACGCCGACTCTGCGTCGCCGGTGCTTCAACTGCTCGCAGACCGAGCCTCCCAGCTGGCGGAGGTCGACGCTCAACCCGGGCAAAATCGTCTGCAACAAGTGTGGTCTCTACGAGCGCACCCACTTGCGGCCACGGCCTCTCCGCTTCGACGAGTTGCGGACCGGGAACAAGTCGCGGAAGCAGCCCAAGGCAGCCGTGCCTGGCTCACCGGCATCCAAGCCGAGCCCGCTCGTCAAGAAAGAGTCCGACGGCGACTCTATCATGCCCCGGGATCGGAGAGCTTCCGTGTCGTCGTCGTCAGGCTCGGTGCATTCGAGCAGCGACTGGGACGATTCAGGTAAGCTTATCGCCTTTTCTGGCAGTCTTCTTCATCTGTCTGACCTTCTTTCATAATTCAGTGTCTGTCTACTCGTCGTCAGGGTCCGGTCCTCCGTCGTCGTTCAATTCACCGGCATTGACCAGCTTCTCTCTCCCGCTCGACGCTCGCTCTTCCCAATCGCCACCTCGGGACGGAGGGATTCGCCTGCCGAATGCGGGGCTGTCAGACATTGCGTCCTTCCAGTCCGGCCACCTCATGCCCCACAAGTCTGCCACTACCCCCGACTACGGCTCCCCTTCGATGACTGGCGAGCCTTTCCGACGATCCTCACTTCCCGACGATGGCCAGCATGAGAGCTGGCAATCGCTCGCTATTGACTTGTCGTCATCGTCGTCGCCAGGCAACGCGAGCGAGGGTCAGTCACTTGTCGTCTAGTGCACGGCGCTGTCATTCTTTTGGTCGGTTTCCTCTCACGTCTCTGCGTATCTATACTGTCTCCTGTCTCGTGATATACCGTCTGTTGCTGCTGCCTCTTTTTATTTATTTATTGGTCCGTGAAAATCGTGCTCGTCGCTCCCGCTTTTATTTTGCATCACTCAGCTCTTTCCCCCGTCGGTTTGCCTGGGCCAAGCACGACGCTCCGATTTTCTCATCTGTACTCCTCCAACGGCATTGTATCATCCCCTTTGCATTTACGTATTCCCCCGTCTCCCATCTCTCCACTCCCGTTCGGGCGTCGCTTAGCCCGATTTTGTTTGTTTGGTCATTATGTCTTTTACTTATTTTATTTCTTGCCCTTCTTCCCCTGGTCCGTTGGTTTGCTTCTTGGACAACGAATCCCTCATATCCCCCTCGCGTTCACGTTTTACCGGTCAATACTTATCGCTGTCACTCTGATACATACATAAAAGCCTCATGTAACGCTAGGTAGAAATCGCAATTGCCCATCGCTGAGCTCTTTCGATCTCGTCTGCCATGAGTGTCATGAATATTGCATACTGAATGCCGGAGTCTTCTAACTGCTGAATCGTGCTCGCTCCACGCGGTCGATGGCCGATCCATTTCAAGTTTCGTTCTGGTTACCGCTGTGGATCGCGCTCTGTACATGTGACGGCCGCCGATGTCCTTGTCAATGTCAGTCGGACTCGGACAGCCCGACCGCGCGAGATTGGACGAGAGGAGAAGGTCGACGTCTATATTTTTCTGGATTTGCTGTATGCTCGCATAGCCATACTTAATCGTACGTATGATGCATCTGAGGCTTGAGCACTCTATTCCCGATCTAGGGAGAGGAAGAGATCGAGAGAGATTCGGAGCGAAATGGTTTCCGGCTTGACACAACGATACGACAATTTCGACATGATACTTGATTTCCTGTCCTGGCCGCGAGGACGTCCTCGGCATCTCAAGCTTTCATATCTTACTGTCAAATCTTACGGTTCGACATACTTAGAGATGCGTTCGACTCATACACAGATTTAGAAGCGGATATGGACGTGCTGTTTACGGTGTTTAGGAAATCCCATTACGGTGCTGCCAGGAGAAGTCCCATTTCCTTTCCGGGGGAACTCAGAGCTGTGTCCCGGAGAAGGATTTAGTCTAAGATGAACCTGGAAGCGGGTAGGGAAGGTAGGGAAGGTAGGGAAGGTAGGAGTGTTTCTGTTTCTGTTTCTGGTTCTGGTCTCGACTCCGAAACGGAAACGGAAACGGAAACGAAACGCCGAGCTAGAGTGATTCGGCGACTCGACTGGTGTTCATACAGGTACAGTGCCATTTGCATCGTTTGACCATTGTCGCTCAGCCCGAGTTAGAGAGTCAGAGAGTTAGTTAGTTAGATCTACAAGGTTGACGTCGGAGGAGTTCGATCACTCAGCCTGTATGCCACATTACACTACATAGAGTATACTGTGGACCTCGAGCTACTATCGCCGGAGGAGGCCTGTCAATGAGATCTGAGACTGTTCGGCGAGCAAAAGACCAGTATGGACTTGTGGTCCTTACGGCCATTCTCCTTCTAACTTCGGTCGGAGGCCTATGGTGAGGTAAGGTAAGGTAAGGTATCAGAGTCTTCGGAAACGCATCGAGACTGTAATCGCTTCCGAGACGAATCTCATCTCGGCGGCCGGCCACTTAACGATTCAAAGCACACTTGGCATCCCATTCTGAGGGCTTTGCTCAACCGGAGGCCTTTTCGACCTGGGCAGGCATCAGATCCATAACAGGGTCTCCATGTCCTACCGAGACTGCGGGCGGCTTTTTTTGTGGTGCAAGTGTACTACAGTGTACACAATGAGAACAATGGATAGTAGTGAACCGGCAGTGTCCTCGTATACTGTGCAATACAATACAGTCGTACACGCAAGCCTGTGCTCCAGAACTTGGATCAAGACAAGTGGCGTACATGGCGTATTAATATTCACATCCCTCGGACGGAATACATACATGCATACAGACATACATACATACAGTATGAGCCCATTGTTTATGCGCGCATCCCCTTTCCCCGGAAGGGGCCCAACGTTCAAAACGATCATCGGCGGACTGGACTATGTTCAGCGCTGCACTGCAATAGCGGATTGTGGCGCAATGTCAATGGCATGACAGATATCTGCCAACCTAAAGCCTTTACGCTTTGAAAGAAGACAGAAGGAGTCGTCATCGACTCATCACGAAGTCGTCCGAAGAGCTCTCGTCCAACGGTCAGGCCTCAGGTTCCAGGTCGGAGTTCAGAAATCAAAACGAGTAGCCGACGTCGAACGTTGAAGCCTGAACGGTTGGAAAAGCGCGAGCGCGTGATAGGGGCTGGAGCTAGTAGAGTACTATACGTATGTAGCATGGGATCCGATCTATGACACCGACTGTGCATCGTGATCTTGTTGGGTCCTCAGACGGTGAGCTTGGCTTTGGAGCATTCAACCCCATCCCATAATTAAGCCCGGGAGAGAAGTCATCCCAACCACCCTACGCTCGCATATGCATCTTCTCGAGGGGAGCGTTTCAGATGTATTACTGTGTGTGTGTGTGTCTGTGTCGAAATCACCTGTCTGTGGATTCGCTTGCGCCGTGGGTTGGTTCACCGGCCATTTGCAGAAGTCTAAGTGTGGCATACCAGTGGCAGATCTGGATCGATATGCTACTACTGACTGTATCGTGGCTTCTGTTTGTGGTCGGCGGTGCGTGGAGGAAAACCATCACCTCCACGAGGACATGAAACACGAAGGGATTGGATATCCGAGTCCAAATCCGTCCATTCTTAGCACATTACTCCTGCGTCTGGCAGGGGACACGCGCTCCCAACTGGGCGAGTTACAGTTCTAGAGTTCACATTTTGGCGCTTGACGCTAAGCTGTGAATGGAGCGGTCTTGACAGATCAAGAAGGCGGTGCGAGCTCTTAGGGTTTGACGCCCGCTGCGAGGCCGTGGGGCTCTGTCTGACATGGCTGCAAATGGCGCCGTGATAAGTGATTCATCCGTTCTACCAGACGGTATGCGTGGTGGCGAGATACGAAACGAGGTGGCGGAGAGCGGGATTTGGAATGTATGATGTCTGAGGAGGATCTAGAGATAGATCCGCGAGTAGCTTTAGAGAAGGCGGGGTGGAAGCCTCGGCGGAAATCAACGGGTGCATATTGCATTAAGATAACGGAAAGGGCATGAGAGAAACCAAGAGAACGTACGTCTCAGGAAGCAGTACTGTTACAATAGGATCAAAGCGCATAGAAGTTCCGTAAACACGACATAAGTAGAAGGACGAACAGTAGCAGCCGCCCACGAATCACACAAATAAATAGAATCATAAATGTCCGGAGGCCTTTTCTCGAAGTCAGCACGCGAAGTCAAACGTTACGCATATAGTCGCTGGAGCTTACTGGGAAGTGTTCGTAGTCGAGGCTCTGGACCATTACGCAGGCACGAGTCAAAGATAATACAGACAGAGTCCAACGTGCGTATCGTACAAGTGGTGACGCCATCATGTTCCAAGTCAGCGAGTAAACGGTTTTCTTTGGCCACCACAGCTTTCTTGATCGCGTGTGAGATTGCTCGTGTCTTCCGCCAGTCGGGCTCCCGATAGTGCTCCTACCCCTCCCAAGGCCCAATGGCCAAGGCGAGAGGCCATCGAGAGGCCTTGTGCGGCAAGCCTAGTGCCTATCCAATGGGAAAGCGGCCCGCCGGGAAATAACTGCATCACATTGCTGATATCCCAAAAGTCGCGGTGATGGACAATTCTGCCTTGCTCATTAAATTCAAGTTTCGTGAGGATGTGGAACTTGAAGTGGAGCGGACTGGGGACGGTCAGATCGGTGCCGAAGACGGGCAACGCAGGGGAATGCGGAAGCGTAGGCCGCGACGACGATCCGCCACTAAGATCTGACGAGACCGAGAGGTGAGAGAGGGGTCGATGGAGGGAGTCGCCAGAGTGATCATGATGATGAGAGCTGTGAGGCTCATTTCCGTCGTGCGTGCGTGTATTGTCGGCTGTGTTGTCATGTATGTCCGGTAGGAATAGGACATGCAAGATATGTTCTACCACGGCTCGTTTGTGGTGATCTAGCAAAGAGCATAACAGTCAGCGAAGCGAAGGGCTAATTTAGATGGACGGAGATGGCCATGACTCGGGGAAGTATAGCCTATGTTTTAAGTTGTTTTGACTGACCAAAGCTTTCACTCTCGCATACATCTCCCATTTCGGTCCAAGTGCGTATGATCGGGAAACACGAGTTCCCCGATAGGTTGGACGGGCGTCCTGCTGCCGTGCGGAGAATGTGGCATAGCGTAGGTAACGGTTTCGGGAGATCCAGGTGTGATATTTGATGATATAGCGAAAACAGGTCGCGCGTAACTCTACGAGACGTCGCCGTGACAAACGGGTTTTCGTAGCTTTTTGTCGTTATGTCAGGAAATGAAAGACTAATCCTGGAGCAAGGCTATGCTCGCAATAAGTATGAATGGAGCTTACACTGTAACGTGCGGGCATAAGACACGAAACAACCGGATATGTTGCCCAGGCTGGTCAGCCTGGGTCAAGGTCCGAGTAAAGTAGGTGAGGTTTGCTTACCAGCACCAGATTCGTAGAATCGCTCGAGAACGTCCCATGAAGTGCTGTCTGCGGTCCCGTACACGAGTTCGCAAACCTCGAGTGCGCTCGCGGCGTGCCGGGAAAGCAAGGACACTTGACTGGCGCGCTGCGATTCTATCGCTGGAAAAGTGATTGTCGAGGTCATTTCTGAAGAGTCTAGAAGTCGGAACAATTGCCCGGAGGTCTGATATTTACAGGAAACTGGACCAGAAATCCACCAAAGTCGACGTAGTGGATGGTGTGCAAGCCGTAGTCGACAGAAGCGAAGCCGTTTCCAGCGTGGAGTGACCCCGCTGACGTAAGCGCAGTAAGTAAATGACTCGATCAACACTTCAACTCCTTCGAGTAAAGCATCATTGTCAACGTAGTTGAACCTGGTTGCGCTTTGCCGCTTGCATAACATATCTTGTGCCCAGGAATGATAGACATCTGCGTAATTGGCCTTGGTGGTGAGGACTTCTTATCGATCAGTTCGCAACTCGCCACCGTGTTAACCTTCGTACTGGCAGCTATCGGTGCTTTCTACGCCCATGCGTTGGACCGATCTGGGAAGGTGCAGATCACGGCGGTGTGTCGGTATGTCTTGAAATCCATCGAAAGGTGCCAGCTGGCTTACTCTACTCCTGTTCCTCCAGGTCTAACTATTCGACACTACAGGGTATGCAACCCGTCGATATCATACCATGTTCTCTCGCAGAGGCGTATATAAATTTCCACAGGAGACGGCATAGATATCGTCTCAGACAGTCTCGGGAACACTCCAGCTTGGAAACCGTATCGCGGTAGGTGCACTCCGTACTGAGGAAACATATGTGCCAATCGTTCTGACGACTCGTCCAGTCGTATCAAGCACAGAGGAGGCAGCTGACCGGCAGTACCTTTTTGTGGTATGTGCTTTCAAGTGAGTGCAAAAGCTGGTTTTCTGTACCTTTATTAATACCACCACAATTCTTTTTGAATGACTTAGAGCCCTACCCGACGTTGTATCGACACCGTCGCTCATTGGACCCTTGTTGTCGCGGACAGACACCTTTGTTCTGATTCAAAACGGTATTGGGATACATATTGACCTGCAGCATGCCAGACCGGATGCTGTCATCGTGTCTGCGTGTGCTTGGGTAGACTCGACAACGAAAGGTAGAAGCATTGTTCAAACCGGCCCTGTGAGTATAGCATTCGTTTTGGCCACATATCGTAGGACGGTATTCACAGAATTTATACAGAACGACCTACCTATCGGCTTTCACGACAATGGGAAGATCCCTCTGGAACAAGCACAGAAAGCGTGCATACTCTTTCGCGATCTTCTCCAAGCAGGAGGTGCAGGATGTCAAGTAGTTGCCGATATCAACAGTGCTCGCTGGAAGAAAATTCTGTGGTAAGTTCGCTGTTCGTATGAAACCGTCCTTCTCCACGTTTCAGGCAGTCCGCTCGCTGAACTGCGTAACACCGGTCACTGTAGGAACGCCACATTCTCAACTATGTGCACGGTGACTCGCGCGCCTGTTGCAGACCTCTTGAGCTCGAAAGCTCTGCCTGTTACGTTACCTGCCCTAAAGGCACTGATGGCTGAGGTGTGTGAGGCTTCGTTCACACATTTCCCGCATTTCCGCTGACCAACTCGCCACACGTCTCAGCTCTTGATGGTCGCACACGCTTCTGGAATAAGCGAGACAGACCTCTCAGACGACGTGGCCAACGGTGTGATCGAAGACTGCATGGACCTGTACAGTAACGAGAGGACATCAGAGCCCAGCATGTTCATGCCTTCGATGCTCGTGGATCTACTGGCGGGTCGCCCTATGGAGATCGAGCCAATCGTTGGTGGTGTTCTCGGAGTAGCAAGAGAAGTAGGGGTCACTACACCTAGGTAAATGCATAGTAGTATGAACTCCGTTTTCTGTTTCGGGATCACCGGTCATAAAATTTACTAGCTAACATGGAATGTTGAATTTCCAGATTGGACCTCATCTATACCCAACTAAAGGTCCTGCAGAACCGCATTCTTTTCTCAGAAAAGCAAACGGACTGATCGCAGTTGAAGCCCATCCTGTGTATGTTCCGTGTAGTCTAGAAATTATCCTTCAACTCTGACTCGCTTGGGCTATGGTGCTCCACCTCTTTCACCGTTCCAGTTTCATGATCCATCAGAGATGGACCTTCGTGGGGGGCGGTCACTAGATGGCTTTCTCTCTGAACACGCTCTACTGAGCGACCAGTCCACTAATTCGGGCTGTAGGATTATTTCAACTTGAACACCGATGCCGGAAAACTCACACGAGTGACTCTTTTTGTATTTGATTCAGATAATTACTGTTACCTGCTACGGCATTGAATCAACCAACTTACGACTCGGTCTAAGAATATGGACAGGAGAAGCGCGCGCAC
Source organism: Stereum hirsutum FP-91666 SS1 (assembly GCF_000264905.1). Classification (NCBI taxonomy): domain Eukaryota; kingdom Fungi; phylum Basidiomycota; class Agaricomycetes; order Russulales; family Stereaceae; genus Stereum; species Stereum hirsutum. Next base: position 1,684,043 of record NW_006763139.1, on the reverse strand, counting down.
AGTAGTTTCGTAAAAACCAATCAAGGCGCACCGTGGACCGTCCCGCGCTGTGTGTACATATGGTATATAAGATGAGACATATTTGGCTGCAGGTTCGCCTTACGTCGGTTGGATATAAATATTGATGATGTTGGTGCAATCACCAAGTAAATCTTCCAAACCAGCGCCACAGAAATTGTGGCGCGGATGACTCCGGTTGGGCCATGGTGTCAACGTGGCGCTTGCCAACAATTTCCATACTCCGAGCCACCAAGAACGTCAGTTCACCGTCTTTTCGGGCCACACAGGTCCTCGGGGCTTAGATAGTTACTAGACCCTCGCTCAGTTACGGGGGTGAACGCAACATCCCAGCGAAGAATACTCGACAAGACTTTGAGAAGCTTTCTCTCTCGCTCGACTCGTACTTGTGGCGAAGTCTACAACGGAGAAATGTCCTTCCAGCATGCACCTGTGACCAAGGGTAAACTCAAACTTACAATACGCGCCTCCCTACTCACTTTCGCTCCAGGTCTGATGATGGCTTGTGCCGTTACATCCATCTCTGTCGCTATATTCGACGTAAAACATTATTTCCCTCTTCAGGTATGGTTTCGCAGGTAGTTCAAGAGGCTGAACTTGGCATCTGAGTAGGTACATTGCTTTTTCACAGCTGGTTCCCCATCTTTCTCGTCACCATCAGGTGGGTTTTGGCCGAGCAAATTTCTTCCAAATTTAACCTAAGGCATCTCCAGTACTGGCGATTATTCGTCCATGATCTGGCATATTCAAACTCTAGCGAACTCTTTGTCTGGGAGGTGCTCTTATTCAACATCGGAATTGTACTTGAGCGACAATTCGGCAGCGTCAAATTTGCTGTGAGTCTTCCATTCCATACCTCTGCATAATGATGAAGGTGTCTGATGCGCTCCCTTTACAGTCGTGTGCCTTGATTTCTACCCTCGTATCCACCATTCTCGAGTTTCTGTTCTTGCTCACATTCCACCGTTTTGGACTCAACCATATCCCTTCTGGACCGACGCCATTGATCTTCAATCTTTTGTACCAGTACTCAAGGCGTGTGCCTTCAGTGTACCAGTTCCGCATCTTTGGGGTCATCGTAACGAACAAGATATTTCTTTACATCCTCGCGTTTCAGGTGCGACCATATCATTACTTTCTCAGAGCTATACTGACTTTGAAGACATAGCTTGCCATAAGCCAGCCCTGGGCGTCCACAGTGACCGCGGCGATTGGCATCCTCACGGGTGCAATCTACCGAACGGATATTGCCAGTCTCAAGACATACAGGCTACCACCGTGGGCCGTGCAGATCTCCTCACGTTTCCTCCTGCCCCTTGTTGGCTCCACCCGCGCGCCTCGACGAACCAATCGTGCTCTTCCTGAGGAACGTACTGCTCCCGCCTCCACATCTACGGAGCTCGATAATGAAGTGATCACCACAGCACGAAATCCATCGGCGCCACAGGCCGCCCCAGAAGTTGATGGGGCGGCAGGAGCATCTTCGGGTACCTCAGTTATGAGAGAGTGGATGAATGAGCTTACCGGGAGGACAGAACGAAACGCAACGGGCTTGCGGGTGCCCAGCGATGGCGAAATCTCGCAATTGACCTCGATGTTCCCGGGGTACCAACGTGAAGTCATTGTGGCCGCCTTGCAACGCAGGTTGGTTGTCCCTTGCGATCATCTGTTTCATGTCATATCTGATGATCCCCGACAGTTCTAATACGGAGAGTGCTGTGGAGACTTTGCTCAGTTCCCAATGACATGTCCTCACATATTCTTGAATACAAACAACAGTTGTTGCACAACTCATTCACAAGCGTTACAGCCTCCAACAGATCACACTCCACATCGACACGGACGCCGACCCTATGGTGCCGTTTTGACGTACTATACACCTTGCGCGACATCTTACGCCTCAAGGTCTTCACCATCAGAACCAACACCTTCCTCCTCCTCATCTTCTCCGGTGAACGCCGTTAAGGGCACAGCGTATAGACGGATAACAGGCTAGAACAAATGGCATCAGTGAGAAGGAACGCATCAACAAAGAGAAGTGATGAGCGAGAACCATAGCGCTCCAAAAGAGCGGTGATAGGTAGGCTGGAAGTTCTCACCTTGTTTGGGTCCTTGACCAAGACGTACTTGCCCTCGGGCATCTTCATGCACATATCGGTAACGGTGCGAACGATACCCCATCCGTTGGCGAGCGAGACGTTGAGCTGGGCCGCGAAATCCGTTGGCCGCATTGATGCAGTACTCAGGATGACGTGCCGAGTGTTATCACGCGGGTTGGCGCGTGAGACGTACCTAGACGTTGATGAAAAGTAGGGTCAGTGGTGAGTGGTGAGAAGATCCTAGCGTGGATCCGTGGACATACCCAATCTTCATTTGTTCAGCACCTGCGAGAACGCTCTGAACCGTCCACTTGGCCAGCTTGCAGCTGTTGTTCTTCATCTCTGTAGCAACGACAGCTCCACGTTGGGAATCGAGCTTCAACCGCCAGTCAGGAGCACCACCCGCACCCGGAGCACGAGGATCAAATTCGTTCAAAGCACGAATCGTAGTCAGGCCGTGTCCCTCAAGAGGGTTGCCGGTACCCGGAAGGTACGCATCGACTTCGGTACGAACGCACAACTTAATATCCTCGTCTTCGGTGATTCCGAGATCGTACAGGCGGTATCGGTAACCGCAAGATGCGAGAGGCTCAGTTTCATCCGGACCGTAGAAAGGATTCGGCTTTTGGAAGTCGACGGGTGGGGGAGGCGGGGTCTCGGTGACCGACTGGAAGCTGAAGTTCTGATTGATGTAAGTGGCCTCGAGAGATAGCGATGTCGCAGAGTTGATCGACGGAGCCTCCGGAGCTTTCTCTGTGGGATTGTTGGGATTGGGAGGGGTGGGATCCTGAGGAGGATCTGATGCATTTTCATTGACGGTAACCGTGTCGAAAGGCCCTCCGTCGCGTTTATCGAGGAAGACCTTATCTCCTTCACGGACAATGACAATGTCCCAAGGAATAACTGATCGAGGTGCACACATCAGGACACTCAGAATAACATCCGTAGCGTACACAGTCGCAGTGTTTTTAGATGCCAACTAGACGGAGAGTAAGTAGTGATCGAAGATGGAAGCGATGCATCTGAGAAACGCACCTGCTGGATGACTGGGTCATCAGAGGTTGTGGTATTGTACTTGATGCGGTCCACTGGTTGGAGTGGCCGTTCAGTCTTCGTGGTAATACGATCGAAGGTCTTGTTGTATGCGAAAAGTCGCCCATACGATTCGCTGTCAATCCATTGTCAATTCAAAAGTCATTGGCTAAGATGGAACATATGAGGTTGGACATACAGGTCTTCGGGGTCATCGACTTCGAGCCTGAGCTTTGACAGACGATGGAATTCTATCTCTTCCAGCATCTGCCAGCTTGGATCGATAGCAACGGACGACTCGCGTGTGCGATTATTCTGTGCGGGCCTGAGATTTAATACTGCGTTCGTTTGTGGTATGAGATATTATATGACAGACCTTCTCCCAATCTCTCCACCCTCGGCGACCACCTCTCTGGCCGCCACCTCCACCTCTTCCACCAGTAAAGCCACCACGACCACCCCTGGCAGGAGCACGAGCACCATAACCAGCGCCTCCACGGCCTGCCCCTCTGCCTCTGGCGAAACCCCCACCCCTACGAGGAGCGCTCGTCTTGTTGTCGACCAAAGAGAAAGTGGACTCGTCCTCGACTTGGAAAGCGAATGCGCTGGGAGCTCCGCTGCCAAAGGCCTGGGCATTGTCGCGACGGCCTCTGCCTCCTCCGCGAGCATTTTGGGACGAATGACCTTGTCCTTGACGGTTATCGCCAGAGAGATCATTCCAGTCAGCAAAACGGCCAAGCTTGTCAGATTTTGAGTAAGGCGCGTAAGGGATGTCCTTGAACTTGAAGTTTTGGGGAAGGTTAGATGTAGACGGACCCCATCCTCCGTCGGGGTTGTCATTGATTGGGGGAAGCGTGAAAGACATAGTGCAAGCAAGCTGCAGAGAACGACAAGCTTGTTTGGAGGACGTCGACCACGAAAAAAGCCTGGGAGGATGATTGTGGCGTGAGAGTTTCAGCTCAACGTGGCCCAAGGTGACTAGTCCATCGTAAGTCATCTCCCCTGTTCCATTCAGCCATGAAGTGCGTGCTTTCGGTCTCCTTTCAGACGCTTTTGTTCTGACTTCAGTTTAGCGTAGTCCAAGAAATCAACAAGATCAATGAACGCGAGCTTGACCTCGGTCTCAGCGGTGCATCATGGCATGACGAGTACAAAGGTGAATGTTCCATTTGCTTTGACTAGACGCACTTCTGACGCTGTTGTAGACTCGGCCTATATTTTCATTGGAGGCCTCAACTACGAACTTACGGAAGGAGATGTCATAGCCATCTTCTCTCAGTGCGTCTCCTTGCTGACTTTGTTGTGTCCTACTAACAGCTTACCCCACAGGTATGGAGAAGTAATGGATGTGAACCTACCTCGGAGCAAAGAGACAGGCAAGACTAAAGGTTTTGGGTTCCTCATGTATGAGGATCAACGGTCCACGATTCTTGCTGTTGACAACCTCAACGGTGCTCAAGTCCTTGAGCGCACACTCCGAGTCGACCATGTCAAGAACTACAAGCAACCGAAGAATAAAGGGGAGGATGGTGAATGGGTAGAGTCTGAAGAACAAAGTCTTAATGCCAGACCAGAGATTATAGGTACGCCTTCCATAGTTTATTCGTCCTTGTAGGATTCCTTCCTTACGATGATACAGTAGATGATGGAGCGTCAGACACGTCTGAGGAGTCTGCTCCAGATATTGACCCAGACGATCCTATGCGCGACTACCTCCTCGAGAAGTGGAGGGAAGAACACGCTTCCAAGAAGAAGGCCAAGAAGACCAAGTCAAAAGGCAAACACAAGGACGAAACTCCCGAGGAACGACGAGCAAGGAAGGAGCGCAAACGTGCGAAAAAGGCGAAAAAGGCGGGGGGCAAGTCTGAGGGTCTAAAAGGCGTGGAGGCTTTGCTCAAATCCCTTGGTGCCGGACGGGATGGCGATGGTTCTCCTCGCTCGCGGAGTCCTTCGCCTCGACGACTTTCGCGACGCTCAGATAGCCGTTCACCTGCTCGTCGAGACTACGACGATACGCGTTCCGGACGAAGACGTGATTCCCGATCGCCTTCTCCTCCTCGCAGACTTGATCCACGCACTCGAAGTCGCTCTCCTCGACCACTCTCTCAACGCAGTGATAGTCGCTCTCCTGTTCGTCGCGATCACGATGCGAACTCTCGCCCTCGCCGTCGCTCTCGATCACGGTCTCCGCGAAGGGATTCTGAAGGCCGACAACGACTCCCGTACGGAGCTGGCTCTGAGCGAGACCGTGCGCGCGAATCACGGGGCCGTTAGGATTGAAGGAGACTGGTGTGTTGTTGTTTTGCCTTAGCTGCTGGATTTACTTGTTTTCCACGTATACTATATTTTCAGCAATGCATAACACAATGTTGAATGACTCATTCACTCGAGGTTCTTCCGCTGGCCAATCCACCGTACTTCCAGTGTGGTCCGCATCTGTCGGATCGAAAACAAACATAGCTTTGGAGTGTTTCAGCTCGAGACGTTGTGAGGCACCCTACCCTCCTATCTTCGCTCCCGAAAGGAATGTCTACGCCCAATCCACAAAAGGAACGATCTTTTCAGCGTAACGTTGTTGAACCGCGATCGCTCCGAAGGTTCATGATCATCTTACTATCCGCCACTGATGCGTTCAACAAACAAACAGACCCTCGACCGCTCCCGCCGGCAACTATCCCGCCCTCAGGTCGTCTAACACTTCAATAACACCTATAGGAGCAAGCATAATTAGACGGAACAACTCGCAGTCCTTCCCGTCCCTCGTTGGAACATTGAAACAGGGGAATTTTAAGGCTGTACCTGTACCTACTCGAAGGTGCATGAGCAAGTGCTCTTCGTCTGGAGCTCCATTTGTGGTTCATCAAGCGTGTACAGCCCCTCGGTCGCCTTTGAGACATAAGCACTCTAGGCTGCTAAGCTACTAGTGGTAATAGGTGAAGATACGTGGCGTTCATGCAGATCATGGTGGCGTTTCACTCAGGCGCCGAGGTTCAAACCATGTCGTTAGTATGATCTGGGACTAGACTGCCAGAGAGCATCCCCGGCCTCTGGTCGGTAGTAACTTACTTGCAAAGTTTCGGGCGGAGTTCTCTCACTTGTTGAGACTGCGTCCGGCCCTTTCATCCACTACAAGTTTTACGGTTCTGGCCACGATTGCCAAGTAGCTGACTGATTAGCTGTCTGAAGAAGGGTTGTCGTTGTGCGACCGAACCGTTCGGGCTCAGAAACCCATGGAGCAGATATCCACTAGCTTTGTGAGACGAGGTGTCATCACACTTCGGATATAATCCATGGATCGCAATGGTTTATCCTACCTACCACCTTGTAGAAGCTGAGGTGGCCCGAGGGGAGGAAGTTTCCTTGCTGCCGAGTCTTCGCGTTCACGGTCACATACATCCCAACAAAAGAGAAATGCAAGCGTCAACAGACGATTTATAGCGATTGTGTATTTGTAAATAACAATACAGGATGTCTGCAGTAACTAACACCGTACAGAAAGGAGAAACACAGGGCGGACAAAGATATACGAAGTGAACACCGAAAGTCAGGGTAACCGGTCTATTACTCATAGCATAGAATTTTTTTAATATGTCAAGAGAAGGGGGCGAAGATTGTACCATAGAAGTTGCAGAAAGCGAAGGAGGAAGCCAGAGCGAACCCGAACGGACAAGACGAAAGGAAGCTACCACCCTCCCGACGATTGCCCAACATTGTACAGCGCGAACTTGAACTCAATTAAGGAAGATAGCAGAACCCTTCGCCACCGCTGGCCTATGCGTCCTAGGCAACTATGGTTTCCTGTGAGGTAAGATGACGATGAATAACCCAGAGAGCTCCAAGGGTCACCAAGACGCAAAGATACAGGGAAGCAGCAGGCATATTAGACCTCAAACGGGCTATTATACTTGCAGACTCCGTGATCAAGACGCCGCGCGAGAAACAGGCAAAAAGAAGGATAGAAAGATGAGATTGTCGACATCTTGCTATGGCCCGCCAGCACCAGTCGCGACGGCTACGTTTTCTCCGAACGGTAGTTGCGGTGATTTGATGTCTGCTGGATGAATCGTTGACGACGTGTAGACAGGAGTCGGATGTGCTGGCACGTCCTGCTTCAGGGCAGGTGTTGGTGTCGATGATGAACGTCCGTTCTCGGCGGTCTGGATCATACTGGACGTTTCCGTAGAAACAGAGTCGGAGCCAGCGTAAGATGCTCTGCCAGTAAGATGAGAGGATATCAAAGCGAGGGGTGACCATGGTGGTAGAGACGTACCGAGGGCGTTTGTTGGCTGGGAGATCGGACGATCCGTTAGGCCGAGTGGTCCCCTTCGAATAGGTGAGGGATAAGAGCGGTGAGCCTGGCCAGCCTGAATTTTCGTGGAGAGCGCAGACGCACCTTCACAGACTTCGGACGCTTTTTCGTGAGGGCGGGTTTGGGCTGGCGTTCGCCAGCGTCGAATACATAGTCAGGAAGGGTCGAGCTATATCTCTTGTGTCAGCAGGACGCGACGACAGCCATAGAAGCATAAATATGGTCCTGAAGACTCGGTACCTCTTTATGTGGCGCACGATGATGCCCATCTTCGTCTCGTCGAATTTATCCCAACTTTTGACCATCTTGGTAAACTCTGTAGTAGGCCATGAGATATCCAGCTTCCGCGGCCCAACAGAGCCAGCTAGACATAGAGGTTAACGATGATATACGAGACATCAGAGTTGGTCGAAAACATGCCTTGTCTAGCCTCGATGGCCAACCCAATGTAAAAGGTCGATGTGTAGACCTGACTCGCACCCTCCTTGCCTTCGATGTCTTCCTTCTTGCGCTGGGCGACAGCCTCCGAGACCTCACCTTGAGCTACGGCGCGCATCTCTTCTTCTGAGAGACAGTACGATATCTGCTCAAAGCCTTTGATGAAAGGGTGCGCTAATTGCAAAGATTCAACGAATTCAAGCTTCATGACCAGCTGACGCAGTCGCGACTCCACAGTACCGGCCCTAACAAACGTTACACCGTCGTCATCCACGTTCGAATACGAGGGCAGCTGGGGTGCACAACGTACCACTTAATCTGCAGAGCGGGATCGCCTGTCGACGCGATGATCTGGAGGTAATACCGGTATTTGTGGAAGAAGTCGTGCTTCGCGAACAGCTCTGACCAGGTAGCTGTGCCGACGATGACTTTATCGACGATATCCGCACCTGAAACGTCCGTGGCCGTCGATATCGTGTACCGAGAAACCTGAAGACCTCACGCGTATGGATATTCGAAACTTACCTTTCTTGAACTCTTCTGTCATGATCATCTGGGTCGATGCGGTGACATTGTGGGTGGCACACATGGCTGGATATGCTGGAGTGATGATAGGCATCCGATGTGAACGGTCCCCAGGGTATAGCTGTATCGTGGAGATTAGTCGTCTATCTATCTGAAGGATTGGTAAGGATCTTGGACCTTCGGATTCCATACTCGGACTTGCAGTGGACCTTCTTCAATCTGCTTTAGGAGCACGGGCTGTGGCCATGACCTGTGAGGCCCGAATCAATATACTCCCTCCGTTGGCGAAATAATCGTTCATACCATTGGTACATGATGATGAAGAAACGGCTGACGATAGCACCGGCGATGGCATTGGGATATAGCTGACAGATGCGAGCGACAAGCATGGCCCAAGCCACGCCACCCAAAAAACCATTCACGTTGGAGTAGATGGCTCTCCCTGGAGGACGCGTCAGCACCCATAAAGATTGGTCACGAATAAATGGTGACTCACGTTGAGCCCAAAGCTTTATGCATCGCAAAGAGTCTCGGAAAACATTAACATTAGGAACGAGCCGAAGAATCTCATCCGTGACTCGTGAACCTGGTTCTCGTCAGTATATCACATCCGATGCTTCAAGGGAACAATATAGGACGAACCTCCCAGACTTCGAATACACCTGTCGTCTAGGTTTCGGAGGAGGTTGTCGTCTTGCAAAGACAGGTCGTCGGGAATAGTCGACAGAGCCAATCGAGCCATAAGGAAATCGATTGGAATGCCCGAAATTTTCACCTTGACGATGGGCACATACGCCTCCGGAACACCCTATACACATGAATACCACAGATCGAACCGAAAAGTAAAAGGTAACAAGAAACCAATCAATCCTGGCAATCACACTACCCATGGTAAACTGGTGAAAACGATCACGAACCGAACACTCTGTGACACCCTCGGTCTCTCTCAGCATCTGTTCAAAGACATCAAAGAAATCCTCTCGCAATACATGTTTCGGAACAACACAGAGGGTATCAATATCAGAGCCAGGACCGTGCACGCCAAGTCGATACGATCCGAATGTAAAGATTTTGCCGCCAGCTGCGTTGGCGGCAGCCTCGGAAAGACCTCTGGACAAAGAGACTTTGCGTACAAAGGCTTTGACGAGAGCGGCGAGGCGACCGAGTACAATTTCCCTATGTAAGGTAAACAATCAGAACTAAGTCGTGAGCTATACAAAGCAGTAAAATTTCCGCGCGGTCATGAATGTCAGGACAGGCCAATAAAGACTTGTAATGGTCGTTTCGAATGGTGAGACTCGTTGACAGCTCGGAATGTAAGGTATGCCGCTCGTGTGTAGTGTATGGTGGAAACGATGAATGACAGTGATAAAACCCGCTGAGAGAGTCAAGCGTACCTAGTTTTAGCCTCTTCTTCAGACTCGAAGGTCTTCTGTCTCCTCAGTTCCTGCATGAGAGTGCCCGTAACCTCCTTTTCTCGCGCACTGGATTCAGTGGTGGAAATGGGCGGCGTCACGCCCAGATACCTAGCAAGTAAAAGGACTACGAGTTATTACAACACAGAGTGCAAATGACAGCAAGGCTAACCCTCTTCCGTTTTCCATGGTAGTGGTAAAGATGAAAGCTAGGGGAGAAGCAAATACGACGACTGGAGTGAGTGGGGGGAAGGAAGGGAGAATGTTCCGCGACGCTGGCGTTCCACGTGAGCTTTGTCATCTAAGCTCTTGTTCCATACGCCGTGTGGCGGTGGCGCGGCATCCTGTAACTTAGGATTTGGGTGTTTCGCTCAAAACCCGCTGAGCCCCGGCACGACGACAAAAATGCACGCAACATTCTATACATAATCTATACAACGGAGCAACAGACATAAGAAACCGAGAGACCAAGAAAATGGAACTAAGTTGATGGAGAAATCCGCCTATATAGTCACTGTATATCAGAAAGTCAGGGTGTGCGCCTTGCAGCGAAGGCCACCGAAAGACGTATGTACGTAGAGAGCGTGAAGCGGTATATGATACTTGTATACTGTAAAGTTCATGGGAAACTGGAGAGCGAACTCTGACCTTCGAGTTGGACGTAAGCGAGTCAATAAGTAAAGGAAGTAAGTACCAGGAGAGGATGGAGAGCAAGCAGGATTCTAGAGAGATCCAAAGAGAGAAGATGAATGTTCAAAACGAAAATGCTTCCATAAAGGAAGTAGGTTAATACGTCCCCGTATTTTGAGTATAGCTCGACCTATTCCAAGTAGCCTGCGTCGCCGCTTGCCTTCTAAGAGCCCACCTCCGAATGTAGAACGTGAGGGCAGCAATTCCAGCGACACCGAGAATAACGCCGATAGCGATCCCGGCCTTCGCGCCACCAGAAAGGCCGCCGCCACCATTATCGGACTGGGGGCTCGATGTGCTCGATGGTGATCCCGCGGACGTAGAGGTAGCAGGGTTTCCTCCATACGGCCAGTAGTCGCCACCTTCAGGCGGTACAATACAGGTGAGACCGTCCCCGTTGTCGATGCCGGTGAAGTCAGATTGAATGGTCGAGTCCGAGACATTGGAGGACCAGATGACGAAGGCGGCCGGTGTTGGCGTGGTCTCGTCGGTGCTGCAGTTAGGACCGCGGGAGCCGATGAAGGAGGTGTTGCCGAGGAGGCTGTTGTTCTCGATGGTGAAGTTGGCGGCAGATGTTATGGCCATGCCGTAGCCAAAGGCACCTGAGAACTACGGAGAAACTTGGATTAGCAGGGCTTCCAAGTGAAGAAGGTGCAGACGGACCAGGTTATCGTGCACATAAGCGCTGAAACTGAAGTTCGACCCATAGGTCTCACCGAACCACGTTCGTGGGCCTGTATGCAGGAATTAGCTACAATGGCGCACTATGCCCAGATGACTGCTCACCAATAGCGATACCGAGCCTGAAAATATGTCAGCCAGAAGCGCTCGGGAAAAAGGCAGGAAGACGACTCACTTGACAATGACATCGTCAATATTCTCTCCGTCCTTCTGGGTGGCTGAGTCCGAATCGGTAGCAAAGCCGCCCAAGACGGTGTTGTTGCGGACCACAACACCAGTATAGTTTCCACCCCATGGGTCGATATCGACCATGTTAATTCCGCCCAAGAGCGTATTCTAAGATCGCGCGTCAAGATAGCAAGATAGCATAAGTATGAGCGCAACATAAACAAAGATACGTGTTCATCATGACACTTACATTGACTACCCAGATTGTGTTATTCTGTACCAATGTGCCTGGTGACCCGAACAACACGATACCGCCGTCCGTAGGATTGTTGATCATGTTGTTCTGTACGAGGGAGTTCTGGCACGCCACACTGATCCCGTCTGCCCATTGCTGAAAGTTGTCCGATCCACAAGGGCCGATATCATTGTTCTGTACCGTGGCGTTATTGCACAAAAGGCCACCTTCGGCAATGTGGAGGCAGGACCAACTCCTAGGATCGAACGAGTGGACATACTCGATAAGCTGGTCGGAGTTTACACCACCAAACTCGATGTTTGCACCTACACGTTTTATGTGAGTATGCTAACATGACAAGGGGGAAGAGAAATGACGAAATAGGGCGTCTACATACCGCCGTTTGTGGGTGCGGCGCCAAGACGCGTGCCATTGATCTAGGGGGTGGGGATCGTGGGCTGAGTGAGCAAGCGCGAACAAGCGAGTGACATAGGCGCGACAGCACACACCTGGATGTTGCGCAACTTCACTCCACTGCAAGTGGAACAGGTGCCATCGACAGCAGTGGTGTGCCCTGTTCCGTCCGAGACTGGTCCATCCACGACAAGTGTGGCCCTGGTATCATCCGTAGGGTATCCGAGAGTGCTGATTTCTTGGTTGGGAAAGGCAAATAGGATGGGCGCCTGGAGAATGTATTGCTCGCTGGGGCAGAGTGACAAGACGTAGCCTTCGCTGGATGAATTGAGCGCAATGTTCTGGTTGTGAGGCAAGCTGGATTAGTACTTGACAACGGAAAGGATGACAAGTACCAACGCACCAGACGATCCGTGATATCACTAGCAGGATTTGGGTCTATGCAATCATCACGACGACTAAGGCTTGGACTAGCGCGCAAATCCTGAGTAAAATCAAGAGGGGAATTTGAATGACGGGACGCACCTCATTTTATCCTTTCTATCCAGACCAGAGAAGCGACTGTGGTTGTCCGAGAGAGAAGAACGATTTATCAAGTGCGAAGAAGATGAATGCACAGGTAAGAAAAGGTATGAAGCGAATAAAAAAGGGAAGAACAGGTCCAAAGGCGAACTTGAAAGAGAGCGTAGATTGATGAACATATTTAAGCTGTGAATGCGAAGCCCGCGTGCTTTACAGAGCAGAGATGAACCAGAACGGCAACGCCGAGCTACAAGGCCTGCCAAAGGAAAAAGGACGAGGCTGAGCGTGGTGTGTGTCGTCTGGACTCTGCCCAGTGGGATATTTGAAAGACGGGGAAGAGGTGCGGGGACCAGCCGCCACCGTGCTAACGGGATGAAGGACGCTGCCGACGTCCAGATAACACAAATCGGGATCAAAATATCTTTGTTACGTCTCCCTTTGCGACGACAACGTTGACGACGACGACGACGAATGAACTCGAACTCACCAGTCTACCTTTCTTTGCTGTCGAGTACACTGTTCGGCAGAGCGTCCAATGTCCAGCGGCCATCTATGGCCTTGCTTATCCTCGACTTATAGGACTGCCAGCATGACGGCATGAAATGGATAAGAATAGGACGCCACACCCAAGCCCCGCCAAGGTTCACAAACACTGCCTTTCCCTCCGAGCTGTCAAATATAATCAAAGGACGGTGCGCCGTGCACACATCAAGCCGGAACCACTCTCACGCCAGACATATCTGAACTCCTTGCGGGCAATCTATGTTCGCGGTAAATCCTACGAAGGCGACGATAGGCCCACTCAAAACACTCGAAAGCTCTCAACTCTACCGTGCTTTGACTACATAGAGGAAAGAGGAAAGGAACAGGTTCCTGGTCGGTCTGTCCTTACCGCAATATATTTCCAATCCTGATCGATCTTGGCATGCTTGTTACGCCACTTCAAAGCATGTCTGTGCCACCCGTGCAACTCTAAGCGACTCAAGGTGGCGAAGGTCCGTTACATTTGCGATGTAAGATAGGATATAGTTTACACAGCACTAGAATAGCGTATAGAGTGTACAGTACAGTATGAATCGACAATAAATTAGGTCCACAAAACAACAAAAGCAACCGTGTAAAGATCGTCTTCAAAGACGGCATGAGCTGTATACAGGAAGTGAAAACAAAAATCATGACAGCAAAGCCGATGGTCACAGTGATACATGTAGTCCGATGACGAAGTGTGTCGTACATCCAATGAAGATAAAGATATCCAGAAATAGAGGTGCATCTAGCAACATCCTCACCTGCCCAGCTTACCAAACCTCCCTCCGCTCGTTCATCGAATCTGGTGGCGACCCAACCGAATCCGTGCCGTCCCAAGTACTTCCTCCCATATCACTGCGCTTCCTGATATGCATTGACTGCTCGCTGAGACTAGTCTGTACCTTCGGTCCCTGGGCGCTCGGTACACCCATCACCATCCTCGAGCCCAATGCTGAGAAGTCCAATACGTGCCCGATCTTGAAGTTGTCTGTGCTCCAAATACGGTGACAGATTGAGTTTTGGGCCATCCCATTAGCTGGTGTGTATGGTGCAGAGGGATAAGGTGAAGGTAGAGGGGCGCGTAGCCATATTCGCAGTCGATGGGATGCTCCGCGTGGTGTTGAGTGGATAGGGATGGTACTATCAATAGAATGACATGTAAGGCGGGTCAGTAACGCATCTAAAATGAAAGAGGGACAGATAACGCAACTATATGACGAATTGGACGTTCTGAGGGCTGCATGATTCCAGTCGGACCAGGAAGTCTGAGAACAGCACGCGGCCAACGCCCTCGGCATCGTATTCAAGGCTCAAACTCCATACTGAATTTGTTACTGGCTTCCACCTAGGTATACAACTGCTTAGCAGGATTAAACATAAGTACGATGCAGGAAGAGGCATACCGGACTATCATCTCTACAAGTGCTCGCCCGATGACTGTGCGATATACTTGTGCTTCCTAGTAAGTCAACAATCACCCATGCCGGAATGATGAGTTCCTGTCTTAGACTACACGACTGGATAGACAGGCGCACCTGGGTCGTACTTCTTAGTCTAGCAAACATAGCTATTCATCCATTTTAGGGAATTGATCAGCTGTATCCCGCTCGCGGTAGCAACTCATGTGAAACTGACCATGCTCGATAGAGAAGAAGTCTGGATCCCGTCCCACCCATAGTCGGTCCTCGGAAAATATTCGATGGTCAACTTCATTCCCTCGAAGCCATACCCGCAAAGACCATAGGCATCCCTGGGGAAGACATGGCCGCGGGGGAAACATGCTGCATCACAGTGAGTATAAGCGAGAAATTGGATCCATCAAGGGATAGCTCACAAAACAGCGAATCGGAGGTCTCGGGGGCTGATGGCGAGCTTCATGGGCACTGGCTGACATAGTGGTCTCTCAACGCATCTAACAGTGGTGAAGGGCATGAGCATACTGCGATGTGAGTTTGAGTGCTGACTGACCCTGTTTTCAAGGAGAGGAAGATGATGTACTGTTGTGGCGCATGGTCCGGTGCAGGTTCAACGCTGCACAGTTGAATAGTCAGCTTCGCCAGAGAGCGCACGCAAGGTATGACGCACGATATGATGAAGTGGATTTCAGCAGAGCCAGCGGTGAGTGTGTAGGTGAAGACCGTCTTCTCAACATCCCCACCGGCAGTGGCGAGACTACAGACCAGAGTCATGATTCCATCAACTACGATTCAAGAATCCGCGGGTCATAATACGCACCTGTCTATAGATTGTGTTGAGAAATGTCTCGCGGCAGCAGGTGCTCTCCGTTTTCCATTACTCTTGCTGTTCCTGTTAAACGCGCTTTGAGAACATAGAAACAACAAACCAAGAGCCTGAACATACAATCCTAGAGGCCACAAGCTTGTTCCCGGAGGTGTGGCGGCACGAGCACCGGTCGGTGTGTAGGCAGGCGATGGATCATCAAACTGACCAGCGTACATGAGAAGACAATCTGTGATGCCAACGGGTTCGACGTGGTTTGGAAAGGTCTAATCCGCTGGGTTTATGTACGTATGAGTTGACCGCAAGAGAACAGAAAACCCGCTTGCAATGACACCCGACGCCTGTATGTTTCCGGCACTGCCATCCTCTTCCCAGGCCCTCGTCTCACGCGCTCGACCACGCCGGGATCTAATCTTATCTCGCTCTACGTCC
Organism: Stereum hirsutum FP-91666 SS1; assembly: GCF_000264905.1. Taxonomy (NCBI): domain Eukaryota; kingdom Fungi; phylum Basidiomycota; class Agaricomycetes; order Russulales; family Stereaceae; genus Stereum; species Stereum hirsutum. The sequence goes on along the minus strand of NW_006763139.1, from coordinate 1,668,296 downwards.
CGACGCGTATCGCGTCTGAGTTTGGCGCGGACCTGCGCGGACCCAAACCACGTCCGTTCGTTCTTCATGCTCGCCGTTACCCGGCCTCTCTGTCGACGGCTCGGCCTACACAGAGCACTTGGTGTTTCTCATGGTCGATATTACTCGACCTACAAGGATGATCCACGCTGGCCTGGTTGGCAGCTCGTGGTAGGAATCGAAGTACACGCACAAATAAAGTCGCGATTAAAACTCTTTTCCCGTACGCTCTACATGCCCTCTCCTATCACAATATTCCTTTACTGGCTGTACGCATCGTTGACGCCCACAACTACTGAAAATTTCAGACACATGGACATCGGCCCCGGGACTTGCACCCAATACCCGAGTGTCATTGTACGATGCCGCATTTCCCGGAACACTGCCAGTAAATCTGCTCGCTTCCGCCACCAGATTGCTTCCATTCATGAAGAGCATCGCACCTGACGCACCATGTTCTTCCTTCTTCTTCTCTATGCCTCAACCTCATAGCTTCTCAATCCAAAATGCGTTGAGCTAGCGCTGCGGACTTCGATTGCTCTCAACGCTGATGTGCATAGCCGGTCAACATTCGACCGTAAACACTATTTTTATGCGGATTTACCTGCGGGATACCAAATCACCCAACGTTATTGTGCGTCACTGGCTTCGTTCACTCTCGACGACGTCCATTGATTTACGTTGGTTGCGCTTGGGTACAACACAGCACCGATTGCGACCGGCGGATACCTCAAGCTACCCGAGCGGAATATCCTGGTCGGTATCGAGCAGCTTCAACTAGAACAGGTAAGTTCTCCCGAGGTTCTGGCATCTTAGGTGTTTTTGTTCAACTTCGATTTTTTCGAACTGCTTATGGCCAGGACACAGGAAAATCGACGTTCGATCCACGACATCGAATATCTAATATTGACCTTAACAGAGCTGGAACAGGTCTAATGGAAATCGTGTCCAAGCCCGACATGCGGTTCGTCTTCTGCACATGCTCTGTCATCTACTATCCCCGCCTCTCTTCCCGCCATTCGTTGAGCTTGAAGTCTAATTAAGTCGACTGCGGTCGATGGTGTTTTGTCACTGACCATTTTTTGTGGCACGGCACATTGTATAGGTCTCCGGAAGAAGCTGGTGAGTACGTGCGGACACTACAGGCATTGCTTAGGTCCGTGGGCTCGAGCGACGGTAACATGGAGAACGTAGGTGCGATGCGCTGCTTCTACAACTGTTTGACGCTGAGTTCTGGATTCTACGTCATCAGGGTTCTCTCCGGTGCGATGTGAACGTCTCCGTAAATCGTCCGGGCGCTCCTCCTGGCACCCGCTGCGAAATTAAGAACCTGAATAGCGTGAAATTTACGATGGTCGCTATCAGTTCGTCAATCTCTCCTAATATGTCTATACGTTCCCTCATGTTCTCTGCGCTGAACGCATCCAGCGACCGAGGCCGATCGTCACATCTCACTGCTAGAGAACGGTCAACACGTCCTGCAAGAGACCCGCGGCTTCAATGAAGAATCAGGTCTCACCTTCACCCTCCGAAACAAAGAAGATGCCCCCGACTACCGCTACATGCCCGACCCCAACTTACCCCCTCTCATCATTCCCTCAGTATGTCTCATCTCAACATCGCTTCAGCTTCACGATTTAAGTAATACGGTGGCTAGGAATATGTCTCAAACCTTCGCGCGTCTATGCCCGAGCTTCCAGAGCAGACTCGAGCGAGGTTACAAGCCCAGGGTTTGAGCCAGCGCGATACCGACGTCCTTATGGCCGTGGACTCTGGGCGTGAGGTAGGATATGACGGCGAGCATGGGGAGGGCGCTGTCGCGTATTTCGATGCGTTATCGACTGGTCGAGATCCTAAAGTTGTTGTGAACTGGTGAGCAACACCCCTCGAGTCATCGTACCTTGTGCGACGAGCTGATTCGGCATCTATCTTTGTCGCGGCTCCGCTGCATCCCCATACCCTTTCATCCCTCATCCCGACGCTTGTACGCGTCTCACTCGGACCATTTGATGTAGGATGACACATGAACTATTGGGCCAGCTAGCGGCCAGGAAGGAGACTTTCAAAGACAACTGCGTCACGGTCGAGCAGATGGGAGACCTAGTAGACATGATCCAGATCGGCAAGATGACTGGTCAGTCGCCCTCTCCTTCTACTTTTCCTGGGATCCTAGGATGTCCCCTATTAATCATCACCGCTCACTCTTATTCACATCTCGTCTCACCTGTCCCTATATTTCTCTGCCCTTACCCCTGATATGACCTGCTCCTATTGCTTGACTGTGCTAGGCACATCGGGCAAAACTCTGCTCCGCCACATGCTCGAACACCGCTCTACCGAGACACCGTCCCAGCTCGCACAACAGCTCTCCCTCGTAGCGTTCGGTGCCGCAGACGAGGCAGAAGCCTTTTTGGCAGGGCTGTGTAAGGAGGCTATCGAAGCGTTGCCGGAGGAGGCTGCGAAGGTGAGGGATGGGCACATGAAGGTGGTTAATACGCTGGTGGGGCGGGTGATGCGGTCGAGTAGAGGGAGAGCCGATGCGAAGCATGTGAGGGAGAGAATGATTGAGATGTTAGGTGTGGAATGAGCAGATTTTGATCATTACTCAGGATATGCCATCTCAGAGTTCACCGTCCAAGTCGTTCGTGGTACCACGAAGCGGGGATCTGGCCGGTATATCAAACAAGGTACAGCCACAGCAACATAAGATAGCGCAAGGGTCAGAGCAATAGTGATTCTTTAAATACAGTATGTACACGAAGAGCAAGGGGCAAGGGGTAACCTATCCAGACCAGCATTCCAGGGGTAAAATTAGATGAAGTGTTCGAGAAAAGTATCATCAATCCCTCTCAATCCCCACCACGATGCGGTTGACAATATCTTCTTCCTGCTCTTTCGCCTTCAACCTCCTTTCCTTCAACCTCTCAAGACCACCCTGAATACTCTTGATATGTACTTCCACGGGTATCCTCTCGCCGACCAATTCAGGTGCTGCCACCCTCTCCCTCAAATCCTCCATATCGTCGCTCATCGATTGCAATGTCTGTAGTGCGGCCACCACGTGTGCCAACGCCCTCTGCCTATACGCTCCCAAATTCTTCAACAAATCCAAATGCGTGTCCACATGCCTCAATTCGTTCTTGTTACCTCCCAGCATGGTCCACAGGCTGGCGAGGATCTCGGCCCTTTCGGAGGTGAGGGAGGAGTCTTCACGCGTCACTAGTTCGTAGAGTGTGGCGAGGCGCTGTTCAAGTTTTTCGAGCGCCTGGAGAGAAACTTCGCCTTCGAGGATGAGGCGGTTCATGTTGACGGATAGGGTGTTCATGGCTTCGGTGAAAGTACCCATGACAACTGCTGTAGAGGGGGCACTGGAGAAGGGCCATAACGAGAGTCCTGTTGACTTGGAGTTGGCAGCTTCTATAGCGTGAAGTGCATAATCATTGACCGCGAGGACACTGAAATGACGATAGTCATGGATCTGTCAGAATGACTTTATCCTCTCGGCGAGAACAAGAAAAAACAAATAACTGACTTGTCGACTGCTCCGCCAACCTTCGAGCTGAACCTCGTCAAGCCTCTCCCAGCTTTCCTCGCATCTTCTACGAAGTCTCCCAAGGACGCCGCCAACATGTCCCTACTTTTCAGCTCACTGACTCGCACCAGCGTAGCCAAGTCCGATGTAGCCATCTCCGCCTTCTTGATCTCCAGAGCGAGCCCGGGGCCATCGACCGCCTCCTCTAACAAAGTCTCGAAGCTCTTGCTTTGAACATTCATCAACCTCGGGTAATCAGCCCATTTGGGAAGGGCCTGGACAGGTTGTCCGTCTTGAGAAAGTGTGGCGGGTGATGGGAATATTGATGGTGGAGGGGCGCAGATAAAGCCAAAGCCTGGTACAACGCAGAGTGGTGAAAGGGTGGTGCGAATTGTCTGGGAGATCTGTGATACGATCAAGCTGAGGATGAAGAGGACGATCGCGATGGCGGCCGGCCATTTCAGCAAGACAATGCATATCCTCCCTACATCCCATAGAAGAAACTTGAGCCCAGATATCGCCGTCCTCGCAGAATTATGTCGAACTTCCTCCCAGTCGACCAATGGTTCGCGGGGAGCACGCGATGATCGCGGTGTAGATTCTCCAGAACTGGGGATTGTTGAACTCTTCAACCTTTGTTGTGGTCGTTTTTGGGCGGCGACAGTGACTCCGGGTGCGCGCCGTTTTCTAGGTGAGGTCGCATTGGACCGTGGTTGTCCTGCTGGGCTCGAGGAACGGGCGAAATGTTCCACATTGCTCGAGCTCGTGACATCCTCCCAAGTTTCATCACCATCGTCCGACATGAAGGGCATTGAGGTGCGACGTCTATCAAGCTGTGTCATGGACGTATTCAAGAGCCAGGGTGATACCAACGAATAATGTGCAGCGAGTGGGGGAGGAGTGGAGTGGTAGATGGGAAGAGCAGAGAGATACGAGCCGATCAACCCCAGCAAAAGAACATGCTGCATTCGGCTGTTGTGTCACCACACCAACACCGCACCGACGCGACGCGACTTGCGCCACGCATGACAAATACACGTTTCCCCTGTGGCCCACGCTTTACCCGCGTTCTCAGTGTCGAAATCTTCATACGAGGTTTTATTACCGATTTTATGGTATACCGATGCATACATGTCGACATGGATCAATATTAAACCACGCTTCAATCCTCGTAATTATGTCTTGTAGAAGGAGAGAAATCACAACGTGAGATAGCAGGGAGTTAGAACAGTACCACTAAGTACAGTATATACACAACCAGCAAAGGGTAAGACAAGCAATTCCTGCCAGCTCAAGGAGAGCATTCCAGTGGTAGAACAAAACAAAGTTAGATAACAACTAACCAAGGACCATTCTCGACTCAAGCCCTCTCAACCCCCACCACAATTCGATCCGCGATTTCCTCTTGTGTCCTCTTTGCCTTCAACCTATTGCCCTCTAATCTCTTTAGTCCATTTTGAATAGCCTTGATATGCACCTCCACCGGTATATTGTCCCCTATCCACTCCGGAGCTGCCACCCTGTCCCTCAAGTCCCGCATGTCCTCATCCATTGCCTGCAGCGCCTGCGATGCCGCTACAATATGCGCCAGCGCCCTAGTCCTATATGCCCCCATATTCTTCAATAGATTCAAATGCTTGTCCACGGTCCTTAGCTCCTTCTTGTTACCTCCAACCATGGTCCACAGATCGGCAAGGATGTTAGCCTTTTCGCCGGAGAGGTCAGAGTTCTCGCGCGCGACGATGTCGTGCAGCGTTTCGAGCGTCTCTTCGAGGACTTCTAGCGTTTGACGGGAACTTTCGGCCTCCCTTACGATACGCTCCATGTTGATGGAGAAGGAATGCATCGCGTCGTTGAAACTGCTCGTGACGACGTCGGTGGAAGCTTTATTGAACGGCCATACGGAAAGCCCTGTAGGTTTGGATCTAGCAGCCTCGATGGCATGGAGCGCGTAATCATTGACTGCAAGGACACTTGGGTTACGATGAATGTGTCAGAGCGATTCGCCTGGGGAACCGAAAGAAAAGAAGACAAAGGGAAACCGACTCACTTATCAACCGCTCCGCCAACTCTCGCATTAAACCTCGTCAAACTCCTCCCGGCCTTTCGAGCATCCTCGACAAATTGTACCAAAGTCGCAGCCAAGCGATCCTTGCTCTTTAAATCGCTAACCCGCACCAGCATAATCAGGTCTGACGTCGCCATCTCCGCATTCTTGATCTCCAGCGCGAGCCCGGGTCCATCTACAGACTCCTCCAACAAGGTTTCGAATGCCTTGCCCTGCACGTTCATCAGCCCCGGATAGTCAGCTCGCTGGGGACGGCTCTGGACAGGGGTGCCACCTTGGGTGAGTGGCGCCGGCGATGGGAGTTGCGAGGCATCAGGGGAGCAGATAAAGCCGAGACCCGGAACGATGCAGAAGGGTGAAAGGGTGGTGCGAATGGCTTGGGAGATCTGCACCACGATCATGGCAAGGAGAAAAAATACGATGGCAATGACGATAGGCCACTTGAGCAAAATAATGCACATCCTCCCAATATCCCATATAAACTTAAGGCTAGATACCATTGTCCTTGACAGTGTATGCTGGACCTCTTCCCAGTCGAAAAGTGGTTCTCGAGGCGCACGCGTCAGCTGTGACGGGATTTCAACTGAATTAGCGATCGTTGGGATGTTCACCCTTTGTTGTGGTCGTTTTTGTGTGGCAGCGAAGATAGTACGTTCTCCCTGTACGCGTCGTTTTCTGGATGCTGCGACGTTAGACCGTGATGATCCTGCGGGGCTCAAAGATTGGGCGACGTGCACCGTATTGTTCGAGCTCCCAACGTCCTCCCATCCGTCATCGCCGATGTTCGATCTGGGCTGTATTATACGACGTTTGCCGCGAAGTGCTTGTGTCATGACCCTAGTTTAAAGGTGGTGTTAGGTTGAGTGTGGACGTGCAGGCAGCGGGGAAGAATGGCAGATACGGTAGATGGTGGAGATGAAGGTGAACGTCAAAGACCAACGACGGCCGAGGCGCGGCACGCGACACATCTGGCGCCACACACGAGCAAACACGTTTCCCCTGTGGCCCCATGATCACGACGGAGTCGCCACATTAACATCCTCAGCTGGGATCTTCTGACGAATAATTACGGGCACTTCATCGACGCAAGTCTACTTTGATTCCCAAACTGTATCCTGTATATATCGTACAATATTGGCATACATAGACACTCTTCAGACCAGAATCTTCGCAGCCAGGAACTCAGTCCACTCCTTCTCACCCCATGAGCTTGAAATTTCGTTCGCAACAAGCCCATCCCAGAGCACGGTAGGAGAGACATGAATCCCGTTTTGCCTCGAGAATTTGACTTTTATGATGACACCAGTCAGTTTAGTAGCACGCACTGGATAATCGATTCTAGCTTGAATAACTCACTAGTGTATTTCAAGTCGTCAGTGACAGCAACCCCGCCGTTAGGGGAGCTCTTCAGCTTGAGCGCCTCTTTGAATGCATCAACCTTATCGGCGGGGATTACTTCAGCGGCGAGTGCGGCGAGCTTCTCTCGGATTTGGAGAGGAGTCAAAGTCGAGGCCGGGATGTCGAAGAATTCCTCCTGCCTTTCGAAGAGCTGTTCAAGCACATACCAGCAGTGAGAATGTGTTGATTTGGGGGAGAGTTCACGCAGAAAACATACGCGCACGGAGAAAGGCCAATAAAATTCCGGCGCGACACGAGCCACCTGGAAACGATTGTCAAGGATATGACGGATAAGTAGGTGAGCTGCAGCATACCGCCAGACCAGCTTCGTGAGTGTAGGTGGATGTAGCATGCCACGGCTGGACTTGCGGCCTGATAATGACTTTGACATGTCCGTCATATTTTCCACCAGGACCCAACAGTGGCTTCAGGACATTATCAATGGACCGCGCCAACTTTGCGCTGCGTAGACCATGATGGTAAATCAACCCTCCCGGAGGCTACATCTACGCTTACCTAAACGGACAGACATAGTCAACTGGGCGGATAAATAACCCTTAGATCATCCATAATAACGGAGTTGTAACAAGTTGGACGATGATACTCACGGAAGATGTCAAGCGTGTGAGGGGCGCGGACGGTGCCCGCGACGTTCAAGCTGCGAAGAGAGGGTTGGAGTGCCATACTGTAACAGTATGCTTGGGTTACGATTGGGATTTATGAGAGAGATGAGCGAGGATCTGTGCTTTATATGCCCACAGACTGACGCATTTGATATCCTCATCTAAACCATGATTAACGTCATCCTGAGTGCCACACTTGCGGCAGAACAGCCGAACGCCGACCGACGCGGGCCACGATTCCAACATAGTTTATTGTCTTCCGCGCCACCCGTCGTTCTCGTATCTTATTCTCTACCACCATGCCCATGTCGTACACACAGTTCTTGACCCAAGTTGCGACTGCTCTGCATGAAGAGGACGGTCTCACATTAGCGTTTCTCATTCGGCCTACAAGTCCACACGGGAAGGATCTCGTTAAAGAGTTCCGGAATCCAACAGTGCGCCGTATCCTGCCCGCCTGATGTACCTCTAAACTAACATACTTCTTCTCCGGCCACCTTGACCAGCGACAAAACCTCTCTCGATATGAGGGAACGATTGACAGTCCGTGGGATGAAATTAGCATTCAGTACGTGTTAGTGACCTCGCATGTCGCGAGGCAACGTTACGCGGACGCGTACAAGGAACACACGAGTCTTGTGAAGTGAGTCCGCTATAGTAAGTATATCATCTACTACCATCTCTCCAACTTCTATTCTATCACTAGCTTGTTCCTGCGCTTCTTCGCAAATAACAGTGGATGGACACTACCTGCTCTCTTCGCCATTCTTCGTGACTTGAGGGATCTAGCATTCGATGTGGGTGGTCTAGGAATCGTCGCATGTTATTTCCTTGATTTGATTCGCTACGTATGCAGGCAGACGTGCAAGCAAGAGACGCATCACAAAAGAGCGAGTGCATGGAAGACGCGGCCAGAATTATTTCCAAAGCTTTCAGTAACTGCGTTACAGATAGGTTGCTGAGCCCCATTTATATCCCTTCGATCAGGGGTTGAGTCTATGCTTTCTCTCAGAACCTCACCCATCGGGATGTCTCGTAAATGGGGTATCTACTACGTCGTTGGCTTGATCATGAAGAGTTACTTTCGTGTAAGTGATGTCTCACCCTTGGATTCCCGGCCCACTTAGCTGTTCTACTTTTCCTAGATCCGACGCATATCGCTTTCGAAGAACATTTTACGCGCACTACAAGCCAATCCAGATATACCGCCTTTGTCCGAATATCCAAAAGCGCACCAAGTAAGCCCTCTCGCTGCCTGAGGAGTCTTGACTCACCACAGGCATAAGGTCACGTACAGATACTACCTGGGCATGCTAAGTTTCTTGAACGAAGACTACGCCAAAGTATGTTTACTACCTACCAATACGACTTCACCCACCACAGCTGATCATATCTCCATACAGTCTGAACAGGAACTGACCCTTGCTTTTTACAACTGCCACATCGAGGCTCGTAACAACCGAGAGTGCGCCCTTGTCTCCCCGCTGTTGGCTGTCCTACTCCTGACAGCTGTACCTCTACTGACTCAATCTCTGTCACGACTATACAGACGTATTCTGACTTATCTGATCCCTTTGCGGATACTTCGTGGTCACTTGCCCTCCCGAGAGCTGTTGGACAAATTCCCCGTGCTGGACGAGCTGTACACTCCATTCATCGACCCGATCCGACGCGGCGACATCAAGGCATTCGACACCGCGCTCGACAAATGGGAAAGGCGACTCGTCGATCTAAACCTCTGGCTGACTCTCGAAAGAGGCAGAGAGCTCTGCATACGAGGGCTGTTCCGACGCGTGTAGGTGTCGTATTCCTATTCTTAGGCAGCTTTCTTTTCCTAGCATAAACCGCCTCCGTTGCTGTTCTTCTGACTGACTCATTCGTCTACCCAGGTGGGTCGCATCGTCACAGAGCACCCGTATACCAGTGTCACTCTTTCATTCAGCGCTCCAGATGTCCGGCATGGACGTGCCGATCGAAGAAGCGGAGTGCCTTGTCGCAAACATGATCTACAAGGGCTATCTGAAGGGCTATATTTCTCATGAACGACAGATGGTGGTGTTGGCCAAAGCCGCAGCGTTTCCTCGCTTGGCGGATCGTCCGACACCTTTCGCTCTCTACTGAGTGCCCAATGTGAAATGTATGTACAAATGATCCTCTTTCATATCGAGATTTGTGTGGGCACAGCTGTGCCGAAGTTCGAAAAGGAATATTTGTTTGCTGTGCCCCATCGAAATCATTTCCAAAAGCGCATGAGGCCCCTTGAGGATTGTTCCAGGATGCTGACCTCCGACCGTATCGTGAAGGCAAGACGACTCTAGCGGGGCCTGCATTACTGCCGTACGGTGTAATGCTTACCTCGACACGCCGCACGAGGGTTGCGATGGTCAACAGCTGTGGCAGTTTGCAAATGCCCAACGGGCCCCGTTGCTATACAAAAATTTCCATTGCATTTGGCAACATGGCGGGAGAATGTTTTGCCCTTTGTTGCCCCGCGTGTCAAAAATGTAGCCGCACGCTTGGACCAGTCGAGTCCGCTCTTTGTTCTTTCTCAGAACCCTATAAAAGGCATCGGCATTCCCTCTCTTCTTGTTCCACAGCCCCACGACAGCCTCGACTCCTCCACCGAAACTCTACTCTCTTCCAACTCTGCACTCAACATCTATCGCAATGGGAAACTCGACGTCTCGTCCATCTTCGCCCTCCAGTAGTAGTCGTCGCCTCGATAGAAAGGACAGTTTCAGCGGACTGAGCCAGTTTTCGACGGCGTCCGCCACTACTCTAGTCAATAGCAACGACCACGGCGCCTTAAAACGCGCCCCGACGTACCGATCCCACCAGACAACCTTCACCAGCAGCTCAGACTCGAAGCATCCCCTCAACGACTTCATCACTGAGGACGATCCCAAAGTCCCAGATACCAAGGCCTGGGAGTCGCGCTCTACATTTTCCCGGTCCTCTTCTTCTTTTAATCCTCACGGATCCGAACATCCCCCGCCTTATGACGACTCCGCAAGGAAAAGCCAGATTCAGGAGGAACAAAGGTGACGCTGCCGTAATCTTGTCGAGACACTGCGCGAACGTTATTGATGATTGCTTTGTCCATTTAGGGTGTCCTGTATGAGTGAAAAGGACCAGTTGAGTATACTGCGACAGTACGATACCGTGATATTACTTGACGACTCCGGCTCCATGGCAGATTATGGCCGGTGGGAAGAGGTAAGCACTCACAGTAATGCAGAGATGGTCTTCGTCAACGACTGACTCATCTTCCTTTTTTTTCTTTTTGAAGGCGAAGAAGGCACTCTCCGATCTTGCAGCTGTAGCCGGGAAATACGATACTGATGGCATCGAAATATGTTTCATCAACAGTATGAAGCACGGGAAGCATATCAAAGTACGTCTTCGGCGAAGCAATTCACCATCCTTAGATTTTTACTCTGTTCACCTGCAGCTCGCAAAAGACGTCGAATCGCTTCTTGGGTCGATGAGACCGAATGGATTGACCTTCATCGGAGAGAGATTGGAGGAAATATTGCGTCAATATAGCGACAGCCTTGACAACATCTTGGGAAATCGGCTGGGTAACATGGAGCAGGCTCGCCTTCAGAGGATAAAGCCGATCAACATCATCATTATCACCGATGGAATACCTTGTGAGTTCATAAACCTTGTGGCATATGTCTAATACTCTCATGACTGACCTATCTGCACCTCACTTTCTTTAGCTGACGAACCACAGGAATGTATTGACTTTTTTGCGAGAGAATTTGACAGAAAGAAATACCCGCTTACTCAGGTGCGTCTCTTAGCAGAACAAGTAGGGGTATTCGAATGGGCTGACACCGTCGTTTCTGTTAAGGTTGGGATACAATTCGTTCAGATCGGAAACGACAAGGGCGCTACGGAATACTTGGAGAAACTTGACGGCGATCTGCAGAAGTTGAAAGAACATCGAGTACGTGATAATCATCTTTTATTCTCAACTGAGCAGCTTTTTGAACGGGTCTCCTGTATAGGACATGGTTGACACTACGCCCTACAAGCCCAAGAAGGGAAAGCTCTCTGAGGAAAGGCTAAGGAAGATCATGCTCGGGGGGATTCTTCGACGAATCGATCGCCAGCATCAGATAGAAGTGGGGGGGACAAAGGGAAGAAGGATGGGCGCTCGAGACCTCGAAGGTTTCGCGGCATGGTAAGAGTGGGTCTTGCCAGGTTCAAACTCTCTACTTCTGCGGTGGTGCATCTCGGCGGCGAGGACTCTGGGTGTATTCAATTAAGTCTTGGTACAGTATGGGTAGCATCGCTTACCGCTGGTAATGTCACCTTGTACTCAGAGCTTCATGTTAGATAGCTGTATCAAGTAGAACCTTCGTATAAATTTCCTTCTTCGATCAATAAAGTCTAATCGTCTCACAGCGTCGAGTTTATGGCTCGCTCAACAAGAGAACTGGTCGATGAGTCACGGAGTAAACTATTTGTTATGCCCAGTCTGATTCAGATGCTGTCAGGTTTTCAGTGCGGGTAGCTGGCCGAGTTGCGCTCGGCAGCCTCTTGTCTACAGCATCTACTTATTATCCCAAAGAGCTGCTTCGAGAGAAAGATAAGACTCGAGCACAGGGATATCAGACGGAGCAGTTCAGAGAATTCTCGCGTTTTCTACGCTCCTCTCTGGGGCGATGCAACTCTTGTAAGTTATTCGCGTCCGCGTTGGTCGAATGACTTTCGCTGGAGGCCGAGGTCGCGCCAGTTGTCTGGAGCGGGTTCCTTGAAGAGAAGCCCCGTCTACAACCTTTGGGTGACTGAAATAACAATTCAGAAAGGCTGTTCCGAGCTGCATATTGTGGTGGCGCTCTGTCAACGTGGCGCCTCGGAAGAGGAAGAGAGACCCCTTGTTGTCGTTGTTCGAGAGAAAGGCCCATTCCAACTTATCGCTTCTGCAAAGTCAGTACAAATGACTATCACCGTGACAGCGCGTCTACCACAACAGAACGGTCAAGTACTGTAGCACAACAGCTAGGATTGGGCACAGTGAGAGGGCTTGTTAGTTCTAGGTTGAAGCTGTCCCCCACTGCAGACATACCGCGGGCGATGCTTCCTAGAAGATGGAAGGCGATACAATCTGATATAGGTTGTTCTATTTACTTGTTCTGGAGGGCTTGATTGCTATATAAATAATAACTGATCGTATTCTTGCATATATAGGTTCTGCCAGTAGCGAGTTACGATTCCCTACTACGCGTCGGTATCCATCTGAGAGGCTTTGGCAACCTTCAGCGCCCCAGGACTTTCCAACGACGCTCTTCTCTGCAAACCACATTCGATTCACATTACTATGGGCAGCTCATCTTCCCGCTTATTGCGCCGTTCAAGTCGCCAGCGTGTTGGCAAGGGCAGCAGTGGGGACCACGAGGCACACAAGGAGCATCAGGCCTTCGTCGCCGATTCGAAGTCTGGGATTGAAGATCTCATGTCTAAGGAAGATACCAATGTCCAGGGCGTGGGCGGTTCGAAGGGATCACATCTTCATAGTCCGTCTCAAGGATGCTCCTCCAACGTGCCACAGGAAACAGAATGGTCCGAGCCACCACCATCTTATACCGAGATCTACAATTCTCGCAAGAAAAACTATGATACTCTCAAGTGAAGTTGTCATGATCGATTTATACTCTACGAATATTGATGACAAGCTTCCATTTTCACGAAGCAGGAGGCCCATGCGCCAGGACAGCATACGTAGGGCATTGGATATCTTGCGTGACTTCGACACTGTGATTATCGTTGACGATTCGGAGTCCATGTCGTGGGAGAATCGCTGGCAGGAGGCAGGCCTCCTTTTAATAGTTCTTGGGCGTTTCAATGGAAAACTGATCAGGCTTGTCTTGACAGACCGAAAGTGCCCTCGGTACACTGGCGGACGTAGCTTCGCAGTACGACACCGATGGAATAACGATCTGTTTCCTGAACAGCAGAGTGCGCAAGGATGATGTTACAGTATGTCTCCCTTCCTATGCGTGATTACGCGCTCCCAACGATATGGCATTCGCAGAGCTCGCAGCAAATAATGGAGGCTTTCAGTGAAGTAACGCCGCAGGGTGCGACACCCATGGAGTCAAGATTGCAGCAAGTACTGCGTGAATACTTCCAGAAATTGAGGGTTGCACTTGAAGTTGGCGGAATGGAGAATGTCCAGAGGACCATAAAACCTGTCAACTACCTCGTCCTTACGGATGGGGAGCCTTGTGGGTTGATCGTCCGGTGTCGACCATCCCCTTACTGACCGTCACCTTGTTTGCTCTTTTTGCAGCGGATGATCCTTTGGCGGTGATCAGGCGTTATGCCCAAGAACTGGAAGACCATCACTATCCAATGACGCAGGTACTTGCTTTTGTATTATTCGCATGGAGATGCGACTCACCTGGTATCCAAGGTTGGCATTCAATTTGTGCAGATTGGCAGAGACAAAGCTGCCACAGAGTACTTAACAAAACTGGACAATGATCAACAGGATCCAAATCTCAGACTGAGTCGAGTTAGTCGTCACAGTTCTATTTCCTGAAAACCCTCGGCAGCTAAACCAACTTCGTTCAGGACATAGTCGACACCACACCCTTCGTCGGACAACTCAATGCCTCAATGCTCACGAAGATCATGCTCGGTGGAATTCATCGACGAGTGGACGTGGATGGTGCAAGGGCTGTCACCTAAGGCCTGTGGTCGTTACAGCCATCCACAACTAAGTTGACAAGTTCGAGCGTAGGGTACCCTTCTCAGTCTTCTTGAAATATCAGCGCTGTAGTGGTCTATGGACGTTGAACGCTTTCTCTTGTTGTTCATTTATCTCTCCCATGATGAGCAGATGTCGAGTCGCTGCTTTATCGCAAGAGTACTCCAATGGAGAAGAGTCGTGATCAAACGCTTATGTGTAATATAGTCGCCTGCACGTATTTCTTTGTTGTTCCTAAGAATTCCAGTCTTCTAATGCAAACGCGAATACACCAAACGCCGAAGCAGCCTCCGACGCCCCACCTGCCAGACTTTCAACCCCTCTCCTGACGAACCTGACGAGCCCTTCCAACTCCGAAGACATCTTATCAATCCGAGTCCCGAATCCTTCCTCCGCAAATGATCCTGACGCTGAGGCCATGGTGAACGAAGACTCAGGGCCAGCCCCTTGTAAGAGGTCTTCATCTTCGTCCTCGTCTTCAGAGCTTGAGCTCTCATGTAGATCGTGTCTGGAATCGAAGAAACTAACGACGTTCCTACGTTGTCTACGTTGCCGACGGCTGCGATGACGGGTCCGATTAGTGGTAAGTGATGGGCGGGAAATATCGTGCGTGACGTCGCCGGCGAATGCGACAAAGCAGTCATTGAAGTAGAGGCTCATGTCGAGAATTGACAGAATTGACCGTAGCAAAGCTGACGTCTGTTTCGTCAATGAGTAAGGCGTATGTTGAGACGGCATCAGCTGACCAACCTTGGCTTGCAGCAGACATCGGCCCTCAAGCTTGTTGAGACTGGCGATTTGATTAGCGGTTTAAAAGGTAGGGAAGCTCGGATCAACGCACTGATCGTCATGCAGTTTGATCATCTCATCAAGAGACTTGGCTTTGCGCAACGACGCGTGAAACTTGAGCAGCTGTGCATGCAGAACCTGATAATTCCAGTATAAGTAGGGTAACGCTCAGATGGCTAGAATGTATCAATCACTCACATGTGTCGCGATGAAATCGAACAGGGTGCTGAACCATATCATTAGGACTGCCCGGATTCAAATGCGGAGGAAAAGTGTTGCTCACTTCACAAACCAGGACAACTTGCTTCTCATTGCATAGAAGAGCTTCAGGTCTCCTGCATTATGGTCCACCGAAACAACTCCCTTCACTAATATGCGATCAAGGACACTCTGGGCTCGCCTGATCTGGAGCATGAAGACGAGTATCGATCCATATACTTGGATCGTTTTGGGGCCAAAAATATACGTCAAAGGGAACGGGGCTGCATACTCGACAGATAATCCGTCTAGCGCTTTTACGGTCCCGGTGGCCGATCTTTCTCGTGATCCACGATAAGAGAGCCGCACGAGCGATGAATCTATCCACCTATTTGTACGTGTGTCGGTGATGTCGCGAAAGGCGCTATTGAGGAAGTGGAAGTCCGTCCATGTTTGTTGACCGTCCATCTATGACCCGACATAAACGGTAAGCCACCTCAATGGAACATAAAGTAGCTCAGAACATGCCTTAGCAAATAAGACATCAGCAAAATGAGACATTGCATCTCCCTTCCTCATGAGGTACAAATCCTCGATGGCAGTGAGGTGAAGCCACAGATCACATTCGTCTCCGACGACCTGCGCAACCTGAGCGGAGACCGGCTGGCAACGCTCTCTCAACTTCTCATGAACCACATGTTCCAGCTCGTCCGGCGATATCGACTTCACTCCAAGTCCTTGGGCAGCTTTTTCCAGTAGTTCATGGAACATGGGCCACCGGGTGTCGGATTGGGGGAGGCCTTCCGTGACCAATGGTACATCTAGGGCACGTAGCAACCCAATCGCCTTGCCCGCACTGAGTACCAGGGGGGCGATATGTACCAAGAAGTTCGGCAATGAATCGCGACTGACGTGTTCCCCTTCGTCGAAGTGGTTGCGAATCATGAAACCCTCGGTCCAGAAGTCTGGATCCATAAGTGTGAGCTCGTTATCCTCAATGAAGAACTCGTCGTCTAGGGATGCGTAGTTTTGTAGTCCACGTCTCAACGACGGGTCTTGGACCGGCATGCCGTCTCTCAACCACCGACCGACCATTGTCCACACCGGTTCGGTTGCCTCCACAAATATACGCATGAGGGCGTCAGATGTGATAATGTCGCCCATTGAGATGTACTCTTGAACAGAGAGTAGGAGTGTGTCGAGGAAGAGAGTGGTCACTGATGAGGGCGCCATACGAGCAGGCAGCTCTGCGAGCGTCCATACTTCGGCTTCGGGGTCAGCAGATCGGGATGTACGGCGTAAAACCCTCCTAAGAACGTCCAACAAAACGGGGAACGTATTGGAGAAGGTGTCCCGGATGGATTTTTCGAGGCTTAGGAGGCTAACGACGAGCACATCTCCCAGTCCTGCACGAGCGAGACATAGCTGTTCTTCTTTCTGAGCACACCAGGCTTCGAAAGCATGGAGTTCGCGGTCCAATGATTCGGACAAGGCCTCCAGAGTGCGGGTGATACGGCGACTGTACCCAGACAGGTGAGAAGCATGAGGTGTAGCGATGTCTACCACCTGCGATGCTTTGGATGTGATGCAAGCAGTGAACTTTCGCAAATGCTCCACAGTCGTAGCCGTCCGAGCGAAAGATTCCAGGATGGATACTTGCGAGGTAAGAGTGAGATGGACCAGACGGGGGGCGTCATGAGGTCGCTGTAAGTCGGTTGAGCACACGAACACAAATGACTTAGGGATGCCTGACCGTGTATGAGAACTTAGTCTTCTCATGATACGTCCACTTCAAAAGTAGATTCTTCCGTCCTTGAAGCGCCATCAAAACCTCCCGCATGGCGTCATGTTCGTGGATATATCTCTGATCCTTGAGTTACGTTTCAGCCCATCGAGAATATAGGTCAGGAGACTTACGTCTTTTCCAGGACTGTCTATTTGCAACGTCGGGTGCTCAGCCAAGGCGTAAGTCATGGATGGACCTGGAAGATATTTCGGATCAGTATCTGTTAAGTCAGTTGGATGGGTGAGTATTACCAAGTGTGGCAGCATCTCCCAGATCGAAAGGCGCGGTTAGGGAAGTATCTGTCCGCCAATCGGCCCTAAAGTATTGCCTATCTTGAAGTTCCTCTACGTCTCGACGATGGGAATACGGATCATGAAGGATAGGCAAATTTCCGTTGCTTGCATCAAGTGCCACTGGTGATGGAGGCTCTGGGCAAAAGGGTGACTCGAGCGAGGACTGAGACCGTTCAAGATCCTGAAACTCGTCGGAGCCCAGGGGCGAGAGTGGCGGCGTGCTTTCGATGCTGTGGGTTTCCCACCCCTCTACGGTGCTTCCAGGAGGTAAGCCATATACTCCTTCCCAATGTTCACCCTCGAATGGCTCCTCAGCGAGGATATCTTTCCAAGTCAAGGTAGCCGGTGGCGGTGGAGGATTGCGAGTATTTGCGAGACTTTGTGAAGCATGATCCAAAGCTGCCTGAGATGGCGGTTGCGCAAGTTGCAGCTACTTTACTGATTCAGTCGAATGCACAAGATCGGAAAGAGTGAAACGACTGCACCAATAACCGGACATGATCCGGAAGATGGGATAGCTGCATTGGGGGGCAATAAATTTTCGGGCCAGTGAACTAAGTGACGAAATGACTTGCCTGAATCTCCTGGTCAAGGTCCTTGGTCTCTTCCAAGTGGTTTTTCAGTCTTGCGTAGGATGTTTCTAAGGCATCAGCTAAAGTGTCTTGAGAGTTGATACGAGCCTTTCGAGCATGACTAGCCCTCCATCAATTGCATTCAAGTTAAGTAGACCTCCGCACATACCCCTTGATTTGTCTGTCTATAGCACTCGGGTCTGCGCTGGGACCGGCCTTGACAGCGTAGTCCAAGTTGGTGGTCACAAAGTCGAGAGCAATACGAAAGTTGTCCTCGTCATTTTCCGTTGATAGACCAGTGACGTTGGTAATCAATGTTTGTCCTAAAGCGAGAAGCGCATTGTATCTAGCGGTATTCGCGCGCGTCGACAGACGAGAAAAAGGTCTTTGGGAAATGCGAGATATTGGTCGTGTCACGGAGGCTGATGAAGATGGCCTGTTCGTGGAAAAGCTAGATCCAGGTCGAACTGATGCGCTAGACGAGGGTCTGATAGGTGCGGTAGTGGGAGGTCGATTAGAGGATGCGCTCGTGGGTGGTCTATCAGGAAGACTGGGTATCGATGCCGAACGTGAACGTCGCATTGCCGTTGTTTTGATATAGGCGATGAAAATCAGACAGATGGAATTGTTGTGGACCGATGAAGCGTGGTTACAGCACAAACGTCGAGCGGATACTGAAAATGAAGGTTGCCACAAGAGAACAGATGGTGGTCGGAAAACAAGGAGCTTGCGCCACAGACGCGTCGCGTCGCGTCGCGTCGGAGCCCCGAGTCTGGCTCTCCCTGGCTCTCCTTTCACCTTTAACCAATGGGCCAATATTTCGATCATGCCATATCCCAGGATTCTTGTGTCTGTTACCGTCCTGCACCCTCTCGATCCAACGACTGGTGGCCATTCAAGCATAGCCTGAGGGCGTGCCGAAATTCCTAGTTGACAAAGGCCGGCGGCGGACATCCGTCTCCGGCGAAGAAAAGCTTATCTACCCCACCAAATACCACTCGCTTGGGTGTCCTGTTCTCAAGGCTGAGGGGTATTATACGCTCACTCACTGCTCTAGGTCGCAGACATTAAACTGTCCCTTCACTTGCTATGCCTCGCAAAATCTTGATCGGGTTTGGAGTTGATGTCGATGCTGTCGCTGGATGGTGAGTGCACTTCGTGAAGAGTCGCCCCTATTCGCCATTCTGACCTGGTTTCGAAGGTTGGGATCATATGGTGGAGAGGACTCTCCATTGGATATCTCGAGAGTGAGTCAGTCGGTTTTTATGCATGTGGAAACTTAGTAGATTGACCACCCATACTTTCCAGGGGCTCTTTGCTGGTGAAGTCGGCGTCCCGAGGTTGCTCAAACTCTTTAAGAAATACGGAATTACGACTACGTGGTTCATTCCTGGTACGTTGCATGGATATATCATATATTATCACTCGTTAACTCGCTGGTGAGTCAGGCCATAGTCTAGAGACATTCCCTGAACAGATGGCGGCTGTCAGAGATGCTGGGCACGAGATGTGAGCGTGCGCTCGGGGTGTTGCATCTATATCGTCTGACTGACATATGACCAGCGGTCTGCATGGATATTCACATGAAGTGAGTGTCTTTCTTCGTCCTTGACTTTCACGTCTCACAGCGTTCTGCAGAATCCTGTGTCCATGACCTTTGAGCAGCAGAAAGATATCCTCGACCACACATA
This sequence comes from Stereum hirsutum FP-91666 SS1, assembly GCF_000264905.1. Lineage (NCBI taxonomy): Eukaryota > Fungi > Basidiomycota > Agaricomycetes > Russulales > Stereaceae > Stereum > Stereum hirsutum. The sequence continues at coordinate 1,648,604 of NW_006763139.1, read as the reverse complement.
CGACCTTCTGGCAAAGTTCAATAATGGTGTGCCACCTAAGGGCAGTGTGGCACCATGGTGGGAGACAAGCAAGGAGGGGACTCAACTGCTACTGGATAAAGGCATCGAATACGGTACAACCTCAACCCTCTCCCAAGGCTTTTTCCGACTGGAACTCATATAAGAACCTATTCAGACCACTCCAACATGGCTCATGAGTAAGTTCCTCAACAACAATTGGTTTCAAAGGGCCTAACGCTGAATTTCGTCCAGCTCACAGGCGTATTACCTTCGCGACCAAGATACTTGGACAAAGATCGATTACAGCGCTAAGGTAGGATGACCTTAATATTACTATAAATGTACGCTCATGGACACTCTTACATCCTTCCGCTGACAGGCGCATACTTGGATGAAGCCACTGCAGAAGGGTAAAGAAACGGGTTTGGTCGAGATTCCTGCCAACTGGTTCGCATACTCTACTCGATATCAAGATAATGACAGGCAGCTCATCTGTCTCCACGAATGTGCAGGTATTTGGATGATTTGCCACCAATGATGTATGTTCAGACCATCCGTGCGCTTGACATGCCCATAAGACTCTTTTTGTCATAGGTTCATCAAGTCGAGTGCCAATTCTCATGGTTGGGTGAACCCACGAGACGTCGAGCAGCTGTGGCAGGACATGTTCACTTACCTCTACGAGAACGAGGAGAACTTCATTTTCCCTATGACGATCCACCCAGACGTATCAGGGTACGAACCTTTTCTTGCTACGCATGTTTATTGATTGACATTGACTACATATCTCTCGTAGCCGACCACACGTATGTCTCATGGTCGTAGGTGTTCATTATCTCGACGCGGGCTTTGCAGTCCTCTGACGCTCCTTACCTTCATCACAGGAGCGGTTCATCAAATGGGTCAACGAGCATGAGGACGTCTCTTGGGTGCCAATGATTGAAATGTCGAAGGAGTTCAGAGCAAGACAGAGGCCGGTCGAGGGTGCCGCCATGCCACGAGGAGTTTCAGCATGAGCGAAGTCCATAACCAACAGTATGCTCATTTTTTCCCAGTTCTGAAAGCCGAACAGGAATATTATATGTAATTTTGTGTATGGACTTATTACATATGTACTTTTGTCTACAAGTCGTGAATAGTTCCCGAGAACGCGTACAGATTATACGCATTTTATTGCTTCTCGTCCTCTGTGGATGAAGTGCGATCTATGTTCTTGATTGGGCCCGTGAACCACTTGTGCGCAGAGACCACCCATGAAATAGACGCGAACAGGAACACGGCCGCGATGATCACCACTGCGTAATCTACGACACAGGGTCAAGAGCGTCAGCGAAGTCACAAAGTCCTATCTACGTGAAAAACTCACTCATGGTCTCCGCCGTTGTCGCCGAGTCGGGCGGGAATACGAGAATAACATTGATGAATGCAACCCAGAGGACGGCCACAATGCCAATGGGCATGAACCATCGGCCGAGGCTGAAAGGACCGGGCTTCAGCTTGGTGCGGCCAGATGTTATCCTGAGGAAGATGGGTGTAGCGTAGGAGGTGTAGAGGCCGATGACAGAGGCACTGAGTAATTGCCCAGAAAAGCGTCAGTAAACAGAAACAGAACGGCTACGGAGAAAACTGGTGGCATACCCCGCAAGAGACGATAGAGCGGTCTCTGAAAAGCCAAGTACGCCAATGATGGCAGAGCAGACCATGACCAACCAGACCGCGTTCACTGTGGCGAATGTGAGTCAAGAATCGAGCATGATGGATCGAGAGAAGTTGATAGTTACCAGGTGTGCTTGTAGTCTTATTCATCTTTTTCCACCATCTCGAGCCAGGTAAGGCACCATCCCTGGCGAAAGCAAAGACCACTCTTGACGCATCTACACCCTGAGCTGCGCCTGTCACAAACTGACTTTTTTTGTCAGCTGTGCATCCTGACAACATGAGACTCAGGCGTAAGACGAACCTGCACAACGATAATGAAGCTCCATATCGCCAACATCCCCCTCTTGCCCAAGGTATTCAGGAACAGTTGGCCCATCGGCAATGGTAAGTCCGAGTTTAAGAGGTCTGTGGTAGATGTTGTGGCGAAGGATGCAGCTATGAAGAGGATCCAGCCCACGATCTCTGTGAAGAGTACACCAACCATGATGGCGATAGGTGCGGCGCGAGAAGCGCCAGCCACTTCTTCGGATATGTGGGCGGCCGAGTCGTCTGATTCACAACTAACAATGAGTATAGGTCTCAAGAGGACGTGGAAAAGACCTTACATCCGGTCAGAGTCCACATGGGACTTGTAAAAGCTAGGAGGAATGCCCAGCCGTCTGTGATTCGGCATTAGCACAGTGAGGGTCGCCGTAAACACCAGGCTGTGTACTAACTATTTGCCCAACCCGTGTTGTTCTCGAACATAGTAAAAGCATCTTCAGTAGAGACTTTGTTGTCCCCCGCACCTACCAAGAGTGCGATAATGGCCGCCACACTAGTTCCGACTGCAGAATTGTATTCTCCAGTCACCAACAGAGAGGTAGGATCAAGCTTGGGTAGGAAATGCTCACCGTTAATGACGACGTAAAACAGGTTTAATCTCGCAAGTATATTTGTTGCTGCAGAGCACACCAGTCCGTGTGCGAACAGAATAGCGAGTAGGATCCCGTAAGTCGCCCCAAGACCAAGATTGGTGGCCCCATCGGAGCTTACAGCAATAGCTGTGGTGATCATCTGGGCACTACGAGTCGCACAATCCCTCAGCATGGTGTTGCTAAGCCATAGATGACAGGTAATCCGCTCACCATGTGAAGTCAATGGAGCATACAAGGGCGACTTGCCCAGTGACGTTCGCCCAACCAGTAATCCAGCTGGCCAATGCCGAATATTTTGGAGGTGCAAGCTTGGCGGAGAAGTAGTATAGACCAGCACTCGTCCTGCAATTGACCATGAGTTCTCGAAAGAGAAAATAGAAGAGGAAGGGACGTACGGCATAGCGGAAGTCAATTCCGCTAGTGATGCTGCCACAGTAAGCACAAAAAAGCAAGGGATGAGCCATCCAAAGACCATGCCGACATGGCCACCTATATGAGTAAACGAAGGAGAATGTAAGCTTCGATCCATATTCATCCATAAAATGAACGCACCCGCCATGAGTGGAAACGAAAAAGTTGAGGAAACAGACGCGACGATGCCCATGATCGAGAACGCAAATGCGATGGTCTCAATTAACTAGAAATAGTGATTGCATCTCAGTTACATTCACGTTACGACCGGAGATAGATGCTCACCGAGAACTCGCGCTTGAACTCGCTTTTGTACCCTAGCTCAGCGAGCAATTCATCGTCTGCATGCCGCAAGTCAACAGTTTCACCATTGATCCCTTGACCAACCGGAGTCGTATCAACAACGGCATCAAGCTTTTTCTCTGTATGCGCCATGAGAGCACCAGAATGTAGCGAAGGAAAGTCGAGCTCTGGAGGTCGAAGAAGCAAAAAGGTAAGGCCAACGGTCGAACGCTACGAGAGCGCCACCGCCTTATATCTCAAGAAATGCCGCGGGCAATAGTTCAATGTGGGTCGCATCTGACTCCCTGTGATGTTTGAACTTTCCCGCACGACAGGCCGCATGAGATATTTTGCAGAGTTGGGAGACGAGATAGCTATAGCTGGCCGGGCGTCGTGTAGACCGCGGCCAACCGATCGGGGAACAACTTCTCAGGCGTAATTTTAGCAAGCCGGCGCCGTAGGGCAAAAAACTGAGAGCTCGAGCAAGTGCACACTCGGTAGCATCAAGAGCATAGAGCAAAACAGGGTAGAGGTAATTAAGATCTCTGGAAGATCAGCTATCACGTAGATGGGTTAGGGAACCGTGAAGGTGGATGGACGAAGAAACGCGCGGTGTGCTGCTACCACCCGTGACGCGCCTGTGGCTGAGATTGAAACTCCGCTAAAATATGCCTATAAAGTTCACATCCTCAAATTTTCGTTTCCTCCCAGTGTCCGACTCGACAACCGAAGCGTCCCTTCATGACGCGTACTCAAGTCGAGGGAGCGAGGCATCTCTCAGGAGATGCTCACGAGACCAATCCTCACATCCTCCAGCTCGTCTTCATTCAATCGCTCTTTGTGGATGCTGAGTCCATCGGTGTCGCAAGATGCTGGTGTTGATTCGCGTGAAGCGGGGGCGAGGGGGCTTGCAGCTTGGGGAAGCGAGGAGGCATCATATTCCTACACCTGCCGTATCCACCCACTTTCGAGCCTTCGGGTTTGAGGAGGGTTGCTACTATGTGGCATTGACGGTTTGGTAAAACCATGACGCATACATATATTCTCATATCTGCAGGTTTTTTTTTTCTATGTGTATATGTAGCGCCTTCTTATGCAATACAAACGCTCGGTCTTCCAGCTCCCTTCTACATGCGAGAATGGCTCATCACGAACAATAGTCTTCACCTTCTGCTCAACGCTCATTCCATCGAAGTGTATCATGAAACATTCTGAGAATTGAGTAGAATCAGGTAGGAACCTGCGGGATCACAGGAATGTCGGAGGCAGTGGCTGAGTGGTGTGGCGCTCGTTACCCGCCACACTTTTACTTCCAGCCCCTTACATCCCTTTTGAACATCAACATCACAATAGATATCCATTGAGCCCACAGTCGCCAAAGTCTACGGAGATCGTACTGGTGTGTCCAATTCATTATTTATAATAAACCGCCAGCCGACGCTAGAGTCGTCACGGTTGACGCACACGACGCAGGTGGAGTCTAGTGAGACGCAGCCGGGTCGACATCCAATAATATACATACGAATCAAATTCATGCAGATAAGTAGCGACTGAAATGACAGCAAGATTGGAAAGGGAACGAGAAGGATGATAGAAATGTGACAGGCCCATGAGTTGAGGTGCGGATGTACTTGAGTTTGTGTGCGTGCGTGGATGTGAGGGTGATGAGATAAGTAAACCGCGGTTCGTTGTCCATACCACCAACGAAAAAAGGAAATCAAAGTCAACTCTGACGATTAGGACCTCGTCGTTGTCGGTCTAGACGATTGTGCGGTGCGCGCTGGCTTGTCCAACAACATTGAGGAAGTATCGCGTGAAGTTGATCTACTAGCGCCTGTAGATGTCTTCGCCTTCACCGTCGTCATCCTACTGCTTTCGAGGACGCTTCGAGCCCTGGCGGCGCGCAATGACGAAGTCCGAGTTGGAGCGACCGAAGGGCGCTGAGGATCTCTATTCGTTCGCTCCTTGGTCGACCTTTTCGCCGGCGAGGCTCGTTTGCGTGGGGTACTGCCTTGTACGAGTGAAGGGGCCCGAATAACCTTGCGCCGCTTTGATATCACAGCGCTCGAGCTGTCCGCGCTATCCTCACTGATATCCTCCAACGTCTGCTCCTCTTCTTCTTCCTCCTCAGTTTCTGAATCCATTTCCTCATCTAGACCCGCAAGAATCGAGGCAGACTTGGCGCTAATCTTGCCTCGATGCACTCTCGTGGACGTTGTGTGTGAGAAAGCCGGCCGTGCGATCTTGCTGGTCGGCTTTCGCGGCGAGCGGACGGCCTTGGTGGGACTGCGCACGGTACGGACTCTTTTCCTACCAGCCAAGCTGGGTGAATCGGAGACGTCCATCGAAACCGAGGTGGTCCCAGAGGCGATTCGGTTACGTGGTGGCGTGCGCTGCGTGTCAGTGGCAGGAGACGAACTTTGAGGCGAGAGCATCATCGATTCGTCCAGAGTGCCGGATGGTGTGGCCAGTGAATAAACGGTCCGAGAACGAGGAGTGGTATTTTTGCCGGTAAAGCGAACAGGTCGCGGCGTCCTGAGCGTGATATCAAAACTGTCCTCCTCCTCGTCCACATAATCTTCGTCATTATCATCTTCATCATCGTTCCCTTCGGAGATGGTCGACGTGGCCGTCGAAGCATCGTATGTCGGTTGAACCCCTTGCATATCCATGTCGTCGCTCGAGCTGCCATCGGAGCCGGGGTTCGAGGGCTCACGGGCGGGCTCGAGCGACATGTGAAAATCCTGCTCGGACGACATGTCGTATCCTTCTGGTGGTCGATTATGACCCGTCGTACCGTTTCCGTTTATACGTCCGTGTCCATTCCCATTCTCTGGAACGGCGTAGATCTGAGGCCTCTCGGAACGAAAGGAGTTGGGCACAGGGGCCTTTGGAGGGAGTGGAGTGGGCGGGTACGCGGAGGGGAATGGAGGATATGCACGCCAGTCGAGGGAGGACTGGTCAGTTTGCGTATGGGGAGGTGGGATGTAAGGTTGTGGGACGGGCATGGGTGGCGGCGGCCCAGATGACGCAGCGTATGCCGGCGGGCCATCGTCGTCGTATGAAGACGGTGGGGGCTGCCATATCTCATGAGCTTTCTGGGATGTGCGAGCCCTCGTTTCGGTAGGTGGTCTAGGTGCTTTCGATGCGTCGTATGCCGAATTTCGAGCCCGATTCCGATCTACGTCGGCCGGACGAAAACCCTTGCTTCTAGAGTCGGGACGAGAGGTGGGTTTGGCCTTTTCCGACTTGCGACCCCTCCACCAAGAGGTGAGTGGATAGAATGGGAGAGAGATCGCCAGCAGAAGGAAATCGCCGACGCTTAAAATGACCTCCAAGATGGGGTCGATGAGGGGAACGTATGGCTTGATCAACGGCCGGATGACGTGAAGATATATTGGCTCGGCACCCTGAAGACACGTAGTATTTATTTAGTTGACGCACGCCCAAAAGAGCATACATATGGAGAACTCACTCGGGCACGCGACATAATCAAGATGAGCAAGATCACAGACTTGATCTCGTCGTAGAATGGAATGAAAATGCTGACAATATTTTCGACATGCGTTTCGTACATGGCGACACAGCACTAGGAGGGCGTCGCTTTCGTGTCAGGAGTGGCTAATCCAAGCATGGGCACAAAAGAACTCACCCAAACGATCCAGATAGTTAGACAGCCTTTCATGTCTCGCTTTCGCTGACTGACTGCACGCACACTAGGCTGGCCATTGTTACGCGATGAAGGTGGGGGTGGCTTCAAGGTCTTGAAGGAGTAGTATAGGTTTGAGAAGATGTAGTACGTTCGCAGAACAAGTAGCACGATGCCCATCGCTGGGACAAAGGGTTCCAAGCCTTGTCGATGACTTGATAGATACTAGAGCAATGTGGATGGTTATTGAGGATATTTGCAGAGGAGAGCGCGAGAGACTTGTCGAGGCCAGATGATGAGGGTATGACAGAGAGCTGGCAGCGGTTGGATGAACGTCTTCCAACTCGAGCGTGCCTCGTTTCGCGCCGCGTTCATGCGTTCCACGTGACCATTACGTCAACCATAGCGTGTCTCGCTTTCCAAGTCACACAGCGCTTGCACATCGCCTTCTTGTTCTGCGCCACCACTCGTAGCACTCACGATGCCGAAAATCAAGACGACGAGGACCAAGAAACCGCCGGAGGGATTCGAGGATATTGAGGGAGTGAGACTTTACTCATTAAAGCGCCTCGGTTCCAGTACTGACTGACCCCTACGCCACAGATCCTAGACGACTATGCGAAGAAGATGCGAGACGCCGAGAACGAATCTCATGAAGGCAAGCGGAAGACTGAGTCCCTTTGGCCTATCATGCGAATATCGCATACGCGCTCAAGATACATCTACGAGTTGTACTACAAGCGGGAGGCCATCAGCAAGGAGTTGTATGACTGGTTACTGAAGGAAGGTTATGCTGACGCCAAGTACGTGTCGTCTATCCTCTCCTTCTGCACCTCGATGCTGAACATAATTATCTCCTTCTAGTCTGATAGCTAAGTGGAAAAAGCCAGGCTACGAGAAACTATGCTGCGTACGGTGCATCCAGAGCAGGGTGCGCGCATTCTAAGTCATGATCTATTTACACCAAGGCTTACTCCGTTGTACAGGATATGAACTATCAAGGTTCGACCTGTATTTGTCGGGTCCCGAAAGCTCAACTTAGAGCTGGAACCATCGTCGAGTGTGTGCATTGCGGTGCGTCCGTCTGAATTGTTATGTTGGCCGAGCTCTGATCAATCCTCACCCAGGTTGCCGAGGCTGCAGCTCTGATTCATGATATCGATGTGAGCATGAATGAAGCATATGCTCACACGCTCCGTGCTGGGCCTGCCTTTATCTCAGTCGGTATGCTCCCCAAGCTTGCGCCTTTGCTGATTCCTGCCCTCAGTGGAGCCTCCATCGATGTGGCGGTTCTAATTCCTGATTTGCTGGTCAGTGTACTGGTCTCGTACTTGTCAATACGTAGATTAGTTCATCCTTTGTACGCAGTTGTAATGCTGTTGTGTCTACGCTACCTTGTCTGAGTCGTTATGAGACATCCACATAATATCTGACCCTTCGACTCGCAATAAGTAGCCGAGCATTTGGCGGCCATGTAATTCACGTAAAAAGGCGGTGCTGTTTCAGGCACATGCACATCAAAATTTCCAACACGTTCCCCACAACTCGCAGCCGCTTCCAAGCGGATTTGCCCAAGTTTTGGGTCCGGGGATAAGACAAAACATGGTGTCAGACCCTGATTTAGCTTCGCTCCTCTTTCTACTGAGCGCTGACTGTGAGACGTCCTCTCCTGCCTCTTCCCCTGAAAGCTTGACGACCGGACAGTCTTGCACGACGTTTTAGTTTACGACAGCTACAGCTTAGACGATCAACATGGGCCATTTATCTGCTCGAGTGCAAGCAATTGCGCTTTCGTTTACTCGGAGAGATGCTCCCGAACAGGTCTGTCGTCCAGGAGTCCCATGTTTGACGAAGAGCTCATATGATGTGTTTGTGTTGATAGGCCGGGATTTTTGCAGGATTAAATCCTGCTGCGTATAATACCACAGGTATACTTATTTCAGGATCTCCGACGTATTCATTATCAGTATAATCTTACGCGGTATACCAGATCCCTTTCCACTATGGGTAATACAGACTGGTGAGTTTCTCCTCAGAACGCCATGATCGTTATGCCCAATATTTTCGTACTACTTTCGTAGTGATAATCATTGGCATGACCCAACTACTGGCCCTGTTCCTTTCGCGTATTCGCCAACCCCGAGTGATTGCTGAGGTCATAGGAGGCGTTCTTCTTGTAAGCTTTCTCCCACTACTTGTGCACAAACGGTGCGACTCACTATTCCGAAAGGGTCCCACTGTTATGGGTCGCATTCCCAACTTCACCAACACCATCTTCCCGAAAGACTCCCTCACCATGCTCACACTCACAAGCACCATCGGTCTTGTCATGTTTCTCTTTCTCGTCGGTATCGAGATCGACATGTCTGTCGTCAAGCGGAATGCTAAGGCGTCTGCGGCGATATCGGCCGCTGGCCTCATCATTCCCCTTGGATTGGGCGCCGCCATCGCTATTCCGATCTATCACGAATTCACCGACCCTAGTGTCAATTACGGGTACTTCATCCTCTTTGTGGCCGTCGCTGTAGGCATTACGGTAAGGATTGATCGCCTTCGGGATGTTTGTCCAGGAAACTGACCGGATTCTCCCCTTGCAATAGGCGGTAAGTCCTTGACCGGCTTGTACAGTTGACCACGACTAAGATTTCTCCGTGCCCAGTTCCCAGTTCTGTGTAGGATTCTCACAGAGACCAAGCTCCTGGACACAACCGTGGGCGTTCTTGTCCTCTCTGCGGGTGTCGGCAACGACGTTGTCGGATGGATCCTACTCGCCCTCACCGTTGCCTTAGTCAATGCATCCACTGGTCTCGTCGCCCTGTATGTTCTCCTCACAGGTGTCGGATTCGCTCTCTTCCTCCTTCTCCCTGTCAAGTGGGCATACGTCTGGCTTGCTAGGTGGACAGGAAGCTTGGAGACCGGTCAGCCCACGACCATGATGACGACCATTACCCTTGTCATTGTGGCCATTTCTGCCTTCTTCACCGATGTCATTGGGATACATCCTATATTTGGTGAGTCTACTGGATTTCCAGATTCACTTGCGGGTTACCGAATACCGACCGATCGAACTTACGGCGTATGTGACGTGACTTCGAATAGGTGGATTCCTAGCCGGTTTGATCATCCCCAAGGAGAACGGTTATGCGATCTCATTGGTGGAACGATTTGAAGATTTTGTTGGACTACTTCTCCTCCCGCAGGTGCGTCACGTCTTCGTGCCTGCACCGCTATCCTATGTATCGTTGCTGAACAAAGAAAATCTTCCAGTATTTTGCCCTCTCTGGGCTGAAGACGGATTTGGGACTTCTGGATAACGGCATCACTTGGGGCTATACTATTCTTCTCTGCGTCGTCGCATTCTTCGCCAAGTTCTTGTCATGCTCTCTGTCCGCGAAAGCATTCGGCTTCAACCTTCGCGAATCGGGCGCCGTAGGCACCTTGATGGCTTGTAAAGGGTAAGCTCTACACGTTCAACTGATTCAGGTCGACTATACATCTAAATCTCCTCGGTACTTTTAACATAGCCTCGTCGAACTTATCGTCCTCAACGTCGGTTTATCGGCGAATATTCTTAACACAAGAGTCTTCTCCATGTTCGTGTTGCACGCCCTGGTGCTTACGTTCGTCACCACACCGTTGACACTCTGGATTTACCCAATGAGTGCTCGTGGGCTTGCGGTGACTGTTCCTGCCGCCGGCGATGGGCTGAAAGACGAAGAGGCCAGGAAGAACGCATCAGAAGAGGCTTTCAAGACGAAATTCTCCGTTGTTCTCGACAAGCTCGAGCAGGTTGGTATCCCCCATGTCGGGTTCCGTGAAATTCATGCTGAACTGTGCTCCTCCCTAGCTTTCATCCGTAATGACCTTCGCACAGCTTCTCCAGCGGCCCACTACATCTGCCATGACCTCTACCGAGAGCCTGTCTTCCGGTGATGACAAGTCTTCCACCCAAATCACACCAGCAGTCCCCACCCTCAGCCACTCGAACCTGTCGCGGTCAAGAAAGATTTCACTCGACGCGCTTCGTCTCGTAGAACTCACCGAAAGAACCTCCGCCCTTCTCAAGTCTCAAGCTAGCGAAAGTATGCTTCAGCAGGATCCCGTCCTCTCCATCTTCCGGACCTTTGCCCGGCTCAATCGTTTCTCAGAGTCTGGCTCCCTTTCTGTGGTCAGCCATGACGAATACGCGATGAACATTGCTGAGCACGCCCGTGAGCATGGATCCCAGATGGTTATCATCCCATGGGCGCCGTCTTCTTCGACAACTGCCACCGTGGCCGAGGATTCAGAACCAGGACCCAGCGTGAATGCGCCTTATAACCCCTTCGACATGATGTTTAACAGGCAAACTTCATCGGTGCGCGATAGAGATCAAACCACGTCGTCCATCTACACCGGCTTCGTGCGGAAAGTCTTTGCAAGCAGCCCTACGGACGTCGCGCTGTTTGTGGACCGTGGTATTTGTGCTGTTGACGATGGCGCGGATGCGGACATCGTACCGCATGTATTCTTGCCATTTTTTGGAGGCCCTGATGATCGTCTGGCGCTCACATTCCTTGTTCAACTGTGTGTCAATGAGAGTTTGAGGGCTACGGTCGTGAGGTTGAGGAAAACGGAAGGTGATGATGATAGTTCAATCGCTTCGGTTAAGAAGGCGGAGCATTCCACTTATCTTGGAAATGTAAGTCCGTCCTCACTTCCATCATTTTTTTTCATTCGTTTGGCTAAACCCACTCTTGTTTTGTTTCTTGCAGTCGATTGCCCTCCCGGACACGATTTACGGCAGGCACGACACGACCACCAAGCTGCAATCCGACACCGCCGACAACATCCTCTGGTCTCGCTTGACCTCCCCCACCGCCGCACACAACCCAGAAGTGACCTCCTCCCTCACCCGTATCTCTCTCTCCGAAGAATCCACGCCCCGTCCGCTCCACCGCGCCGTCGAGATCGCCGCCGCCGGAGAATTTTACACCACCGTGAGCGGCAGGCGGAATCGCAACGTCGTCGTTATGCTCGGTCGTTCGAGACGTATGGCGGTCGAGTCACATGAGGCGGAGCTGAGGCAGATTGTGAGTCAGGGAGGGAATGCGATTGGGTCGGAGGCGAGGAAGGCGTTGGGGGATGTGGCTGCTGCGTTTGTTATGGCGCGGACGAACGCGAGTCTGTTGGTGGTGCAGGCTTGTCATCAGGCCTGAGTACTCGATATCGCTATTGTTGAGTGCGTATATAGTAATTAGTGATAACCAGTCCTTTTTGATTTTTCTTCTTTACGAGACGGGGTGCGCACTGCAAGCCTACGCTTTTTGTATGATACGAATGTTTGCTTTATGTTGACTTGATATAACGATCTCTCTATATCCAAACTCCTTGTGCTCTTCGACAATGCTCCTGATAACATTGTGCGGACAATACAGGAATAGCGCCACGGTGGCGTGGTCACTGACGTGCTACATTGAGAAACAGGCCCTCAACCGAGTCTACTCCCAATCCACGAGATACAAGCTATGATAGGATATTCGTACCAAGCAGAGCCCGCTGCTGAAACATTATCAGGCTATAATCCCGCAGTGTCATTCTTTTCAACGCCGGCCGGAAGTGACCGCAACGAATGGACTCCACGCTGACCCAGAATCTCATCCTCCGTGAAGAAATGAGCATGCAACCCATAGGGTACTATAAGATCATGCATCATCATCAACTGGATCAGACTTCGCATTACAAACAGCAGTCCAAAGTCAGACTGGGGCTTACCTCGCTGCGGTAACTCCACCCTACAGATCACGTCCTTCATATTCCTCGCATCCACGACCCATAACTCGCTCCTCGCCTCGTCCAGAGATAGGCCTCGTTCCAGCTGCCTTTCGTCGAACACATAGAAGATGAGGTATCCGTCGTCTTCCGATATTGCATTCGCACGAGGGCAGAAGGAAGGCTCGGACCCACAATGCCCTGGCGGGAAGGTGAAGATTGTGATGGCACCCTTATCGACACTGGTGTCTGCCGTTCCCAGTATCTCCTGTACGGTGCGCTGGTCGATCGCAGGTCGGCTCTTTGACGCATCATAGTGTCGATGTGCCCCTCGTTCAATCAAATCATGCACATCGACCTTTGCAATGGCGTCGATCCTGGCGTTCGACCCACCCAACGCAGCGCCAAACGTACCATGTTGCATGCTACACCCATACACGAACCGAGGGCTCCTAAACCGTCGTGAGGATGTCGTGGCGCTGCCTACTGAACTACCGCCTAGGATTGGGATTGGGATACCCATGCCAGCGCTCGGAGGGACAACAGGGAATTCGAAGGGGATGGTGGAAAGAGGGAAAGCGTGTGTGATGTTATTGGCATCGGGATCTGAAAGGTCGAACCGGTAATAGTAAAGCTCGCATTTGCCTTCTTTGTCATCGACCGCGAGACCCGAGGTCGAATCATCTCGAGGAGTTCGGGGAGTAGCGAGGTTTCCTGCCGAGTACACCAGTGCGGCCGAGTCGAGTCTACAAGCGAGGAGATTCACGGCGACAACTCGTTCGCCTCTCGGATCCATCTCATCCCATGCACACACTGTATGGAAGATACAGCACGCGCCGCCCTCAACGTCTTCAAACCACCTCACTTTGTGAGGTTCATATCGAGGAAAGACGCCAAATCGGGCGAATTCGTCGTCTTGGTAATGCATAACTTGGTTCTTTTTCCTCGAGGGCAAGAACGAGGAGAGGAGGTTGAGTGGGTCGAGATAGAGGGGCAGATCGAGGATGATGGTATGTGTCCGAGTGCATGCGAAATCATGGGATAGTTTGGGTGAGTGCACTCCTGGGATTGGTGCGTTGCGGAGGCGAGGGTGAGCAGGTTGAAAAGGTATGGTAGATGGCGACGAGGGGGGTATTATAGTATAGGAGATATAGGGAGGGAGGACGGTCGAATGGTAAAGAATCATTTCATGGGTGCACGGGTCCACCCTAGGCTGAGAGGCACAGTAGAAAAATAAGTTCCCGCAACAAGGCAAAGGTGATAGAACTACAAACATGACCCGTTGTCCACTGATCCATCCACCCAAGAAGGCCAGGCTTTGCTCCAAAGCTGGGGTCCTCGTTGACACGTACGTCGTCACCATCGCCATGCGTGCCATCAAACCAACCTACTGTAGTCAAGCTGGGCAAGAGTACACGCATAGGAGGCCCACTCTCGCAAGTGGCAAGTGCACGACCGTCGTGGTAAACAATGGATGTATTTGCGACACTGATCTTCGTCACTGAATAGGACTGTTGTCTCGAGAGGAAGGCAGAGATATGAGAGAGGACGACGATGAAGACAGCACGAAGAACTGAGAGTATGACGCCGAGTGTTCCCGCCAGCGGGTTGAGGAAGGAGGATATGGAGGGCAGAAGGGGTCTCCTCAAGTATGGAGAGGTACGAGCATGAAGATATAGATCTGTGAGGACGTAAGCGTTGACAAAATGCGGGGATATAGTTTGTGCATTCGAGGCTTCGGAGGTGGAGGGTAGTCGTTGGAAATAAACGCCAGTGAGCATGCCGTCTCCGTCGAACCAGTGGTAGTCTCGGGGATTCAAGTCCCAGGAGTCTTTGTCGACGTGAAATGGGTTGGCACCGTTGCGGACGTACTGTCCACCGTAAAGCTCTGGCGGTATGGTGCCCATATATTGACAGGAAGTGAGCGGCCATTCTTTGCGAACAGGGGAATAGTTGCCTGTGAGATAGGGATGTGATTTCTTGCTGTCGTCCTTCATAGCTAGGTGTATCGTCTAGGTTGTCACTGGGCTGTAGAGTTCATGTTTGCCGCAGAGTTCAGAGAAGGCGTAAAAAGGGTCGAACTGGCCAAACAAACACTCTTCGTGGACCGTGGACATCACCCGATCTGCCGCGCTTGAGCTCGCCAGCGGATTCAAAACGATACTAAATGACGTTGCTTTCAAGACTGATACTATCAGGAGCGACCGCGTCTAGGTGTAGCACACAGTCGTACGCAGAGAATCTTGCGGGCCACGCTTTTGAACGTGTAAGTACAGAACATGGTAGAGCTTGGTAGTGACCGTCGAGTTGTGACGGCAACCCGGCAACATGGAGAGCCTGCCTAGACCGTGAGATTCCTTCGGAGCATCACGGAGTACCACAAAACGGCGGACGTACTAGTGTGTGCCACCGTGGCCCTACGTGGACATCTCGTTGTTGTTGTTCTCCTCTTGCGTCTCCTTCTATCTTTCACTGTCTGTCCCTGTTTCTTGTCATTCATTCTCCTTATCGACATTTACCTCGATATATAACGACATGATCTATTTACGACACGACCACGGGTGGGCTTTTGGTTTCCTCATTCATACGCATTATCTACCTACCTACCCCCTACTTTCGTTATATTAACGACTGACTGCACTGTACCATGTATCATATATATCATCGCATAAATAGGGGCGAATTGCTCATGTCAGGCCCCATGGGACATTGGTAGGACATCTGCGTCAAGATCTTTGGCTACTGTGCTCAACGGGCAAGCCGCGATACATCTGATTGCGAGGAGAAAAAAAAAGATCTCAGCTCTGGAGTCAAAAACCTGCGTCGCCTTTTCGACTTGTTTACAGCGAGTTTCGAAATGATACGGAATTCCATCTTTCGCGTTTTGGCTCAGCCACAGCTCGGCAGCGACGGAGCTTGCGACGGCACGGAGGTCTCCGCGAACTTGTCTGGACCGTTTTGTATAACCGCTGTGGCCCAACTGTGGCCATCCATGTTTCTCGCTCTGTCCGTCAGTGTAATCAAGAAGAAAGCTCTGTAAAATACATCCATAAGTACAAATGTCTATACGGCAATATTTTCACAGAAATACGACCTTAGAAGAAACTGTCAAGTGATGACTTGCCCCATGCTTGTCGCCAGAAGCCTGCACGCATACCAAAACCTTTGAAGAACATTATGCGAATCTAGCACTCATCAATATTCTATAATTGGGTAATTTCCTCCCTCCCATATGTTCCTCTCGGTTCCCTGTTTATTTACGCACAGGAATTTGAAAGGTCATCGAGCACTTTGTGCATTGGGCCACACACAGGCAAGCCTTGCGGAAATTCCCGTGCCGCGCACGATCCGTCACTGCCGAGCAGGGAGGGACAAACATTACAATTACGAGGTATTACTTAGAAATACTTACGATTACTTACGATTACTTACAGTTACGGCGGCTGCGCTTCTAGGATCTATTTCGTTACAATTACTTTCGATTACAGTCGAGGTGCGAAATGATTACTATTCAATACTATTCATTTGTATGATCCGTACGCACCAAAGACATTTTTGGGTCAGGTGGAAGCTCCGGATAGGCCCCGACTGTTCGATTGCCGCCACATTCACCTTTTGGGGATGAGTGCCCGTAGCCTGCTTTTCGCCACATTTTTGCTGTTCTACCTGCCGTTCGACTCAACACTGTAAGAACACCGGGAAATCATGTGTATATCACTTGCAATGCTGCAGCACTTGTATCATTCAGCATTGGTGCGAGTGAGTTGCTGAACCAAAAAGATATGATGCACGTGCACGCAAGAGATTTCATACCATTACTTACAATTACTTACGAATTGGGCGCAATACAGGGGGAATACATTACAATACATTTCCGGATCTCAACGCGCATGATTTCGAGGGAATACTATTAGATTACATTACGCGGCGGTAATGTAATGTAAGTAACGTTTGGGAAACCCTGCTGCCGAGCTGTGGCTGAGCCAAAATGCGAAAGATGGAGTTCCGTATCATTTCGAAACTCGCTGTAATGTGAATCACAGCCACATGGATTTGTTTTTATTGCAGGAAACCCAACCTTCTCGCCGCGTCTTGAAGTGGCCAACGGCTGGCTCGATCTCACGACCTCTTGAGAGAGGAATTGTTATTGAGGAATCCCAACCGTTAGACCACTGCGGCATTGATAACCTCGGGCGTACTGGTAATATATACGACTCTTGTACTCCGATATATCACGTTTTTCAGTTGTATTCTTCGTCCTTCCCCGATGATCGATTTATTGTCAAGTAAAGCAGTTGGTTCCGTGACGAAAGCAGGCGAGAAATGTGTATACACAGGTACCAGAGAGTCGTATATCTTACCACTACGCCCAGGGCTATCAATGCCGCAGTGGTCTAACGGTTGGGATTCCTCAATAACAATTCCTCTCTCAAGAGGTCGTGAGATCGAGCCAGCCGTTGGCCACTTCAAGACGCGGCGAGAAGGTTGGGTTTCCTGCAATAAAAACAAGTCCATGTGGCTGTGATTCACATTAAACAAGTCGAAAAGGCGACGCAGGTTTTTGACTCCAGAGCGGAGATTCTTTTTCTTTATCTCATGTGTTGGAATCAATGGTGGCCCAGGTGAACAGTTGTGGGCAGCGATAATTACATGACTTCACGCAAGAACGTCCTTCACGTGCAATCGCTCAACGGAAAGACGTCCATGGTACGTAGGATATCATCTTTTTCATTAGCCGTCAAAACCCGGTAGGCAAGATCAACTTGAATGGAGATCATTGGAGGTTATAATCAAACTATGAAATATTCGTAAGGTTTTCCCACAACGCGCAATCATACTAACAAAAAAGGGTGAGCTATGTTGCCATAGCGTAGAGCTCAGAGCTTGAAACAATGTATCTTAGAGGCTTAACTCCTGGCGACGATACGCTCTGCAAGCAGATGGGAAAAGGTCAACGCATACACCGGGAATTTAGATAGAGGCAGGGGGCTTTAAGAAGCATCCGAGATCCTGAACGTGTAGAGAATGACGAGGACACGTTTCTCGCCAATTCAAGGCGGCAAGGCTACTTGACATCATACCGCGTTGACTCTCGCCCTCAAGCGAGTGAGGAAGCGAGTGTTAATAAACTCTATATATCCAAGAAATTACATGACCTGCATCCTACCCTATACGATCGGAAGCAACGTTTGAGACAGGCGTCGACGACAACCCCGTAGAGATCTAAAGATATGAGCCTGAGTAGCATAATTTACATCAGCACTCGTGATCGAAGTTTCTTCAAGGACAAGAGATGAAAGCCTGATAGCCCTGGTACTTACCGGCAAGAGCGGACAAGAATACCCACAACCTCCTGCCAAGTGGGACGGTCGCTCTTCCTGTTCCATTATAAGACACGGAGCAAAGATCCACCCAAGCCTCCCTCCACTGCTCTTCCTCTTCTTCGAGGGTCTTCGCGTGTAGGTTACTCAAGCGGTGTCGATTGCCTAGTACCCTCCCGATCTCCATGTATGACTCGATTGCCGCCCTCATCCCCTTCCGACCGCCCCACTCCTCAGGCAGGCATTCTATTGCGGATCTTGATTGACTGTACAAACCATTCGCACGCTCCAGGAGCCTCTCGCGGTATTTGTAGACCGCCAAAAGAGCGGGTTTGCTCTCCGCGTCGATTTCGTCTTCCTGAAAGTTGTCCGTATACTCGTGCGATCCCCAGCCCTGGGTAACTCGGGTGTTAGACAGAGCGGCGACATTGAGGATGGCCTTCGATTCGAGGTCGTCCTCCTTTAGCCAGCTCTCCGGGATGTATACGCGACCGGAAGGACGGAGTGTCGCGTCGACCCATATATCCCTGGCTATGTTGACGTATTGCAGCGCCTTTCCCATCTCCCTGGCTGCACTAAGGATTTTCTCGCGTTGGTCGGGAAGCTGAAGCTGAAGAGCAGGGGAACTGTCGGAAGAATTGCCCGCAGGGAGTGAAGAGGAGTGATGGAATATCAGGCAACAGCAGAGCTCGCCGACGGTCCCCGCTACTCGAGAGGCGTATAGGTCGAGGTCGTCGTTACTTTGTATGGGTGGCTTTTGGGTATTGGAACTGAAGTCAAGATCGGTTTCAAAACCGTTCAACAGCTCGTCTAGCGGCTCGCGAGGTAGAATCTGAACTGGCAGGGCCAGAAAACACGAGTGCGTGTCGAGCGGAAAGTGGGCCAACACGAATTCATATAAGGCTACGGTTTTGATGTTAGCCATAGACGTGCAAACGCCGCTAAGAAGTGTAGATGCTTTGCCTTTGTCATGAATCGATTTCTCACTATTGCTGTTGTATACGATATCCAAAAACGACCTAAGGGATTGTAGGGTCTTCAAAGCTTCGACTTGATCCGAAGCATTATCCACAAGGTCGTCAGCGACTCGGCAGAACGAGTACCTGATGAACAATTATATATGAGACACTATGGAAATACGAACCAAACAATACAACACTTACAGAAGGAGTAAATCGACCTTCAAGCGACCTTCGAAAGCGATGCTAGCTATCCAGAAGCTTCGGCTCTTGCCCTTGATGCGTTCGACTGCATCAAGAACGCCACGAAGGCGCTCAGTATCTCGGAAAAAGGCTAAGTCCTTTGCGTGGACACCGGCTAGCTGTTGACTGCGTCGGCTGAGGACGAACCGGGACTGGAATATCATTTTCAAGGCCGAAAAGGCGGTGGAGAGCGAGGGTGTGGACGACAACTCTGGGAATTGAGATGGAAATGCGCAGATGACATAGAAAGCATGGTCGAAGGTGGCCGATCCGAATATGACCAGAATATCTGTAACGAGAAAGAAGACTGCCTCTCTGGTTTCAAGGGGATACGAATCAACACGCGTATTACTGTAGGACAACCGGACTTACTCAATCTCTAAATTCCGCCAGAGGTACAAGCCAGTCTTGGTGTTCTTGGATATTTCCCATGTGCCGTGACCGAGTGCCATGGTGTCAATGATCCAGAGGTAGAATGTCGGAAGAAGGATCGGAATAAAAACGTTCCTGCGAGGTAAAGCGAGGATGTAAGGTGATGACACTGCCCTGAGAGATTTTCAGAGTCATTCGTGACGATGATATGGAGTGTAGTCACCATAACATAGTAATTACCGGCATGGACCAGCCGAGAATGAGGCCCATATACATGTAGCGTGTCGTTTCGTGAATGACCATGCACAGTCCCAGAAGGAACAGCGAAGAGAAGACAACGGTACCCGTCCATCTTGTCAAAGGACTGCGCTGCATACTTCGGGCCAGAACTGCCTGTCCAACCGTGGCTTTGGCGAGGAGAATGTACAACAAGCCGGTGATGCAAGTCTGCACAATAAAGAAGAAGAATTCCTCCACAGGGATTCCGAGCGGCGCAAGTCCGAGAGCCGCCTTAGAAGGGTATGCCCATACTCCGGAATAGATCAGGTATGAATCCCAGGGCGTAGTGTAGGTGACGGCTATTGTGAGGAGCAACAATAGTCGGTACACGTCCGTGCGTGTGAGTAGAGGTTTTAAGAGCACTATGAGAAGTAGAGCCGGGGGAATGGTGTAATTTGTGTGTACTAGCACATAGGGAGGGATAGTATACCAAGATAAGTCTTGTGTGGGCGTCATCTCTCTGTTAGGTTGAAGCCGTCAACGGCGAGCAACACACGAGCAATAACGCTGTGGTACCGCGTCTGAAGCAACGTGAGGCCTACCGAAAATTAGATGCTCAGAACTAGAGTACATTTGGAAGCAAACTATGGAGCCTACCTCTGGATTTCTGACCTGAGGTGATGAAAGGCAGGAGAGAAACGCTCGAAGGCAAAAACTTCGACATCGTTGATTTTATCGTCGCTCGACCTTGGATACGAAGAGACCAAGCTAGGTACGGGTATTACCGGAGACGCCACGCAAGAACGGAGTTTCAAGATTTCACGCTCATGACGTCAGCCACTTCCTCTAGATCAGCCTACCTAACCTCGCTCCGTCGACAAGACAGGTATGGGTCCTGCCACGGTTGAAATGGACCACGCAAGTTGGTACACAATGTTACCTTGTTGACACCTGTATACTCTGTGGTCGGGAGGCTACAAAATGGTGGCGGTAGCGAAGAGGGCCAGAGCAAGGCCTTTGGCATGAACCCCGAGCCTTCGAACACACCGAGTGGGCAGCCTCGCATGTCGGTCATCATTGTCGGCGCAGGTGTTGCGGGCACTGCTCTTGCTGCACGCCTGGCAAGAGCTGGACTGGACGTGACTGTCGTGGAGAAAAACACATTCACTGGTGGTCGATGCTCTCTCATCCATCGAAATGGCTATGTTCGTTTTCGCCTCCCTGATCACATTTTCTCGACTCACCTCACCATCCATATAGCGCTTTGACCAAGGCCCATCTTTACTTCTCATGCCGGAGTTCTTCAACGAGACTTTTGAAGAGCTCGGGACAACATTGGGAAGCGAAGGCGTCCAATTACTTCGTTGTGACCCGAACTATGAGATATACTTTCACGACGGGCAAAAGTTCTGTTTGTCCAGTGATCTCACGCAACTGAAAACCGAGGTCGAGCGATACGAAGGTGTAGACGGGTTTGCGAGGTTTGGGTGCAGTTGGCTTTCGAAGCCATATATTTTTCTGACGTGAAATTCCCGACTCAATGTCCAGATTACTCGGATTTTTGCAGGAAGCCCATGAACACTACGAGCTGTCTTCGACTCATGTTCTACGCAAGAACTTCACATCCTTGTTCTCAATGATGCGACCATCGTTCCTGCATCGAGTATTTGCCCTGCATCCCTTCGAGAGCATAGTAAGTCTTGGTTCCCGACTATCCGCGAAAGTCTGATTTCTTACCCTCAATATTACAGTATACCAGGGCTTCCGTGTTCTTTCGAACGGAGCGCTTGAGACGAGTGTTCACGTTCGGCAGCATGTATCTAGGAGTAAGTTCCTACCATGATGGATACTAAACTGAATATGTGCTGACCACACAAGCCATTGTAGATGAGTCCCTTTGATGCTCCGGGAACGTACTCGCTCCTTCAATACGCGGAAACTGTCCGCGGCATCTGGTATCCTGTCGGTGGGTTTCATAAGGTCTGTCACTTTGTGTTTCACTTTGCCATTGAAGAACTATGTTCACCTTCTTGCCCTGTACGCGTCGACAGGTTGTAGAGGCGCTTGTGAACATAGGCAAACGGCATGGCGTCAATTACCGAATGGCCACATCCGTCGCATCGATCAATATCGACCCTACCACTTCACGAGCAACAGGCGTGACCCTCTCCACCGGCGAATCGCTCTCCGCCTCCCTCATCGTCATCAATGCAGACCTCGTCTACGCGTACTCGAAGCTCCTCCCCCGGTCGTCTTACGCTACGTCCCTCACCAAACGAACGGCCTCGTGCTCTTCCATCTCCTTCTATTGGTCTCTGAAGGAGAAGATTCCAACACTGCAAACTCACAACATCTTTCTGGCGGAAGAGTACAGGGAGAGTTTCGATAGCATATTCCAGAAACAGGAGATGCCAAGCGATCCGAGCTTTTATGTGAATATTCCTAGTCGTGTGGATCCGAGCGCGGCACCGGAAGGAAAAGACGCGGTGATCGTCTTGGTTAGTATTTTCTCTCTTAACTCACAAATTGATGCCTGACTGGATGATTCAGGTCCCTGTGGGCCACATGAAGGATCCGACTGGTACTGGATTGGATGAGAAATGGAGTGAGCTGGTGGATAAGGCTCGGAGCATGGTCATTGCGACTGTACGAGCTAGGACCGGCATCGACTTGCAGCCCTTGATCATCGATGAAGACGTCAATTCTCCTCTTACTTGTGAGTTTATCACCCCGAGAACTATATATACGATACCGAGAGTCTGGTTCCTGTCGCTGATCATGTCTCTGTCATCGTGTCGTTTAGGGAAGGAAAAGTTCAACTTAGACCGTGGCGCCATTCTGGGTCTTTCACACAGCTTCTTGTGAGTAAATTTTATAACTGCATAGGTTAATATGCAAACCCGTTGACGCGCCTGTGCCCCGCCCTGTTGACACTAGTAACGTGCTATCTTTCCGTCCTACGACAGCGCATCCCAGCATTGCCAATTTGTACTTCTGCGGTGCTAGCACTCACCCGGGTTTGTTTTCCATCCCTTTCTCTCTTTCCAAATGTTTTCTTCAATCTCCTCCATACCCAGTACTAATCAGACCTCCATATTATTTATACCGACAGGCACCGGTGTCCCCGTCTGTCTCGCCGGAGCCAAGGTCACCGCTGAACAGATCTTGAACCACGAGAAGATCCCAATTCCGTGGGCAAGCGACGAGAGGAAAGCTGGGCAACATACGTCTTCCAGTGTGTTGGACATGAAGGACAAGCCGGCGAGACTTGCGTTCCTATCTCTACCTCAGTTCCTCATGCTTGTTGCTGCTCTGATCGCATTCTTGTATGGCGGCATCATCTAATTTTTGGGGAAAGTTTTGTATCTCGGATCATCTTGGGGCCATCCAATCATGTATTCCAGTTTTCGCGTTATGTTCGAATAAAGATACAGTCAATCCAATACATGATTTAGTAGTCTGCGTGTACTGTATACTACGATGCACAGAGATCGATACAAACTAAGACTCAAATACGGGCTTCAAGATACCAGATCTCCAGACAAGGACATGTGTATAGATTCGAGCTGAATTGAAGCTCTGAGATTCTCTCTCGCTCTCACAAGTATGTCTTCCCCAATGATCACATTCTCGGATCTGGCATCGAGCACTGCGACCAATTGACTTGTCACTTGGGCTGCTTTACTGCTTTCGCGGCCTAGTGGCAAGGCGTCTAACTCATTCCTCAGAGATGTCAAGGCGTTCGTGGTATCTCGCACTTGATCTGTAAATCGGAGTCAGGGTATGACTCGTACGATGTCATGAGGCGAAGAGAGTAACTGACCAAGGAGTTTGCAACTTTCGGCGTACGCATCTGCCAGTTGGTCCCCAGAGAGAGCAGAGCCCGATTCAGATTGACCCGAAAGGGTACGAGCAGCAAGTTGCAGAATCACTATCTCGAGCGCTTCCCATGCCGACTCGTGTTGGATATAGTTCTGAACGGCTTTTGCGTTCCGTAAATCGCGATCTGTCTTCTCAGAAGGGTCACCGTCGGTACTTTTGCTCCATGAAACAGGATAAACCTTACCACGAGGAGGTCATCGAAGAATGAGATCAGGTTTTCTGCTTCAGACCGGAGCTTGTGATCTGCTATGCCTGCTTCTTGTGCGATGAGCTGCTGTGAGAAGGCGTTCAATGTCTCCTACAACCGGAAGTGGGTAAGACACTGGAGAATTTCATACCGACACAGAGCAGAGATTACCTGAGCATTCACTTGAGCGGCTGAGAGACCATGTTCGAGGCTAGCATTGACGTATATCCATGAGCAGGCCTGTGCGGCCACCTGTAGTGAGTCTGAAGGCCGGGACATAGTAGCGACTGGTGCACGCGACACTAGTGTGGGGGCTGATGTGATGGAAGGGGGAGAGGGAACCGTCTGAATTAATTGTGAAGGATGCGGTTCCTTCGCCTAAGAGCAAGTAAAACACACACACTCAGTCAGAACTCAGCTGTGGCGAAACAGTCGCGAGACTTTACCTTATTCGAAACGCTTCCAGAAACACTGGACTGTCTAGACGAATGAAGAGACGCATCTACTTTCTGCGCTACGTCCTTTTCAGATTTGTCTAGGCTGCTCTTCAACGTCGAGTGTGACGAACTACTGGTGGTGGATGCGGAGGGCTTTGCCGCCGTACCTGCCCCCCCTCCAGTGGTAGATGGCGCGGATTTCGCGTCTTTAGGTTTAGACGGGGGCAGTTTGTCGGTGCCTCCAGACCGATGTGATGTCGGTTTGGCAGCAGTGGACTTGGTGGCGGCATGAGATGTGGCGCCAGATGGCCGAGTGTCACGGCTGTACGGGAAAGGTTTACTCGGAGGTTTACTACTGGGATTATTAGTTCTGGAAGATGATGGTGCAGAAGACTTGTTCGAAGTCGATGCGGTGGACTTTAAGTAGCCACTCGATGATGTTGTGACTCTGGCTAGTAATTCGGACGGAGATCATGATGCAGAGTAAGTATTAACATTATTGCGTGTCAGACTCTTGGCATGGGTCAAGTGAATTCGTCCTGGCGGAAAGAGTGGTTTACTAACCTTTGGGTTTTGACGGGGCAGTCAATGCATCTTCGGGGGATTTGGAGGTCATGGTGGCCCGAACGAACGGAGCCAATCTTCGCCGTGTCGCACAGCGGTTGAACTTGTAGTTGACCGGGCCGCAAGGCGGAGAACGCCACACGCCACACCTGCCTGCTAACGCCATCTGAATGGCCTTTGTTCGAATTCGTCGAGCTCTCCTCCCTTTCATCCGAAACTTAACCTAGTACAGTGTACCTCTACCCGCTCTATCGACAAAAGAGACAATATAAGTCTCGGTTGTCAAGATTGTGTCTGCACATTGTCGGACGTAATCAGCCGCTTCGCGTTCTCGTTTAGTTCTTCATGTCCGCCGAGCACCTCCGCCACCCCCCGCAGACACCTTTGTCTTCTTCTCCTAGTCGTGCTTCTAACTTAAACTTATCTCGCCCACATTGGCCCTGGTCGCCGTATAATCATCGCTCAAGCCAGTCATCAGTGTCAGTGCATTCGACTGGAACCGCACAAGGATCGACATCAAGTTCGAGTTGGGATCCACGAGTTGCTTCTTCCACCGCGAGTCCAGGAAGCGCGATGTGGTCAACCAGTCACTCTATGGCTAGGCAGACACCCAGCGCGACCCCAATGCCACTGGGGCAGGACGACACTATTAGGCATTGGTCGTTCATGGTATGTCCCTATACCTGAAGTATTCAGAGTTTATGCCAATAGCAAGATCACCGGTAGGCGTTTGAGTGGATCGTAAGAGATGTTCACAAGCTTCGTGAGTTCGTCGAAGGGGACCAGCCGATTGTGACGGGTGAAGGAGCGAGTGAGGACGCGAGCGCGCATGCCTTCGAGATATTGAATGAATCGCCGATGTTGGGAGACCAGAAGTTCAAACTTGAGATTGGTGCGCACTTCTATTGTCACAACAAAGGGAAGGGCTATCTGATTGTTCCCCGTACGCACAGCCCGAATACAACCTCCACAAGAAGCTGCTCAGGACTCCCCTCTCAGCCCTTCTTCGTTGTCTCTGTATGTCACGTCTGAATATGAGGTGTGCGCGTCCATGCTGGCCGCCATAAAGTGCCAAGATGACCGTGTCGGTGAGCGAGGTGCACGCGCGAACTGGGTTTGGGAGTTTTGGCAGCATGACTGGGCGTTTCGCCAGGAGAACGAAGTGTGGGGTACGTGTATCTCGAAATTGATCCGCAAAGACGGCCGGGGTTAAATATGGTCTATTATAGAGTGCCCGCTTCCACCTCTATCCTCCCTCCTCGAGAACCCCAGGATCAGGGAGACCGATTCCTTCGTCATATGCATACAGATCCACACACCGGTTGGCCCTTTCTTTCCTCAACATCCTTCGGCTTACTACGTTCCTCGTGATTTATTGGACGGGTTAGAGGCTTCGTTGGACAATCCCAGTACGTCACTCTAGTGAACTTACCAGCACCAAGTTGCTTAACCTTCTGTAGATACTGGTGATGTTCAATTCGTCTGCCTCGAACGCATGCCGTCCGACCAGCGACTAACTCAACCAGAGTCCCCATCTCATACTGCCACCCAGCACAGTCGACGTTCATCTTCGTCTGCTTCCTCCCATTCTCTCTTCCATTCGCACACCGTGGCCCGTAAACGGGTAATATACGCCCACTCAGATATTCTGAAACGTCGGGCAGAGTATTTCAACACGATGTTGTCCTCGGCCTTTTCTGAATCTACAGGATTGGGAGGCCGTAAGGTCTACACAGTCATTGTAGAGGAAGGAGGTCAGTTTCTACAATATTATTCAACGTTGCTACGTTTTCTCACAGAAATATCGTGTTCCCCTTGTTGGTCACTTTGTGGATGCATCTAGATTTTATCACGATATATTGGCTACTGAAATGGGTCTACGCCAATTGGCTGCTCTTCAAGGAGGAAGACGACGCAAGAGCTGCCGTAGAAGGGGCTGGTGCAGGCTGGAGCGCAAAATGGTTGACGACGAGTGGCGTTGCTGGAGAATGGGACTGGAAGACGTTCAGCAAGAACGGTATGCTGGAAGAGCTCAGCCTCTCTGGGAGAGACGATGTCCGCAGCGTTACCAGCGGCGAAAGCGCACGCTCGACAGGAGGTCCAGAGGGACAGGTGCCAACGGGCCCACCAACTGGTGAGATTGGCCAAGCAATACCGGCGCCTGGGTCGTCAATACGTCAGCGTGTGCCGCCAACACCTGCAGGTCGGAATCCACAGGCTAGCTCTGCCTCCACATCAAGGACGCCACACTCTACCACCTCGCGTCGCCCCGTTGGACCTGGAGCCCCAATGGGAATCACGGTTCCGCCTTCTTCTAGTCGAACTAAACCTGTCCCTATACCTGCTTCTTCGTCTCGTTACCCTATCTCACCTCGAAACCAACGTCAAGAATCCCACTCGCCCGCCACAACGCTAACACCAGACCCTCACGTTCATCCTACGCCTCCAGCTCCGGCTGCCTCTGCACTTTGCATGTACCAAATTGCGCATCGATACGCCATACCTGCGCTTGCATCTCTTGCCCTCGAGCATATGATGTCCACGATCACGCCTCAGAGTAGTTTTCCTCTCTTATTGGCAACGACAGTTTTCGACGAGTTGCACAGTCTTGTGGAGGTACGTCTGATTGACTCACACGCCTCTTAATGTCAGACTCATATCTAATCTATCTGGTGTAGGACTATGTCGTGGAGAAATGGGACGAAGTCTCGGTTTCGGAAGAGTTTGAACGGTGTTGTGAAGAAATCTCTAGTGGAGAGTAAGTCTTCCTGTCTTCTTGCTCCAGAGGAAGTGAATTGACACATAGCTCTTTAGTTGGGGCTCCGATGGTGGCAAAACCCTGATGGCATTGTTTCGACGGCTTCGCTCACCGACTGCGTTGTCCTACGCACGCAGTTGAGTTGTCTGCGCGTTCCTCACGCTTCTCACGTCTGGCATGTAAGAACTGTACTTTTAGTGGCTGGATCCTTGTCGCAATACCCTTGTTTTACCTATACACATTCTATTGATGACATTCATGGTCGGATAGGCACCTGCATTGTGATGGTTCCCTGTCACTGTTCAGTTGCTCGAAGTCTTGAATACATTGGACAATCCTCCTACACAGCGTACGCAACTCTGGAGTTGGGAAAATGCTCATCCCTCGGATATGATAGGATGCGTTGCGAATCATTAAGCTCGTATAAAATACGTATGTACAAAAAAGATGCGTAGGCAGTCCAAACTGTCCTTGATGATCATGACTAATTGTCCTAAATGTCTATCCACCACAAAGTCCCAGATTTGTACAACGGAGAAATTATTGTGAAGAGCGTAATATAGAACCAAAAGGTAAAGCAACACTGCGGAATGAGCATCGCGAAATGGGTTAATGTCTGGCGTGGCTCCTTACCAACTCCTACGCATATGGACCCGAAGAGACGGAAGAGACACCACTGCCAGTCGAGGGGAATTTAGAGATAATAATCACGCGACATTCTCGACGTACCACACTTCGCCCGTGCTGCCCTCTGCATTCTGGTATGGTTTATCCAGTCCGTCAAGTTGAGCGACAGATGTGACGGCCCATCCATGGTCGACGACGAAGGGATAGGTTTGCATGAATGCGGAGACGGTATCGTCGGTCAATTCGTGCTCAAGGATCATCAGGCCAGGAGATTGAGTGCCTGAATATTGTTCAGCTTACGGGTTAGCACCGATAGTGGGATGAACGTGACTACAGCACTGACCATTGACCCACTCAGAGATGGCGTAGACAACATCGGGAAGCGTCGTCGCACCCGTGGAAATGCTCCAATCCTCAGAGCTGGACAGACTGTCAGTACGAGGACGCTCACGTTTAGGAGGGAAAGAAGGACTCACTCCCGGTTCCAAAGCACCGTGGTCAGTCCCAAAACCTCTGTCGCAATTGCAAACACCCTCTTGTCCACATCTCCGTACGGAGGCCTCCAGAATCTAGGTATTCTTCCGCCCGTTGAGTCATGAATGATCTGCATCGTCCACGCGAGTTCGGCTAGGACATCCTCGTTGGATAGAGTGGTCATGTAAGGGTGTGTCCACTAGGCACGGCGAGGGTCAATAAGAAAATGGTTAGAGGTTTTGTCAGGCGTGAGAGACAGGTTCGATACTTACTGTGTGGACAGCGATGTCATCCCCGAGCTCTTGGAATGCTGTGAGGAACTCATTGTAGTTCCAGAGGATATTTGTTCCAATGTAGAAATGCTGTGAAAAAGAGATGAGTGAAAGCTTGGAAAGAAGAAGAGCTACGAAGGATGATAATCATCATTCATCTCTCGCACGTACCGTTCCGTGCACCCCATTTTCCTGCATGAATGAGTACAGCTTATCTGAGGAACCCTATAATGTACCGTTGCGGTCGGTTAGCACGCACAAATTATAACCGGTGCGGAGTAAGCTTTATACTCACAGGAAGTGGACCGTCGTCGAAACTGATCCCAATATGACCATCAGGCGCGTCCCACAACTCCCCATCAATTCTACACTTATACGTCCCGGAGCACACTTCGTCCCCGTTTGGATCGAGGCCACCGGGATAGTAGGGATTCCCGTCCGATCCTATGATTGAAAGAGGCAAGTCCGGGATCTTGCCTGCTTGGATGGCAGCATTGAGGGCGTCCTTCCACTCTTGGGGCATGGATGCTGAGTCGGGTGTGGATTGGGGGTAAGCGGAACTCCAAGCTGTAAACAAGTGAGATACGATGCAGACATAAAATGAAGAAAGCAGTCAGCAGGATATTACAATGAGAAAAGTGGTGATTTGGACATGGGGCTGGGTGTTAGAATTATAAAACATACCAGAAGACCCGACTGCAGGATAATCGTGACCATCTGTTGGTATCCCATTCTGACGCCGGAATAGGGAATGAACAGGGTGATTGAATAGATGATACCAAGACGGTTGGCCATCACCACCACCCGCATCCGAAGAATGTACTGAAGGGGGGTCGATGACGAGGGCTTGCACCGCGACCAAGGCAGCAGAAGCGAAAAGAGTAGCCTTGTACAGTGTCATGTTGAACTATGAACGGGAGTTGAGCAAGGATCGCCTCGTAGATGATGGAGGAACTGGACGAGCGAGCTGAGCTGACCCAATTTCCCCCGCTCCTTATATATGGTTCTATTATGGCCCTTGTATGACATCCATCCCTGAAAGTTGTCGATGAAACAGTGGCCACGAAAAGTCTTGGCCTCTTCGAAGTCAGTCAACTGACGGTGCGAAATGACCAAGGGCGTCGGGCGGTGAGCCCGACTTCGAGCTTCGAGATTGACGTTGAGGAGTCAAAACAAGGCGCACGGAACAATTCAATCGTCCAAAAGCCGTGTACAAGCACATTTTAAGAGGGGGCTGGCAGCTTGAGTATTGTTCCCGTCAGCTTGGTATGAGTCGTCCTGAATGCAAACTTGAAGAGCAACATAATTGTAAATTATCAGGTTAGTACGTGTTCGACGTATTTCGAAGTAACGTACACAGTTCATATGTCTAAAAAAAGATGCAGTCAAAAGCTGGATGGTGAGTATGATGGTCCGGACAGTCGACCTGAGCCGAATCTACCCCTGTCGAGAGATGTGGCCGAAATTCGCCGTTCCAAGTGACACAACAACGAACTGGGGTGACTGCTGTGTAGCGGACTACCTTGGCGTCGTATTTTGCGTACTACGAAATGACTGATAATATGCTCGATTCAGACACAGGAGGAAAAATCGCGTTGTGGTCAAGGGCGGTGGGGGAACTCGGAACTGTTCCGTGGCGTACACCGCCCACCGGACCTGAGATCGGTTCGAGATCAGCCGAAATAAGGTCGTATTAAGATCAGCCCGCATATTGGGCGACTCTCATTCGAGACTGATAGTCGCCTGATGGTCGAAATGAGGTCGGATTGAGGTCGATTCAACCCTCAACCCGGATCAGGCCGCACATGTTTTTTCGTTCTCAGGTACGGTCGGCGGTGTACTTATGCTGAGATCATACGGAGCGGTAAGTTCCGGGTGGCGAATTGAGCCTGTGTCCAGGTCACCTTCGCCGCCCTCGAGGGCTTTGTTTATCCCGCCGGCTGGTGCATTGGCTCTTTATCTTATCTCTCTCCTTGTGATCAACAACAATATCACTCGAACATGCGGCTCATTCAACCGCTTTGCATCCCAGCTTACTATATCTACCTACCTGAGCCAGTATCTATTCCGCGCATTCACCACAGGCCTTGCAAGCACTGTCTCTTAAGAATCTGACGAAAGATGCCTCACTTTCTGCGACCTGCACATACCTTCTCTCGCGTTCGACATGTCTCTCAGGCTAGAGCTTCACAATACCCACGACTTCTCGCGACACTTGCATCTGTGAGTCCTCACAACTTGTTCCTGGAACTCAATGAAGTAGAACCGACGTTCAAATGTCCAGGATGTTCGCTCAGACTCGTCTTTCCGTATCCCGGTCATCAACTTCCGCAAGTTCAGGGAGGCTACTTCCATGTCTGAGAAACGGGATGTTGCGGATGAGGTTATCAATGGATTCAAAGAAGTCGGGTTCATCTACTTGGACCAGCATGGGATTCCGGATGCGACTGTGGAGAACGTCTTTGACAAGGTCAGCACTATTGCAGAGCTAATAGCTTTTGCCTTCGTACGCTTCAACTCATCCTCTTCAAACATACTTTGCAAACTATAGAGCGCGGAGTTCTTCCGTCTTCCCACAGAAGCAAAGGTATGTTCAACGCTCAATACCGAGCTCGTTATGAGGTGTTGCACGACTAAACTATGCTTTGCAATCATATATTATTGCAGTCGAAGCTGGCTTGGGAAGACCCACGTTCGAACCGTGGTTATGTCCAAGCTGGTCGCGAACGTGTAACCCAATCCGCCGATCCAGACGAGATCGCGAAGCTGCGTGCAAGCGCACCCGACACGAAAGAGTCCATGGAAATTGGTCGCGATAGGGACAAGACTTGGAAGAACCAGTGGCCTCAGGAACAAGATGCCCCGGGGTTCAAGCAAACGATGCTGCAATTCTTCCAGGTTCGTCTCCTTCTCGTCGTCTAATCCGGCAGCATCTACTTACCGTGATGGGAGAGCAGACTTGTCATGAGCTTCACGTCCTTGTCATGCGATCTATTGCCCTCGGCCTGGATCTCGATGAGAAGTTCTTCGATAGCAAGATCGACCAGCAATATCACAACCTGCGGCTCCTCTCGTATCCACCCATCAAGACTGAACTGTTGCAAAAGGACGGACAGGCTCGTGCGGGGGCTCATTCCGGTTCGATTTACACGGCTATCTTCCGTTGAGTAAAAGACGGTTCTGACGCAAATTCACATTACATGTAGATTATGGTACATTGACCTTATTATTCCAAGACTCAGTTGGTGGACTCGAAGTCCAGAACCCGCACACGAAGGAATACCACCCAGCAACACCTATGGTCAGTTTCGTGCAATCTTCCTAAATTCAACTCGCACCTCTGAATCTCGTCTCTGACTTCGACACTCCCCCGACACTAAAGCCGGGAACAATAGTGATCAACGCAGGCGACCTCCTCGCCCGCTGGTCCAACGACGTCATCCGCTCAACCCTCCACCGCGTCGTCGCGCCCCCAGCCGTACGCATCAGCGACACACATTCCATAACTGCCCAACGACAATCCGTCGCCTTCTTTTGCAATCCGAACCAGGACGCGCAGATCACTTGCCTTCCGAACTGTCACGGACCGGGATTGGAGAAGAAGTACGCGCCTGTGACGACAGAGGATTATATCGTCGGTGAGTTTCTCTGTCTCGCTATCTCTTTTTGAAGAAATAAAGAGTATGTGGGAGGGGCTAACATCGAACATTTGATCAACTCAGGGCGGTTGGCCGCTACATATACTTGAATAACGTAGGGTATTTCGGAGACATTTGGGCGTCGCCAGAGCTATTTTTCTTTGAGGGTTCCATGTCGTTTTGAGGGAATTTTCCAAGATCTCAATGTATGAATCATGTACTTTGCGGGCATTGTTTTACCGTCGTCATTAGGTCACCACTGCTGGACACGAGAAGGGTTGCGAAGTTGCGAGTAACCAAGATATATCACCGAACTATATCTACTTACTCAGCACAAACAAGGACGACTACTTCGACATGGACTTGACACACAAACAAAGACATGCCGACTGCAGACTACAAAACTACTATGCTGAACAAACTAAAGCTAATCAAGACGATGCAAGGGTTCATGAGAAGTCGTAACAACAGTGACACGTAAAGAAATCAAGAGGGAAGTGTGATAGCGGTGTAGATAACATATGAGAGGAGGAAAAGTCCAGAGCGGGGCTTGTAGAGTATGATGAACCAAACAAGCGCAGTGACTAAGTGGGGGAGTGAGCTATATTGTAGGGTATCGTATCGAATGTCCAGTACAACTCCCCTCGAGAAAGGAACAGGGTTCGAAAGGCCAGGAAGGTCCGAGAGTTCAGTCATTCGGTATTCAATGTCCATTCTATACGAGTATCAATCCAGCCAAAATACCGAAAGCCGCGATGACCATGAACGTAGGAATCGTCTTTCCGTGGAGACCGACCGCGTGCGCGCCACTCGACGTGCGTTGGTTGCTCGCTGAGCTATTGCCAGCTGCACTCGCAGTCGAAGTCTGCGTCGCCGAAGAGTTGGCTGTTGCAGAGGCGGAGGCGGAGATCGACGAAGGGAAACTCGAGCTATTGTCATTCGAGTCGCCGGGGAGAGGGAACGAGCTATTCGAGCTTGAGCTGGAATCGCTGTCGTCCTGCCAAGCACCGCCGTTAAGTTGTGCGACGGAGGTGACAGTCCAGCCGTATTGGTTCATAAGAGGGTATGCGTCCATGAAGGCTTGCACAGAACCATCTGAGAGCTCGTGTTCGAGGACGATAAGACCAGGGGATTTGGAGCCTACGAACAAAGAATTAGCTTCGAAATGAAGGCTGTAGGAATAAAAGGACACGGAGTGTACCAGAAAGCCATTTCTCGTAGTTGCTCTGGATACCCGCAGAAGTTGC
Source organism: Stereum hirsutum FP-91666 SS1 (assembly GCF_000264905.1). Lineage (NCBI taxonomy): Eukaryota > Fungi > Basidiomycota > Agaricomycetes > Russulales > Stereaceae > Stereum > Stereum hirsutum. The sequence goes on along the minus strand of NW_006763139.1, from coordinate 1,614,735 downwards.
ACCGCCGCCTTCGCCGAGGGACCAATCTTCCGTACTTATCCACAAAGATTGATGAGCGCCCGACATCGATCAGACCAACTCATGACTTACTCGTGATTCCAAACAATGGTGGTCAAACCAAACACTTCCTGTGCGATGGCAGTAACACGAACGTCTGGACCAATCGACGTAAGTTTGAGCATATGACCCTCTTCATTTGGTGGAAATGAACTTGCCCGTGTCACCGTATGGGGGGCGCCAGAATGCTGGAAGCTTGCCTCCCGTGGAGTCATAGATCACCTGAATTGTCCAACCGAGTTGTGCCACGACTTCCTCACTGCTCAAGGTTGTCATATACGGATGCGTCCACTGTCAAGCACCGACGTCAGGACCTCCACTAGAACGAGAACGAAGTGCAAGTACTCACAGTGTGCACGGCGATGTCGTCCTCATTAGTCTCGAACGCCGTCAGGAACTCCTTCCAGTTATTAACGATGTTGACCCCGATGAAGAAGTGTGTAGCGTGTAACTCATTCTTTTGCAAGAATGCGTACAGGTTGTCCGAAGGTGGCTAGAAGCGAATAAGCCCACGTAAGCGCGCGTTTCATAACGAGACGCGAACAACGACGACACGCACCAACGGACCATCGTCAAAACCCAAACCAAGAGTCCCGTTGGGAGCATCCCAAATCTGACCATCAATCCTGCACTGATATGTCGCCGAGCAAATCGAGGGGCTGTTCGGGTCAGATTTGCCATAGAGGGGGTTGGTGCCCGGAGCGGTCTGAGTGGATGGATCGAGGTCGGGGATCGTGCCGGCCTGGATGGCGTCGTTGAGTGCGTCTTTCCAAGCCTGAGGAATAGCATTCGGGTCAGGCGTGGATGTAGGGTAAGCGGCACTCCAGGCTATATCGCGAAGTCAAACATAAAGGATAAGTAGCTCTCTTTAAAAGACCATGAATTGGGAGGAACGAGATGGAGACGCACTTGGACTCCCGACTTGAGCTGACTCGCCATCGTCTTGACGGCGGAACAAGGCATGAGCGGCATGGTCCTCCCCATGATACCATCGACCGGGCAGCAACGACCCAGGTACAACATCGTCCGCCAAATTCGGCACCCTTCGTTGTATCTCTTGATGGGCAGGAAGAGCTGCGATCCCGCCGACGAGACACAAGAGGGGGAGGAGAGCAAATATACCTGAACTCATGGCGGTCTTGATCGCGCCGGACGTGGACGTGCTAAGGATGGGCAGCGAGCAGCGTAGACGGAGGCATGTTGGACTAGTTTATAAAGAACCGTGAAGAATTTGTGCCGAAATAATTGACGCCTCGGCAGCGCTGAACAGATCGAGTATTCAAACGGCCATTAGTGGCCATCCCGCTCGACAATCGGCCACACCATGCATCCCGTCAACCAAGGGGGGTTCGGAAGGTTCGGGCGGCCCTCGATATCATCACAAGGAGATATCTGTCCGCCAAACGCTCCGAACAGACCTCTTGCGCCCATCGAAGACCGGACGAGGGAGCGCCACAACCGAGAGAAATTTGTAGTTTAATTCGGCACGAATAATGACGACGAGATACACGTTCCATGTAGCTGTCAGGCCCTTATGAGAGTATTCATTACTCTAGCGCAGGCATGTTTCCCAGCAAGAAATGAATGCAGCAAGACTCTAAGACTCCTGGGACGTACAAATCTACGACAGGCGGGCCACGAGTCTCGTCAGCGCGAGCTTGATTTCGCCGATGAGGTGATCTCTAGCCACTGTTAGCGCTTTGAGCTAGTCCTATGATCCAGTATGGTTAGCCACGTCAAGAGGCTGTCCTTTCCTTGCAGTAGTCCAAGTTCCATAAGGGCACCCAGAAGGCGAGCGGCACTCGAGAAAGGCACTAAGTGAGACATTCACAAGGCACTCAAGGGCAGCAAACGCCGTATCAAACATACCGGAAGCAGAAAATACACACAAGGCGAGTATTTTCCTTGCCTTATCGAATAGCCTGCAGAACATACCGTGGACGCCCACAGAACAAGAGCTCGGGTGCGCGAAAGTCAGAGGCAGTGTTGGGCGATATGGTCCGCAAGATAGCCTTCCGAGTCGTCGACAACATATGGACAGCGCATCATCTCGTCCCGGTAAACTCCGCGCTCGTGAAGCTTATGTCGGTTTCTGCGCCACTGGGTCGTTGACGCAGGTCACCCGAATCCTGAACCCAGAAACGACAAGCAGATGGAAATATCGTGGCAAGCAATGCGTGTTAAATTAAATAGTAGGGAACGATGTGTACAAAAGAGTGTGTGTTTATTGATAGCCAGTCCGGAGACGACATCAATGGTATAATGAGAACGTCCATTCACATCCGCAACAGAAAAATTCCAAATAGGACAGGAGAAAAGGCGCTGATACGAAAAGCAATTACACCGTACAAAGTGATGAGTGCAGGTGAAATAAAATATGTGGGGTATGGTATGTAGGGTTCGTTCAGTGAGTGAGAACGACCACGACGTGCAACTTCAACACAGCAAACCTCAAGCCGATCAAGCAAAGTAGCCGACGAAAAGCAACCCAAAGATGGTCCCCAACGCAACATCCACAGCACGATGCCGTGACCCCATAATCAATGACCTCGCATCAGACGTGGACGAATCGCTGGCACTGGTGCCCGAACCCGAGGAGGAACCAGACGAAGTAGCCCCAGCCGCGTGCGAACTCGACGCTGCTGTTGTCTTCGAACCGGAGGTAGTCGACGCGGCAGCGGCGGAGCCAGACGTAGACGAAGAATCGGAGGAGTCTGTTGCTGAGTCGGGTAGGATGTCCGATACAGAGTCTACGGCGCCCGTGGTACCCACCACGTTCTGGTATGGCTGGTTGAGACCATCGAGCAAGACGACGGAGTCCATCTTCCAGTTGTTTGCGGCGATGTAGGGATAGGTCGTAATGAAGGCGGAGACGGTGTCATTGGTCAGCTCGTGTTCGAGGATGATCAGACCAGGGGATTGGGTGCCTGTATGTAGCCATCCAGCGTTAGTACGGATGCGAAAGCGTCTGCGACGTGTGGAATGCTGACCATTGTACCAGCCAGTCAATTCTGAGATGACATTGGGAAGCGTCGTTTTGCCTTCAGACATAGTCCAGTCTTCGGTGCTTTGAAGAGAGTTCAAAATCAGAAAAATATCCATGGATGAGAGACAGACAGAAAACTCACTCCTGGTTCCACAAGATACATGTCAATCCAAGGACCTCCTGTGCGATCGCATTAACCCTCGTGTCGGTGTCGCCGTAAGGAGGCCTCCAGAAACGGGGGAGCCGTCCGCCTGCCGAGTCATGAATGATCTGCATGGTCCATGCGAGCTGGGCCAGAACCTCCTCATTCGTCAGAGTCGTCATGTAGGGGTGTGTCCACTGGAACAAGAACAGCCGCCGCAGAATTCAATCGTTAGTACTTGTCCTCCAAAGAATTGGGTCTCAGTAAACATACGGTGTGAACAGCGAGATCGTCCTCGAGGGTCTCGTACGCTGTCAGGAATTCCTGCGAGTACCAGAGAATGTTGCTACCGATCATAAAGTGCTGGCGAACAGAATAGACACAAGTTGAGCCGCTAATATTGGAGTCTGACGTATGATATCATACATACCGTTCCCTTGATCTGATTCTCCTGCATAAATTGGTATAGCATAGCTGATCCCTATGAAAGTTAACAGAAACCAGATCAGTGCACGCTCTCCCTATCACACCGCTAATCCGCTCAACACCAAGACATAAAAATGTACTCACATCAACCGGACCATCATCGAAACTAATACCAACGGTCCCATCCGGCGCGTCCCAGATCTGCCCGTCGATCCTGCACTTATACGTTCCCGAGCAGACCTCAGAGCCAGTGGGATCAAGGCCATCCGCGTATGTCGGGTTGCCGCCTGTTGACGTCGAAGGAGCATAGTTGGGGATCTTTCCTGCTGCGACGGCGGCGTTGAGGGCGTCTGTCCATTCTTGGGGCAAGGCGCTGACGTCGGGGGAGGATTGAGGATATTTGGAACTCCAGGCTGGTTTTTTTTTTATGATGAGGAGAAGAAAAAAGTTACGATGCGAATAGGAGGGAGGCAAAAAGATAAGAAAAAAATGTTAGTGAAACCATTCAAAATGCATGGGCCTTGGCGTGCGGATATAGAGTGGCTAAGACGTACTGGGGGTTCCGACCTCGGGGTAATCAGCACCATCAGTGCCTATATCGCGGCGGAAGAGAGCATGAACTGGATGGTCTTCCTCATGGAACCACGAGCCAGGAAGACTAGCGTCTCTAGCGACATGCTCATGACCACCATGAGCAGCAACCGAACGCACGGGAGCCAGCACAGCAGAGAGGAGAAGGACAGCGGCCTTGGAGTAGTACATCGACATTGCGAATTACAGCAGTAGGAGGAGTGAAATGTCGAGAGCAAAGAGCGGACAGGTAGGGGCCGTAAAAAAGCCCTCTTTAACCAAAAACTTGCCGCCTCGTAGATGATGATGGGGGAAGAAATCCAGAGGAGCAGGCGGTTCAAGTCCCAAAAATTTCACAGCTATATACTTATCGACGGGTCCTCATCCCCATCTCTCCATCAATTGGCTGCACGCTGTCAACGAAACGCATAAGCAAGCGCGTAGCGGGGCAGAGCGGACTTGAATCAGGTTCGGAAGGCTTCTCTCCGTTCAATAAAGCGGTTACGCGAAGTTCCAAGAATGCGATGACCAGTCAAAATCCTTCGTGAATATTGGATCGTGGTCCGACGAAGTTAGGAGACGAGAGAGTCGTCGCAATCAACGGCCAAGACTGCCCGTTGACGGCAAGTCGAAGGTAAGATGGGGGGTGGAACCCGGGGAACCTCTTCCGCGCGTTAGACTTCGAGCCACGCGGAACAGCACTGCCGATTGCATGTCCCGAGCCTTCCCTTTTTGGGACGAGCTCATGGGCTTTTATGTCGCCGAACCCCTGTGGCCCGACACCCGTCCGACGAATATTTTAGGAGCGGGTCTTCAGCGCTCGTGTACACGCCTGTACACGCTCACAAGGGTCTGCATCAAGACACAAAGCACGACGCAACCATGCAAGCTTAAGCGCTTTAAATGATCATAATCATCCCTATCATACAATGGACAGACCTAATCCCACAGCAACTGCGACGTTCACCCTCCGGTCAACGAACGCGAGCGATGAACGGAGACACCACGTTACCACGGCCTGCCATACCCTGCAACCTCCGCTTCCTGAAAAGTTCCGTTCAAAGAAGATATCTGAAACCTTTCTCCCGTCCAGCAGCAAGCTCGCGCTCCTCGAACTCTCTGTTTTTCCTTGCGAGTGCTTGGCGGAAAATTATGCACATAATGATCGTCAGTCCGAACGAGGAGATGCAAATCGCGTAGGACTTGGTGTAGGTGAGTCCCCATGCGGTTGGCCAGATATATCTGTCGTGGGCAAGAACCAGGGTTGTGGGTGGTCAATGTGAGATCACGGAGAGCTACGTGTGAAGCGTGTGAAGGCTTACGATCCAGCAATGTTGCCGAGTTGACAGAACGCGTTGATGCCAGCGAGAGCGACGGCGCCTGTAAAGTGAGTAGTTAGTGAGTTATAGAGGTTTCGCCGACGATCAAGACATTTCCGTACGTTTCATTGGTGGACGAGCGAAGGTGTTACTAATCCACGCCAAAAACACGATGAAGCCGGCGTAAGACTGTGCCATTAAGAACCTGGTGAAAAAAAAAATCGTGAGTAAACTATCCACGCTCAATTTTCCGAAATCGAAGCGTACAGAGAAACATATCTTGCGGCCGTGTTCATAGTAGAGACGGCGATGATGAAGCCGATGATTCCTACGCAGAGTGGCCCCACGATGTGGAATGTTCGTTCACCGGTCTTGTCCGAATGTCTTCGAAATGTGCAATCAGCAAGGGGGTCTTATAATCGATTGTTACTAAAAAGTATTCACCTGCTTACTGCGAAGGCAACAAGGGTTGCAAAGACCCACGGAGGAGCACAGAGCAGTAGCGAGACGGTTGTGTCGAAGCCCATGGTCTCGCTCAAGGTCGGGAAGAACGCGTTGAATGATAGGCCGAGGACCATGCTTGTGAGGGAAACCGCCATGAAGTACACCTTCCAGTCGGTCAAAGCCTGCTTCAGGCCACTTGCGTGTTTCTCCCCTTGGGCTTCGTCTTCGTCGCCAACGCCGCCCAAGCCAGAATCGCTCTGCATCCGGAGAACAGCGAGTCGAGACTCTTCTGGGGAAAGGAAGTTCTGAGAAGTCGTAGGAAAGTCGGGGAGGATGAAAATAGCAAGGATGGCGAAGAAGATAGTCAGGGCTCCCTCGATGAAGAACAGCCAGCTGCCGAAATAGACGGATAGTAGGATGAGCGATATATTGATAGGACATAAAAAGACGTGAAATGCTTACCGCCACGCAGCCTTATTAAGCTTGTTCTCCATGCCATCGAGAATACCGGTAGCGATGAGTGTGCCAAAAGCGTTACTGATCAAGCTACCGCACGAAAGCATGCAAGTGCGCATGCCAAGTTCCTTCCTCTTGTACCACTTGGATAGAAGGAAGAGCGAGCCCGGGAAGAACGCGGCCTCCACGAAACCCAAGAAAAATCGTGTCATTAAAGCACCGACGAAATTGGTCGTAACGCCCGTAAGAATGGAAATCATGCCTAACGCAGCGCTAAATCAGTATGAATCACCAGAATGACTGCGGTACGGCAACATACCCCAGATAGTCATACAGAGGGGAAGATATAATGATGGTTTCCCAATGCGATTCAAGAACATGTTTCTGGGATTTGTGCGACTGTCAGCGATGAATTGCAATTTTGAAAATCCAACGGAACTTACGAGGGTATTTGCATGAGAATGTAGCCGACCTAGTCATCACAGACACTGGTCAATGGCTGCAAACAATATTATCGGCAGAGAACGCACATAAAGAATACTGAGAATGGTATTGTATTGTTGTCCTTGGAGACCGAGATCAGTCTCGAAGCCTCGTAAACGTGCAGCACTATGACGCAGATCAGGACCAAATAGAAGGTGCTTCTGTGGCAGCACTCACGAAGCATTATTGCGATCAATCTGGGATATCAAAGAATGTCGAATGAGTCAGAAAACGTGTTCCGAGGGCCATTGCAAAGAACGCACGTAGTTAAGAATGTAGATGATGATGAGGATGGACATGCGCAAATCGAGCTTCATCAACAATTTGCGTTCGAGTTTCTTCCTCGCCTCCGGTCCACCGAACTCTGCATCGAGATCGATAGGCTGCCGTCTCGTCTCTACGCGCTCTTCAATGTCTTTACCCTCCACAACATTTGGAACGTATTCCCTAGAGTTGTTCATGTCGTCGAAAGAAGCCGTACGATTTGTAGAAGGAATATCGGAATAACGAGGATACAAGGCGGAAGAGGACGCGACGGGGCTCGAGGGCTCGACAGAGTCGGTATAAGACAGAAGCTGGGGGCGTCGAGAATGCTCGAGGGCGCGAGGATATGCAAGACGAGATGTGAGGGCTTTATACCACGCCGAGGGAGATGATACAGTTTCCCCGGCGGAAGCGGGGTCAGGTACGCGGGGAATTATGTCGCTCTCGCGGGGTGATGGTATGGGGATGTATGGGGGTGGAGATACGGTCCGGGGTGAAAATGGGTTCTTCCAGAGTCCGTCAAGAAATTCGACGACGGACATGGAAGAGGCAATTGTGGAGCGGAACATGTCGGATTGGCTGGAGGGCGATATGTGGATGGGACGTGGTGGGAGAGGTTAGAGCCGAACCTCCGAATTTCATCCTGATGTGGGTGCGATAATAGGTCGCGCCTATGGCGGCCAGAGCGCTGAGCGACTATATTTACCGATTGAAGGCGTCGGGATACACGAATACCATACTCTAACAGATTATACGTCCCACAGCGAGCATGCCAAGAAAACTATAGGATCGTTCGTCGTGACGGTGAAGGCTTGGTGAAGGCGCAGACTGCAGACTCGGTTCCTCGGTGGTCCAGAGATGGCGCGAGGACACGAATGTCCCGGGTGGTTTCTCGACATAGAAGCTAAGTGCGTCATCGTTCGATGCTCTAGATATCGAGCAAAGGCAGAGTGAGCAGATCCTGTATGGCGACCTGAATGGTTTGCGGGGCGGCTGAGAACCTCTGAGAGCCAGGGGTGAACCCTGAGAAAACACAACGTGGAAGTGGTCTTCCGCCACTCCGCTTATCGCCACACTGATTTCCAGTGACAGTACTAGTACTTGTCGAGTCATCACCAACTTCACTCTCATCTGTATATTTTGTCAATTAACCATGGCTGCTTCTGCATTACTTCTGCCACCAACTACACCCCCGGATTACCACCGTATCGTCTCTCCAACCCTCAATATCCCATCGGACCACAAATTCACAATTCCCGTCGGTCTGCTCTCGTGCCAACGTCCGTCTTCCGATACTTGCTCATATCCCGGGCCAAACCACTCACAATAAACATCGTGCAGGCGACCCCCTCTTGCGCAACCTTTCCACCACCGTCATCTCTGCTCAGATCTACAAACCACCCACCGCTTCCAGTGGTGGAAAGAAAGCACACCAGAAACAGGCCAAGGCCACCGCTGAGCCTATACTCGCGTCGCCTTGCTTACAGGTCGTACTTCACGATACCGTTCTCTTTCCGGAAGGTGGAGGACAACCATCCGATGTGGGAGTCATCGTGACTGGCGATGGACGAGTCTGGGAAGTGGCCCTCATCAAACGTCATGGACTGACGGCTGTACACTACGTCAAGCTTCAGCCTGATACGAGCACGGAGGATGTACCGACTGTCTTTGAGGCAGGCCGGAAAGTGAGCGTCGAATTGGGCGAGGAGGGGTTCAAGAGGCGGTTAGACCATGTGCGTATCCAGCCCCGACCGCAGTCTAATATTGAGTGGCATCATTAGTGCTCACGACTGGAACGTTAGATGAGCATGCATACGAGTCAACACCTGCTCTCCGCAGTCCTCGAAAGCCACCTCTCCCTCCCGACCCTCGCGTGGTCTCTGACATCTTACCCCTCCCCATCCTACGTCGACCTCCCCCGCGCCCTCACACCCGAAGAAACGACCCTCATCCAAGACGAATGCAACCGCTACGTCTTCGAAGGCCGTCGCGTCCACATCGAAGTCCAAGAACTCCAATCTAAATCTAACCAAAACGGCACCACACCCTCCTCCACCGCCGACACATCCGCGAAGCGCGAATTCGGTCGAGGACTCCCGAGCGACTACGTCGGCGGTGGAGGCGTCCACCGTGTAGTTGTGATAGACGGCGTAGACCGTAATCCATGCTGTGGCACACACCTCCCTACGCTCTCTTCGCTTCAACTTTACCTCCTCCCGCCTCCCGCGGGTGGATCTTCGGCGCCCGTGAGGCATTATTTCCTCTCTGGACCGAGGCTGCTCAATCACTTGGGAACGGTGCAGTCGCTTTTGACTCGGACCGCGGGATTGTTGTCGTGTGGGGCGGTGGAGACGCCGGAGCGCGTGGCGCTTGTGGCGGAGGAGAGTAAGAAGAGAGAGAAGCGGATGGATGATGTGGAGAAGGAGTTGGCTGACGCGATTGGGAGGCAGCTGGTGGGTGAGATGTTGAAATGGGAGAGAACGGAGGATAATAAGAGTTCTGGGAAGGAATGGACTAAGTTCATCGGACGTACGGATGATTCGCCGACTTCTGCCTTGTCGTTTTTGCAGGCCATCACCTTCGCATTCCTGGCACACCTACCGCCCGACGAATCCCATAAGTACACCATTCTACTCACCTCTTCTCCGTCTTCTCAGACGACTGCATCGACTACGGTGGTCATGCTGTTTGGGAGTGACGATAAACGGGTGAAGGAGGTCGGGGAGGAGTTGAAGAAGCAGTTTAAAACGTTGAAAGGAGGCGGAAAGGGAGTTCGGTGGAGTGGGAAGTCGACTGGGGTTTGGCTTGCGGATAGGGAAGGAAAGGCTGCGGCGCTAGCTTTGACTCAATCCGCTTCGGCTTGAGACGAAGAACTGTAATTGTACAATACTCTGATGTAAGATGCAGCCTAGAGGAATACGACTCGGAACCGTATGCTGGAACCAATACTATTACTGGCTGTTTAAAGCACCGAATAAAACAATGGAGAATAGGTGTACATGACGAACGGTGTTTTCGCGAGGGGATATAAGTTAGCGTAAACCGGGCAACTACCACTTTAAGTCTTCGGCACACCGGCCCCGTCGTCGATAGTGTAGTTTCCGTCCTGTGTCAACCACACTTGCACGTCTGTGTCTGCCGTAGAACATGTCAGGGCCAATACCACAGGAATCGCAAGAAAGAAAACAAGGTAGAAAGTGATACCTGAAGGCCTGTCACCCAATGCAGCCTCACCCTCACTCGCACTCATACTATCCTCGTCCGTCAGCCCCCACTCCGGACTCCCTTGCTCCTCCCATCCTAAATCACTCGAGAGCACGCCCTGTCCCTCTTCCTCTACCCGTTCCCTCCTCGGAACTTCACCGTCCTCACTGGGATGGACTCCCATAATCTCGCTATCTGCACCATCCGAGTCCGAGTCCAAAAAGTCGTCGAGATCCGTCTCGAAGTCCGTCTCGGCATCGTAATCGGGAGGGACGTATTCTCCTCCGTCTGATTCTTCTTCGTCGTCTGAGTCGAGAGGTTGTAGGTGGGGAAGAAAAGGGTGTCTGCATGTCGGACAGGTGCCGTGCTATCCGAACATGTAGTCGCAATGAGCAGCGGTGGCACTTTATCCGGTAGCCCGTGAAAGTGGTATAGAACTCACGCGGCCTTGGATCCATTGCGCCAGACTATAAGACCGGGCAAGACAAGGACCTCGATGAACGATATTCGCGCCACACTGCCCTGAGACCGAAGACACTCACTCTTCCAAACAGAATAGATGCCCACACCCATCCACCTTCGTCACCCCTCTCCTTCCATCTTCTTCTCCCTCGTCACCAGCGCCCTCTTCTCCTGCAGCCTCTTTCTCAAAAATACTCCTGAACGAGATGAGACATATCGCGCAATGGTCGTCTAGGCTTGGCACGTCTTCCGGGGTGAGAAGCGGTAACTCCTCGATGGCGAGGGTGATCTCTGGATATTCTGACATCTGTCTACTGAAACAAGGCTCAGATGGCGAGCAAACGAGTGAGAGTAGCGAGGTGGTGGTCGAGTGGAGGGAGAAGGTGCCACTCGATCAACAAGGCGCGTCAAGGGCGCGTCTCAGCACGTGAGCGCGGGGATCGCGTTTCAGTTATTCCCGCGCCCCTGTGTGGCGATAGCTTGAACATCGATCTAGACGAATATGGTCTTCTGCCTCGAAGTCGTGCGAAATCAAATCCGGAAATCTTGTCGATGCCCAGATGCACGGAGAGAAAGAGAGAAATTTCGCCCATTGTAGTTGGACAATTCCGTAACGGTGGTTGAGCGTCAAGCTACAAACATGTATTATGGAAGCTACACTGGATATAGTCCACGGCAAAGACGCAGACATCGATGAAGAAGGAAAAAGTGGAATGAATAAGAGCTCTTGTGCCGGCGACGGGTGCGGCCGAGAGGGGCAGACAAGCATGACGAGCTGAAACAGCGTGAGGCCAATTTGCTCTTGGCCACACTGCCTCCAGAGTGCTCCCCTCGACGTCTTTTCTCTTTCTTTCTCTCTCACATATACCATCCTTTTGAGGACATTCTCGTCGTCCTCGTTTCCTCCGTTGTGTGTGGTTACATATATCCCGGCCACGCTCGCCACACGCGACGATATATAGATTCAGCCTTTCGCACGGCGACCTCAGCTGCCCCATTGCTCCAAGACACGGTCCCCTACTTGCTAGCGCCGCTGACGTTGACCGCTGAAGCGCTTTTTTCTTTCCCTCGCGCAGGCCGAAATAGGGAACTGCCATAAGCAATTCTGATCGCCATGGTACGTGCTTGATTTCTGATATCACCTTGCGTCGTCCCGGTTTCGTTTTGCGCCGTCCTTGCTCTTGTTCCCTGATGCTAGCCGGAGGACATATCGCATTCGGCATGAGATCGTCAGTCGACGGAGAACGACTGGGCGAATGACGCATCTGCGTCTCCACGTGTATCGTCCTGTTACCAGCACGCTACTCGAAGAAGCCCTTCCTCCGGCCCTTGCCTCCTCTTAGCCCGCCTCTCACGCGCTTCACCCTCCCTTTCGCGTCGCGGTCTCCTTCCTTACGACGTCGAGACCTCTCGCTCTCCTCTTCCTTTCCATTCCTCCTCCCGGTCTACTCTAGTCTCTTTATCTCACCATGGTCGGATCACGTCTCAAGAAACGCAATCCGTCTGACACTCCTTCATCCCCTATATCACAGAGCAAATCTTCCTCTTCCCAGCCGTCCTCTCCCGATGTCAAGACCCGTCACACCATCGAGCCATACCCTGTACCAAGCAGCAATCCCGCCAGCCAATATACCCTCCTAGAAAAGCTCGGCACGGGAAGCTTCGGTACGGTCTACAAGGCCATGCATAACGAGAGCAAGCAGATCGTCGCTATAAAGCAGATCGGTCCGTTCACCTTCCCTTTTCGCTCAATTATCCATATGTGTTTCTCCCTTCATCTTCTATCCTCCGTACTCGGTTACCAATAATAGTCGGTACTTTGACGCTGCAGACTTGGAAGACTCGGACGACGATATCTCGGAGATACAGCAGGAGATCGCACAGCTCGCCCAGCACGAATCGGACTATGTCACACGGTATTACGGTTCCTTCGTCGTCGCCTACAAGCTCTGGATCGTCATGGAATACCTCGCCGGAGGCTCCTGCCTCGACCTGCTCAAACCCGGCGTATTCTCCGAAGCCCACATCGCCGTTATCTGCCGCGAGCTTCTGCAGGGCCTCGACTACCTGCACGAACAGGGCACGATCCACCGCGACATCAAAGCCGCCAACGTCCTCCTCTCCGCCTCCGGGAAGGTCAAGCTCGCAGATTTTGGAGTCGCCGCGCAGCTCACGAGTACGTTGCGGCACACGTTCGTCGGGACGCCGTTCTGGATGGCACCGGAGGTGATACGCCAGGCTGGGTACGACGCTAAGGCGGATATGTGGAGTCTGGGGATCACGGCGATCGAGATGGCGAAGGGAGAGCCTCCGTTGGCGGAGTATCATCCTATGCGCGTATTGTTCTTGATTCCGAAAGCTAAGCCGCCTGTGCTCGAGGGCGCGTTCTCGCTCGCTTTCAAGGACTTTATATCATTATGTTTGACGAAGGACCCAAAGTCGGTAAGTGATAAAGCACCCTACTCTCCATCTCATCTCGTCCCCAAAAGCTCAGTACGTTTGCGCTATCTAGCGACCGACGGCGAAGGAGCTCCTTCAACACCGATTCATCCGTGGCGCACGCAAGACTTCATACCTCTCGGAACTCATCGAGCGATACCAAGACTACCGCTCTCGTTCTCCCGGCCGTGGTCCCCAAGCGTACCAAGCGACGGCACGGAATAGTATGGCATGGGACGGCACGCTCAACAGCGAATGGAACTTTGACACTATACGCTCGGCGGCTGCACCCATGGGCACGATCCGAACGATGGTCAAGGAGCTCACGCCTTCGCAGTTTACTTCGGGGACGATCCCGGACGAGACGGATTCGGCGTATGGGTCTGTGACGAGGGGAAGGTCGGATAGTTTGGATACGAGTGCGGCGATGAAGGGGAGCGATATTCCGAGTGTGGTCGGTGGTGCTGGTGGTGGGGCCGGTGGAGCGGGTATAGGGATAGGGATCAATACCCAGGCGCTGCATTCGACGATGGTTATACGTTCGCCAGTAGAAGAACCAGATGTCCAGACGCTGCTCGAAGAAGCTGGCGAAGACTCCGGAGAGCCACCCGCTTCGAGTCCACCGACATCGCCGACGGCAGAAGGACAAGGAAGTCCAGAATTGGGAGCACCACCTGCATACGTACGTACGCCGACGAAACGCAACTCGTATGCCGCGAGGAACGCGGCGGGTGGGACGATTGTGCGCGAGGCGGACCTTGGGACAGGGGTGGATACGATCAGACCGGTGAAGAAGGTGGATGCGGCGGGGTCGTTGAGGTTGTCGTCGGAGTATGTGGGGAGTATTAGGAGAGAGGGGAGTACGAGTACGCCGACGTCGCCTTCTTCGTCGCCTGTTAAGGAGAGGTCGGCGTCGGCGAGGAAGAGGGTGACGGGTGAGGCGGGTAGGGCGGTGGTTGATGAGGTTGTGTTGCCGACACTGCAGAGGGTATGTGGCTCGCTTGGAAGAATGCGTGCGTGTTGGCTGATTTTATTTTTATTTCTCTCGTACGTGTTATGCAGGCAATTACGGACGACATGGATGCTCGTGAGATCGAGTCTCTTAGTATGCTGTCGAGAGGTTTCCAAGAGCTTCGGGAGGCCAACCCTGAAATTGCCTACAACGTGATCCTCGACATTCTTTCAGGCATTAACGAGTAAGCTCCTTACATCTCTCCTTCACAAACACATATCTCAACCTCTGCCCAAAAATCTAGAAACACCGTCGTCCGAAAACACGTCCAAACCTCTCGCTCCCTCTTCCCGCACAAACGTATCTTTCGCAAGAGCATGATGACAAGCCGAGGACTCGTCGTCACCGAGACGCTCGAAGAAGATGTGGGAGCAGTGGGCGGAGAGCAGCCTCCTGCGTCAGATACGAGTAGCGCGACGGCCGTGGCGCCTCCGGATGATAAAGTCGCGGATGCGGGCGTGCCGAAGAGGTCACCTATAGCTGAACTGCTTTATATGAGGTGGTTGGAGGGTTTGAAGATTAAGTGGCCGAGTATTTTGTGAGGTGGGGTGCCTTCGTCGCTTGCACTCTCGGTCGATTCCTCCTCCGCCTATCTACGGTTTCTCTTCTCAGGTTATATGTTTTGTCTGCCTTTGTGTTTTTGTTTGTGTTTTGACATGTTGTTTAAGTTATCTTGCCGGACTTCGTTTTACTCATTTTACCCCATTTACCCAGATACATTGCTCGATCTCCTGTTAATATTCCGCTAAGTTACTCACTACACCCCTTCCCAAGCCTTAGCCTTAGCCTCTGCCTCTTCCGTGGTCGTTTCGTTCGCTGTGTTCTTTTGTCTTGTGGTATTCTGTACTGACTTTGTTTCTTGGGGCGTACGATATCGAATCTAGCCAGTTCGTTGATATGGTTGTTGTTGTTCTCTTCCTTCCTTCCTTTCCCTGTCTGTCCCTGTCTGCCCCTGTTCCTTGTCATCCATTGACCTATCTGTCCCTCAAGTTCTTCTCATCATCATCTACCTCGATATCTCACGACATGACCTATTTACGACACGACCACGGGTGGGCTCTTGCTTCCTCATTCATAGGCATTATCTATCTACCTACCCACCTACTTTTGTCATGTTAACGACCGACTGCACTGTATCATGTATCATATATATCATCGCATACACGAACTGGGCGAAATGGTCATATTAGGCGCCATCATGGAATATTCACGGCAAGATGGCTTGGGTCGAAACTCACTCTGGTTCAGGTACCTACAACTACCATCCAAGGACAGCCACTATACACACATCACATTGAGAAAGAAAAAAGGGAGTCAAAAACCTGCGTTGCCTTTTCGGCTTGTTTTATGTGAATCACAGCCACATGGATTTGTTTTTTGTCGCAGGAAACCCAACGTTCTCGCCGCGTCTTGAAGTGGCTAGCGGCTGGTTCGATCTCACGACCTCTCGGAGGAGGAATTGTTATTGAGGAATACCAACCGTTAGACCACTGCGGCATTAATAGCCTTGGGCGTACTAAGAATATATACGACTCTTTCAATCCGATATGTCGCGCTCTTCAGTCGCAGTCCTCGTGTTCCCTCGATGATCGATATATTGTAAAGTAAAGCAGTTGGTTTCGTGACGAAAGCAAGCGAAAAATGGGTATATACCGGTGCTGAAGAGTGGTGTATATTACTGGTACGCCCAGTCCTATCAATGCCGCAGTGGTCTAACGGTTGGTATTCCTCAATAACAATTCCTCCTCCGAGAGGTCGTGAGATCGAACCAGCCGCTAGCCACTTCAAGACGCGGCGAGAACGTTGGGTTTCCTGCAACAAAAACAAATCCATGTGGCTGTGATTCACATTAAACCAGCCGAAAAGGCGACGCAGGTTTTTGACTCCAGACCAAAGCTCTTTTTTTCTAAATATCATGTCTGCATAGAAGTTCGTGTTGTGTAGCCACGGTGAGCGTGGATGCTTCGTCGAGTCGGCTTGACAGGAATCGTAGGCCAAGTAGCCCAGATGTACAGATGTGACGCAAGCGCACTTCGGCGCAGCAATACAAAACAATACGAAAGAACACCCTTTTCAAAAATCCTTTACACTGATGTTCTGGCTGGATTCATTATCAGATGTGAGATGCTGGCCGACAGCGGGATTATGATACAACTTAGTACACAGAAATCAACGTCGGGGAATGAGTATATCGTAGGGGAAAAAAGGCATGGAGAGCAGTGCGATGACGAGATGCGACGATGAACGAGAGATAAAAGGAGCTATAGGTATCACGAAATGGGATCGATGACCATACTCTCCACATCAGTAGCAGGGAGAACGCGGGGCTTCTTATTTCGGCTCTTGTCCCTCTTTCTGCTGTCTGCTGTGGCGTGAACCGTGGTGTCCGACGCCGTGTCCGACCCAGCCCGTGCGCGTTTTCGCAGATCTAAAGAGACAGACAGAATTAGAAGATTGAATAACGTTAGACCAGCACTGAATATCCACCGCCTCAACTACGACCCAGACATGGAGCAAAAATGAGACGTACTACTACTAGACGGTTTACTCGACTTTTTTTTCGTCCAAAACCACTCGTCCATGTCCAAGAACCACTTGGGGCTGCTACCCGACGCGACAACCTTCCCAAGCTTCTCTATATGCTCCATCGGAATGGCCCCGGAATAATTCGTCCCCACACTCAGAGCAAGGTGGAAATTACATTTCCCCAGCTCGACGGGATTCGGGACATACTGCCCGTCATTGAAGAAGGTGACTTTGATTCGCGCGTCGTGCGGTACTAACCTCTCCTCGTCAAGCAAGATGTCCAGAGCCTCCTCGCAAGCGAGATAATAGTTCGGAACGGGGCCATCGCCAAGGTCGGCGACGGGATTGATACCGTGACTTTGGACGAAGCTGAGAGCGCGATCCCGGTCGAGGATCCAGCCGAGGTGCATGACTGGGGGTAGATAAGATCGAGTGTCAGAGGATTTGTAGGTGAGATACCCTGGGATATTCTTGAGTGGTTGTCTTCGAAAAGCTCGAGCGCGATCCTAGGCATCAGATGGGATGACTGTGAGACAGCCAGACGTTGCAGACATGAAAAGACCAACCGTGTCTTTGTACTTCAGACGATAGGGCTCAACCTCGGGCATAAAGAGAGGGGGTTTCTTGTTTGAAGACGTCTTATCCATGGTGGGATATTATTGGGGAAAGGTTTCGGGTGATAGAGAGGATTCAATGCGAGAGGGCCCAGGGGAGAGCGTGGTGTGAGAGAGGAAAGGCGGGGCGGGCGGGCGATCATGTTCGATAGCCCACGTGGCCATAGCACTGTGCGGGCCGGAGTGGCCGCTCTTTTGTTCGTTCTCCGTGTGACCTTGCCACCGTGGCAAACAAAGGGCCACCGCACGACACGTTACTAGACGCATGGTCACAATGGCGTCACAACTTGGCATCCTTATTTTGTCGTCAAAGTGAACTTGACACTCGACACCTCCCATCTCTACAATCAACCCCCACTAGCTGTTCGTTTATCTTCTGCCCAGTCAATATTGTACAGCCGTAATGCCTCCACGCAGAAAAAGTATGGCTTTTGCGCATGTTGATCCATTACATGTATACTAATTGATGGTCATCACAGAGAGAGCGTCCCCGACTAAGAGTACGTTTAGCCCGTGGAAGGATCCGGTCTCCACGCCGTACAAGATAATCGTATCACGACACAAGACAACAGGGAGAGACGTCGAAATGCACGGGGAGAGTGAGCCTACGATTTACAGAGCGATCGACCTGTGTTTGAACTACCAGGCCTTGAGCCAGTCGGAGAAGATATCATCGACTGGACGATACCTCAGTATAGGCCCTCAGGGCCCGATCTTTTCTCATGGTAAACCAAGCCCTGCCGTTATTGATTTGTCTGGCAGTAAGTTTTTGTTCGCCTATTCTTTGTCACACATCACAGTATCTCATCCAGCTCTTCTACCTTCCATAGTTGCACAACATATAAAGTCTACGCCGCGCACACGAGCTTCGGTTCAGCTCAGGGACGACGATCCAGACTCAAGTTCAAGTGGTCGGTCTTCCTATCCCTCTAGGGAATATGTATATGATCAGAACTCAGCTCACTTCCTTTCCACTACCTTCCGTTCACTTTCTTATGCTCTCTTGTAGCTAACTCATCAGTTCCATATCTCTCATCTTCCGATGACCCACCTTCCGATGACGAAGGTGGCGAGGAAGATCACGAATACGACGAAGAACAAGAAGGCGGCGAATACGATGAAGAACAAGAAGAAGACGACGAATTCATATCCTCTTTTGGAGGTACATCCACGAATCCTTCAGCTCCTATATCACAACCCCCCTCGTCTGTGCGCTACGTCGACTTCAATATCTACGTCAACATCATCAATGACTCGACCCCGGGTGTCATCGCTTGCACCGTGGAAGTCAAGTCTTTCCCGTTCGATAAGATCGCTGCGGGTATGACAGTCGTAGAAGCCATTCAGCAGGCCATGAAAGATATGCTTCCGCAGGTCATCCAGCAGGTTCAGTTTGCATTCCATCAGTTCTCTGGTCTCCAAGAGATGCATGCCTTGCTCTTTGTCGGCTTGTACTGCAAATTCCTTAGGTTCAAGCGCTCTAAAGTCCCCCCCTTGCCTGATATTGACGACATTCCTGAAAATGGATTCAAATTTGATGAGACCGAGCAACACAGGAAGATGAAGGATCTGGCAGAACCCGGTACCCGCGACCATTGGTTCCGTCTATTTGCTGGAGATGATTACCATCCGGCGTTCAAGAGGGGAATGAACCGCGTCGTCCGATTCGCAGCCAACATACCCTTGCCTCAACAACAGGAGTAGGCAGCAACACCGTCATAGATGCTCTTGGTACGTTGTCTCCACCGTTCACACCGGTCTTGATCTCAACGCTGACCATACGTTGGATCGACTCTGGTTTCTACTGGCAGAACATTTGGGGCTACTGTCACATCTCCCTTCTCTTTGCGCCCGCATTCATTGATACGTCCATCTGCCTTGGTCCTATATCGATGATCGTAGCTTTCTAAATTCGTGTATTATTACCCTGTCATCGTTTTGCTCTCACAAATGCTATACTTCTTGCTAGTAACATAAGAAGGGGTGGTTGCTTGGTGTAGCGGATATGTTCCGCTTGGGCGGACACAAAGAACTTGACAAGGCGACGTGGAACGTTTGTAAGAGACTTACCTTGCCCATTTCGTCAGGCTTTCGCTTCTCCAACTCCTCTCATTTACTTCTCAGCGCCGCGCCCACGATTAACGATGGCTTAGTGAGCATGAATTGCTGCCCTAGGCCTACTCAAAAGCTGTCATAACACCGAAACTTATGGGCATCCTGTCGACTATTACTTTGACTGAGATTCAAACCGGAGAAACAAACGGGACGCTTTGAGAACTTACCCATCGTAGCACACTCAGCATTAGCCTCAGGTCATACTCTACCCAAAAACACGCGAACGAACAACAACAACAAAATAGAGAAAGGGGATGCAGGGGGTATGTGTCATATGCGAGCTCAATGACAGATCGGAGGAGTGTATCAACAAGTACTACGGGGCGTACGACGAGCGAGAGGTTCCGAATCCACATATCACGACTAAGAAGGTACCGGTTGAAGAAAACGTACTACAGCAGAAGCCAGAGACGAATAATGAGAACAATAAGGACAGAATAAGAAGGTGGAAGAGTGGGAAATTTTGAGAGCGAGTGAAAGTGAACAAGAGTCCCGACAACACAAGTGCAAACCGCAGTCCGTTATCTGCCGTCCACAAATCCAACGTCCAAACACCGAAGTACGAACAATCCACCGAAGAAGAAATCAAGTCCCAGAACACATAGTATGTCTCTCTCAATCCACATCATCAGGACACGACGCCTATGTACACCGTATATGACAGCCAACACGGAGTGAAAAAAGCCTAAGCCACAGAGTTTGGTCTGTCTATAATCTTCTTTCCTCCAGGCCTCAGGGTGTCGGAATACCCATGGAAAGCAGGCGAAGGTGGTACGAATGTGTCCTCTGTCAGTGCCATCGACACAGGCTGATACACATGTTGCGTGGAATGTCTGATCGAATTCGAGTCCGGTTCGTCATATTGGTTCGGACTGACTACGTCCAGAGGTAATGGTGTTGCTCTGCCCTTGTTCTTCCTCGACGTCCTCGAAGACTTGGTCCGTTTCCGGTACAAATACATGACGCCGATGACAAGCAGCAGGATCATGACGAGGGCGTTGAGACATAGGAAGGCGATGAGGACAGGGAAGTAGATGTTCACTTGGTGTAGGGTTTCGGTGATGTCGTCGGAGAGGGAGACGGTGGTTCGGGCGGAAATGGTAGAGTTGGAGGCGGCGTAGGTGATGTTAGAACGAGCGGTGCTGCCTCGGGCGGCTGCAAACTCGGATGAGGCCTCGTTGGGGTCTACGAGGGAGAGGAGCTTGACGTAGGGGTCGCCCATGGCTCCTGACGAATCAAAATCACCGAAGTCGTACAACGAGTAGATAGATCGGAGGACGTTGTCTCCGACAATCCAGTCACTGAGGAATAAGACGTGAGCTGGTTTGCTAAGAGCACAGCGAATATGCACTTACTAGTTACCGGCAGCAATGTCTGAGATGTCTTGAGGAACGAACGAGCCGACACACTGATCCGGGTTCCCGATGCTCTTGGGCGTGACATCCAGTGGGTGGATGGCAAAGACCTCGCCGCTGAGAACCCTTAGATAAGCGAGTATTACAGAATAATCAGCTAAATATAACTTACCCAAACTGTAGGGCCATATCGACTTCGGCGTCACATGGAACAGTCCATTGACCTATAGAATTGTCGAACTGTGCGCCGGAAATGCCCCCATAAATAGCTTCGCAGACTTCGGTGGGAGCGTAACTATGTGTTACACCGGCAAAGTGTGAGACTGTCGTACGGTGTTAATGAGAAAAGAAGTCTTACGAGTAGGAAGTCCCGCTGTCAAGCAAAACTACAGCCCTATTAGCGGGAGAGCCGTCAACGGTGCCAGAAACTGGAAGGGTTTTGCTGCCAACCATATAGGCGTCCAAGAGCACAGTCCATCGACTAGGTGAGTTTACTGGGAACGTAGAGATAGCGTTGCTACTGCTAATGTCCGCGTAGTCTTCGTCAATCTCACCGACGAGGAATAAACCTTCGACATCATCTGTACTGTCGGTGGAGCGTTGGAGGGAGAAAGCGATGAAGTTGGGTTCTGATGGATTGTCGGCAAACAAGTTGTAAAGGAGACTGCGGCCTGTTGATGCGCCAGTCTGATTGACCAAGGCATCTGCGAACAAACAAGTTAGATACTGACTTAGACAAGGTCTTAACCAGCCATGTCTAAAGATGGACATGAACTGACCGATAGTGGAGAGGCTAGTGAAGCCGAGGCCCAGGATACCACTGGCTCCATAGGTCAGAGCCGGGTTCTGGGCAGATGTGGCGTCGATGAAAGCTTGTTTGGAAACCGAAACGCTGTTTACGTGTGAGCGCCTAGTCCACTAGGAAAAATGGTAGACAACGTACTTGGAAAACTCGACAGGAGCATAAGAGACATGACCATATGCCCAGCCAACTCCATACTGCGGACGAGTAAGTCACAAGGGCTTGGCCATAACAGGTTGATAGACTCACAGTGAGGTTGTATGTTGTCGACTAGCCAAAAGTTGAGCTGGATTATAGTTCACACAATAAGTAGTACTCACCGATTGATCAGAGTTAGGGATAGGTGTAGTCGACCCCTTGATCCAGAGGTCAGACGAGCCGGTGTCGAGTTGTACAGTATAGTCTGCAGGTAGTTTAGAGGCGGGTGCATTCACCAGGACCAGAGCGCTCACCAGTGCCACCTAGCGTGATCTGCCACGTCAAAATAAGCTCACGAAGTTAATCCGAGGCGTATGCAGTTGAGCGTACGTTCACGAAATAAATCATGTCATTAATGGTGCTACGGTATTCGGCGTGAGCGGCGGCCATTTCTTTGAGAGCATTACGGGTCCACACACCTGAGGTCCGATGAACTTGTATCATTATTACTTCCAGAGGTGGTTGCGAGAACAGAGTTGAAGCTCCTGCGTTGTACATCCTGTGGTTGCCGGGCTTTTGTGACGGGTATCTTGAGGGCGGAGGAGGTCGAGCAGGTGGCGAGAAAGGCCAGAAAAAGAGTGTGGCACCTCATGACGGATATCAAAGGAAGGGGTAAGAAATAAACGGCCTATGGGAGAGAGAAAAAAGAGCGGAGGGGACAAGGAGGGGAAGGAGGCCAAGCTCGACGGTGAGCTCGAGTGCGCTCTCGGAGAGCAGCTTGAACTGGAACGCGAAGCAATACCCATTATCCGCTCGTGGGAAAAAGAAGATAAGATAACGCAACCATGTCTGCTTCCCGCAAGTACTTCCGGCGGCAAAGCAACAGCCAAGTCCATGGCTTTCGTCCTCGTACCTCCATCTTCCTCTGCGTTCAAGACTGACGGTAGGATGCTGTGTCGGCTGTTCAACACCATGAATGTCCGTCCAGACCTTCAGGGCGCCAATGATGACCCCGACTTTTCATGAGAGGACCTATTTGTCAAGAGCAATAGCCTTTCCCCGGATTACATCACGCGACCGTCCGTAGGGAAGCTCACAAGCCCGACACCGGCTGTCCGTCGTTTTAAGGACTCTTCCCCTTCCCCACACCATCCCCACCTCACCCCGCGCTGTCTTGTTCGACCAGGTTCGACCACAATGCCTCCTCCTGCTTCGCGGAATGCTATCTTTCGTCTTATGAACGCTGCTCAGCACACTGCTTGTCCTTGCCACGGTTGTCGTGCTGCCGGACATGCTCAACATGCCATTCAGCAGATGCGCAAGTATGCAACCCCAGTAGACGTGGTTGAGAAGGAGTACGCCTTTGAGGTGGGTTGCATAGCCTATTCTCATGTTACTATCTTATACTGGTACCATTCTAGGTCGCTGCTTCAAACTTGCGCTTCGGCGACGGTGTGACCCGTGAGGTCGGGATGGACTTCAAGAATATGAAGGCTACAAAGGTGAGACTAGCTGGGCTCTATCTCACATATGGCCTCTTCTCACCTTTTATACAGGTTGGAGTCTTTACGGACCCTAACATCGCCAAATTGCAGCCCATGAAAACAGTATGTCCACGACGTGCTGTCAGTATGGTCATGTTACGCTTACCTCAATACTTCTAAGGCGCTAGAGTCCCTCTCGTCACAGTCGGATCTCCCCTTTGAGGTATACGACACCGTCGTCACCGAACCTACTGAAGATAGCTGGCGTAAGGCGATCTCATGGGCTCGTGAACATGACTTCAGTCATTTCTTGGCGTATGTTCCGACTCATACGCCCTCTTACCGTGTTTCTAAGGGCTTGAATTACTCCTAGTGTCGGCGGCGGAAGTGTCATTGATACTGCCAAAGCAGCTAATCTGTATGTTCCTTGGACTGGCCTTGCCGTCCCGATCGACTGACATTGTCTCCAGCTTCTCCGTCTACAAGGACGCAGACTTGTTTGATTTCATCAACGCCCCTGTCGGGAAAGGTCAACCTATTTCGCAGCAACTGCGCCCTCTCATCGCGGGTATGTTCCCCTGCCTTTCTTATAATCATTCCTGGGGCTCACGATGGTGTTGCGGGAATAGTGCCCACGACTGCCGGTACGGGCTCAGAGACCACAGGTACAGCGATTTTGGACATTCCGTCCATGTCTTTTAAGACAGGAATCGCTAGCCGCATGATGAAACCTACTCTCGGTATCGTGGACACATATAACACAGAAAGTTGTCCCACTGCTGTCCACATCAGCTCCGGTTTGGATGTTTTGTTCCACAGTCTAGAGAGTTACACTGCTATCCCGTGGGTCTTTCACTCTCCACATTCTCAGCATCTCTGCGAACCTCCTATTGAATGTGCTGTAATCCCCATGTTAAATAGGTACACGGAACGCATGCCGAGGCCCGCGAACCCGATTCTTCGACCAGCCTACCAAGGTAGTAATCCCGTGGCAGACATCTTCTCCTTCTGGGCGTTGGAGCAGACGGTCAAATATCTGCCCCGTGTTGCTAAGAACAGGGATGATACCGAGGCGAGAAGACAGCTTTTGTTCGTATCGTCCTCCCTATCTGCTTCAGTGCGCGATATATATTTACATTCGTACAGGTTGGCAGCCTCCTTTGCCGGCATCGGGTTCGGTAATGCAGGCGTCCATCTCTGCCATGGCATGAGTTACCCGGTAAGGCTTGCAGACTGCCCTTCGCTCTTCTGCCTGCTTCATCTGACCATGGTGTCCGTAGATCTCCGGACTGAACAAGAAGGGGCCAAAGTATAAGGACCCGGGTTACGTTGTTGACCACCCCATCATCCCCCACGGCGTCAGGTGTGTATTTTTCACCACCCCCCCTAACTCTTCCTTCGGCGTGCTCATGACTCCATCTCTTCAGTGTGGCCCTCACTGGCCCAGCGGTTTTCCAATTCACCGCACCAAGTGCTCCTGACCGCCATCGCCAAGCCCTTTCCGTCTTCAGGAAAGTATCTCCTTACGACCCCTCCATCACCTCCATTGCCGACCGTGACATCGGAGCGCACCTATTCGAGGCTATTGCCAGCTTCCTTGATGTTCTGGGCGTGCCGCGCGGGCTGAAGGCTGTGGGGTATACGAAGGCAGATATTCCGATGTTAGTGGAGGGGACGTTACCACAGAGGAGGGTTTTGGACTTGGCTCCGGGTGTGGGAGATGTTGCTGGCGAGGATGGGAGGGAACATTTGACGAGGATGCTGGAGAGCTCATTGGAATATTGAGGAGCTGATCTGACAAACATATGGAACGGTGAATGGAATGTACTTTCATTAAATGTAACATATATGCCGTGATGCGAATTGCTTGTGGCTACCTACGTTCAAAACCCGACAGAGACGATTCCGAACCCGTGAGAGTGTATGCAGATGTGGCGTGTGGCGCCGGCAACTTCCTTCAAGTTCGCCATCGTCAGGCCATCCACTCGGATTTAGGGTGCATTCGGCAACCGAGAGCGGCAGATTCTCACCGGATTTCCAGCCACGGATTTCGTCCTCGGCGGCTGGCGCCGAGCCTTCTTCACACTCCGACACTGTCACGGTGGCTACGTGCTTTCGCCACCTCTTATGCGTACCATAACGATAACAGACGACCATTCCACTTTCTCGCATGAAGGCTTTCTGAAGCAGACAATCCCTACTCTGAAATGTTTGTTTCTTAATTTCATCTGCAGAGTCATGTTCTGCCGTGCGTTATGAGTCGGGAAGTACGTGACACTGACTGGCTCTCGCCACTTTGCCTACTAGCTTTGTCTGCCATGTGGCATCGCCCTCCCCTCATCCAGCATACGCTCTGGAGCCCTGATGATACCTTAATCGCGTGCTATAGTGTTCGTGATGAAGATTTGTGTACGAAAACCTCGGTTATACTTACACGGAGCCCTTCCATCCTTGAAG
>NW_006763139.1:1285054-1588362 GCF_000264905.1 Stereum hirsutum FP-91666 SS1 | reverse complement strand
AAAAGGTCGTGTAATAATAGCAATAAGTCATAATATAGTCGTAAGAGGCAGCTCAAGAGAGATGTCGACAGTGCCTCAGATGTCTTGCTTGCCTCTTCCTCTACATTTTGTCACTGTTGATGTTTGTGGTCCCATAGACTCGAAATCATACTGCAAAATTAACAACTGTGCCTTGATAGATCTGTCTTCGAGTGGTCACATCGTAAATATGCATTTATCTCTGAACGAGATGCTACGATTGGTGGTCTAGCCAAACGACGACGACAAGACGACGAACTCGCGCAAAGGTGCCACTGAAGAATGAAGTGGCAAAGCACTCCGGAGTCACATCAGTCACGCAATATGTGCGCGGCAGGGTTCGGCAGGCACCACGGCTGCCGAAGAAGCCACGAAATCCGAGAATCCAGATTCTTTCGTTTTGGCAGGAGAATCCGCCGGAAATCAAACCGCTCTCGGTTGCCGAATGCACCCTTAGGCCCTTACCGAGATACCGCCTTCCGTCATGTCCTCAACAACACGTCGCAGTCTCTTCCGACCATGTATAGATCTTCACGACGGTAAAGTGAAGCAGATAGTTGGTGGCACGCTTTCTGATAGCGATCCTGCGACGCTGAAGACAAATTTTGTGGCGAGGTGGGTTCATTCGAACTTCCTGGGACCGAAGTTCATTTGAACGTCTCTCTTTCTATATATACTCTTGGTATCGAACAGTCAATCTCCTGGTGACTTTGCGAGGCTTTATAAAGAAAAGGGCCTCGAAGGTGGACATCTCATCAAGCTTGGGCCCGGGAATGATGAGGCTGCGCGTCAAGCACTCGAAACGTGGCCAGGTTCGTACGCACTTACCTAGCTCATAAATTGTGACCTTCCTGTTGAACAATTTCGAGATCGCTAATACAATCTTGTTAGGTGGTCTGCAGATTGGTGGCGGAATCACCGATAAGAACGCTTTGAGCTGGCTTGAGCTTGGCGCGAGCAAAGTAAGTCCTTACAGAGCCCAAGAGCCTGAATCATATACTAAACAGAGCATCGCAAAAAATGTGCACTTGTTAGGTTATTGTGACATCCTATTTGTTCCCTGAGATGAAGTTTTCTCTTGAACGACTGCGGTTACTTTCCACGCTTGTTGGGAAGGAGAGACTGGTCGTTGATGTCAGGTAGGATGCCATCCGTAACGGGCTGTTTCGTGTGGCACAACTTTGTTCTGATATTATGCGGCGACAAGTTGTCGGCGGAGAGGAGACAGGTGGATGGTTGCCATGAACAAGTGGCAGGACATCACGGACATGGAAGTTCGGCAAGGTAAACCCATGGTCATGATAGTGGTCTATGGTGTCGGGTTACTGAACGCCACACGCGTCTTAGAAACATTGAACTTGCTGTCGGAACACTGCAGGTAAATATTTGGACAATGGATACATTTGACTGAAACTATTGCTGACATCTCTGTAGCGAATTTCTAATCCATGCAGCGGACGTGGAGGGGCTTTGTCAGGGCATCGACGAAGAACTTGTAGCCAGTGCGTCCACCAAATATCCCCCATCATTTGATGCTATAATTTCATCTTTAATTAGAACTGGGACAGTGGGTACGAATACCGACCACGTATGCTGGTGGTGCCAAGGGTATGTTACGGCTTAGAGGTTCAATGGAAGGAACTGATTTCTATACGACCACAGATATTTCGGACTTAGATCTCGTCGAGCGACTGTCAGATGGGAAAGTCGACCTGACATATGGAAGGTATATCCCTCTAGAATTATATGTGATCCATCTCAGCGTGCTCATGTGAATTCAGTGCGCTCGATATTTTCGGAGGAACGTTGGTAAAGTTTGACGATCTTGTGGCGAGGAACGCAGGCGAGAGATAATAAATTGAAATATGACAGTATTTGGGATCATACAGCAGCTCAGAGCGCCATGTATTTCTACTGTATCGTGTATCTCATAACCAAGTATATAGAGGATACGGAACGAGCGATATCGCAGTGGTCGCAGTCGCCACAAGGTAGAAGTGTGGCGGCAGTGGCGCAGCTCAAGTTGAAGCGTGAGAATGGTGGCGGCCGAACTGTACAGGTGGTTTCCCACACGCCTGGAATTGTCGCAGAGACTGTGAGTACGACATCGGCGACAACATTCCCTCAAGGTAATTGGTCGCCCTCACCGTCTCCGCTGTCGTCAACTGTTCTCATACTCCCTCCGTAGACTCTAATCATCATGCCCGGAAAAGTCAAGGCCTACGAACTCCAGTCCAAGTGCGCAAACTGTCGGCTCTTTGAATCTTACTAGACCTGGCGACTGACCTCTGCTCTGCTGTTGAACCTCGATGTTCGTTATAGGTCGAAGAATGACTTGACAAAACAGCTCGCGGAGCAGAAGACCGAGCTCCTCAACCTCCGGGTGCAAAAGATTGCAGGTGGATCTGCGTCGAAGTTGACTAAGATGTGCGTCTCACTTCAGCTCTTCCTTCATTTTCCCCGCTGACCTCGTACTTTGGCGATCAGCTCCACCGTCCGCAAGTCGATTGCCCGCGTCCTTACCGTTATCAACGCTAAGCAACGCCAAAACCTCCGCGAGTTCTACAAGAACAAGAAGTACCTCCCCCTTGACCTCCGGACGAAGAAGACTCGTGCTATCAGGCGGCGATTGACTGCTGTGCGTCCCACCCAAGTCGTTTTCCCCCTTCAAGTCAGCTGAATTATCCATGATCTATAGAACGAGAAGTCGAAGATCACTGTTAAGCAGCACAAGAAGAACATCCACTTCCCTCTCAGGAAGTTCGCCGTCAAGGCATGAGCTCTCCGCTTCTGCTTTCCGGGTCTTGATGAGACGAGTTGGGGGTGAGCTCGTTGTTGGAGTTCTTTCTTTATCATTCGCTGTGTTTTGTGTATGCCGTACGCCTTGACCAACCTCATATGCCGCCCTATGACATGCATTCCAGAGTCAGCGCCCCCCGCAACTGATGCTTGATTCTTCCATGTCTGCTGGGAATTGTGAACAAAATGCTCCGTTCTCCCTCTGGCTCGATCCTGTTTTCGGAAACCGTTCTGCTTCACGGTCTTGCGATCTGGTCATTTCAGGCTCATGTTTTGTCTGCTGCTCAACGCAAACAATGTATCATTTCCCTCTCCGTAAAATCTGCGGCCATGATTGTCCTCCCCAGTATCTTGGTCCTATGCGTATCATCACAGCCAGGCTAATGGCTAACCACACTCCATCAAAAACACGGTAGGTCCTTCCGGCGCCGACCATGAATGCGACGCCTGAAGCTCCAAGGAAAAGCCATCGCAGCGAAATAGGCTCGATTCTATAGCGAATGAAAGCTGAGCATTGGGCCTGCGGAGAGGATGCGATAGACACGGCAACTTACTTCTCACGAGAAAGAAGCGAACTCTGAGTCCAGGATGCATAGTCTACTAGGATGAGCCAGGGGGCTACAGCCCATACATTGTGGTCACCATCAAACGGTGTCGTCAAACCAGCCGTCGCAAGCGTTCTGACCCATACAGCCAGTACAGGTGCGACGAGCGGTAAAAGCCATGTCATCAGGAGGAGGATATGGGTGTTTTGTTGGTGGATATCAAGCGAGGAACTGAGGCGCGCGGGAGATGGCGATCTTGGTGGTGGAGTTCTAGAAGCGGCAGTGGTTTGTCGGGTGTTGGTCGTGTCGGTGGCGCAGGTGAAGAAGTGGAAGATGTAGCAACCCAGGAAGGCGATTTGCCAGGGCACGAAGACGAAGATGAGGGCGAAGATGAACAGCATTGAGAATGCGGTTCGTCGGTGGACTCTTGTGTCTTCTGTTCGTCTACAAGAGGGATTAGTGCTGTCTTTGGTGACTTGTGGTCGAAGCGTCTACCTCGCAAACAAGCGTTGAAGTCTGTTGAATGGCCACATGAAGAGACTTAACAGCCACCAACTTATACATACCATGCCAGTTACGAGGATCAGGAGCACGGGAGCGATAGGGGAAAATATGGCTTGGCCACTGTTTCCAAGTAGGATATTGACGGGCATGGGGATGAGAGAAACGAAGAATGCTGTCACTGTCAGCAGAGGTAGTCTCCTTTTCACGAACGATTCGAGTGACTGGCCAACAGTGGGCATAGAGCCTAGACATACATGAGATCAGCATCGCAGAACGAAATCGAGTAAATTATGTCTTGATACTCTACCTCCTTGTTCATGAACAGCCCATGCATCGAACAGCACCCAAAGCACTACGCCTACCGTCCAACCTGCACATGCGACCCAGTAGCGAGCCGCGACATTCCCCAGGGTACCCCAGTAGTCCACTCGTAAAGCGATGGACTCAATTGCACACCCATCATCGAGCGTTGAGTAAATAGAGAGGTTCATCCCGTTGCCATGTGAAGGGGAATTATGAATGAAAGGCCCGGAGTTATGTGCATGAATAACGAGAGTCGTTTGAGGATGTGTTTCGGAGGCGGCGAGAGAATAGAAATGAGATTCTGGGCCGGCAGCAAGTTGGAGTAGAGGGGGTAGCAACGTTTCTGTAATACGATCGAAGTGATATGTGAATACTTGGACGGATACTCAGAACAAAGAGGAAGAGACGAATGCCTACCATCGCATGAGCGCGAGACAGAAAACTTAGGAGTCAAGCGGTAGGCGAGAAGTGCATCCGATGAAAGCTTCGGGAACTCAAGGATCTGTCTAAGGGATGACCCCTGCACTGATACTGTTACGTCCCTGTGTAAAACGCCTGATGAATTTCAGCCCGGTGTTTCCGTAGAGCAAAATTGGGTGATGACTGACCATGGACAGTAAGATTGTGGGTTGTGCGACCACGGTTATCGTGGATAAAGCCACCCTGGAGCCAACCACGACCATCCGTACCCCGCACATCAACAGCAACCCATCTCTCTTCCTGTATTTCTTCAGCCTCCGGTATATCTGCAGCAAAATAGACGACTCCTTCCGATTCGTCAATGCCCTCTAAAGGAGGAGGTGCCGGACGATCGGGGCCTAGAGTGGGCAGCAGTCGAACGGTAGTCGGCATGAGGATCTCACAGATACCAGTTGACGGCGACCCTCGGCATAGACGCACAGAAGCGGAGAGAGGTAGGGGATATGGCGGAGATACAGACATAATGGATCCTTGCGAGAGATACAAGATGAACTTGCTTGTCGGCGAGCCTCCGATCGGAAGAAAGTAGGTGTGTTGCTCCCTGGGATTCTTCAAAGTCAACTTTTCATCCAGTGTTAAAGATACTGGTGCCGATGGTGTCCATCCTACGTCGTCGGACGAATGATGAGAAAAGGAATGGCCATCGTTCAACCAACGATCAAGCACAGCGATCCGCTGAGAAGGCGTAGAAACAGCGCCCAGTTCTAACGCTGCCCGTGCCACACGCCATCTGACCTGATGGCACCACACCATGACTTGATGGCCGACACCCGTCCAACAACCCTCCAATGCAGTCGTGAACACTGTCTTCCTATATCCCTCCCCATCTGGAATTACGCAGGATTCAGAAGGGATCATCATATCCGTAGCACCACCACAGAGAGACAAGATCGGTGTCATGTCCTCAGCGACAGACACGAGGCTTGATTCGTAGATTTTAGCAATACGGCGATCGAAACGAGCTGGAGGTAGAGTGTGTGGCGTCGACATGGTGATGATAGCTGCGATGTTGGGATTTGGGAGGAGCGAGGTGGCAACTACGCCGCCCATGGAATGTGCCATGATGACGATCGAAGTATTCGGTGGGTATTGGGAGAGGATGAAGGTTATGGCCTTTTCTGTATATGCAGCTTCGGATTCGAGGGTAGGACCATGGAAAGCGGATAGGTCTTCGTTGAATTCGACTACAAAGAGGCCAAGTTCAGCCTACGAACAGGACAGCATCTAAGGTAAAGTCAGTTACACGTACGCGTATATAAATCCAGAGGCCTGTAAGATTGTTTATCGGCAAACTCTGAGGCCACTTTATGTGGGGACTCGTAATATTGCCTTGTGGCGGACGATGCTATGGACCTAGCCTGCCGGGACGAGCCCGCATTACCTGGGATGAACAGGACCGGGACACCGCCCAGCTAGTGTACTTTGAGCACCAATTGACGATACTAGAATAACATTAGGTTCATTTTACCGTCTGATCTTCCCAGCCGACCTCTCGATATAACCATAGAGAATATCGGTCCGCAAGGTGGGTCCATGTTCGGTTGAATGAAGATTGCAAAAGGTATGATGGAGACATGTATGACATGCGGCATCCCTGTGGTGAGAGCGTACTGGGGACCTGAGACGCCGCTTTGTAAAGCACCAGAAGAAGACCCAGGGACAGAAACCCTAGGAAGACTTGCGTGCGTGCCATTGTGGCACCTTGAGGACGACTATGTGTTGTACGTTTCAGCTTTGATGGTGCAATATTATTACCTAACGGTGCATCAAAGAAAGCCTAGAGGCCAGAGTACGACCTGTCAGACGAAGCAAGAAAACGTAGAGTGAGTCCTGGCAACCTGTTGACGGTGACAGAGAGATGCGGTAAGGGATGAACGCGGTGTGGCGCTACATCACTGGATGCGATTTACCAGCGGAGTCCGGACTTACCCGAGGCCCATTGCGAATTTGTGCGGTTTTGAACAATCGTCCCTTGAAGCCGCCCTCGTTGTCTAATGGTCATGACGTCAGACTTCTAATCTGGAGGTTGCAAGTTCGAGTCTTGCCGTGGGTGATGCTGAATTGATGCAACGAGTTTTTGCTTTGCTTTTTTCCCATACTCTTCTGATGTAACACGATGCCGAAGCCCTTGTACTTAGAACATCAATCACTGTGCTGGAATTGCACCTATACAAACAATATAGCAACAACAACCTAAGACGCGACTGGAAAGACCGGGATGAAGCACTGAAAATGAGGAACACTGGTAAGTAGCATAGATGATACAAAGTAGGTTGAGGATGAGGATGAGAGGAGCCAGAAGCGGAGCAGTGCGAAGCCTGAAGATGGAGTGTGAGATGAAGAAGAAGATGTTGAAACCAAGTTATATACCCGAAGCACGAAGGCAATAAAAAGACACGAACAAGCAAGCAAACAAGCAAATATCTGTGATCGTGTTAAAAGAGGCTGATGGATGAGATGGAGCGATTGAAAAGGGGATCCGGGATGGCAGAAGGTGAGCGGTGATATGCGGTAGGTATAGTACATGCAGACCAAGGTACAACAGGAGTTGTTCATTGTCACGGCACACGGCAGGAAGTGCGACTGTGAGGGTATCAGAACGTAGAAAATGACGCTTGATTGGGACGAACAGATTCCGACTCGGAAGCAAAGGATCACATAACGGAGAAAAGGACAGGAACCCTGACGAGAAGGACGAATTCCGTTGAAATACATTTAGATTGATGAGGGTGGACGGTCGTGGGTGACAATGATGACATGAGTATCCCGTTCGTAAGAGACGTAATGTGAGTTGTCCACGATAGCATCAGAGTTTTGGGGCGCGCGTTGGGTTACTGAAATGGTGAACGGCCATCTTAAACGCATGAAACTTAACATGCACGGAGAAGAGCCTGGGCGCGAGCAGCATGTGGGGTATCGACCTACATCATGTGCGGGGAGAATGGATAAATCATGAGTATCCCAGGCTTGAAACAGTACTGTATACGCGTAGAAGAGAGACAGAAATTCTCACCAATAGGTTCGCAGTTTTAAACGTCGAACTATACATATGATTGATCCCGTTCTCTCCCAGGACGCGGGAATAGCGGTTGACTAAACCGTGTTTGTCTGCGAGGGAGAAAAGCACAGAATATTAAGCGCAATGCCCATATAGACCATAAATACGCAAAGAGAGGGTTCTTACCGAGCCCAAATTGTCTAAGATCGATTTGCAAACACCGCATAGGTCCGTTCTTGTCACCCATCTCATGTCCTTCATCATCCATCTCCTCGGCTTCTGCAACCGGATGCGCAGGCGAGTCTAGGGCATCCAGCTCGTCGCTGCAGATGACCATGTGCCTCTCGGAAGGAGGGAAGAGCGAGGTAAGCACGGCCGTCGGAGCAGTTAGTGAGGAACCTTCTTGTGTCCGGGTGAGAGAAAAGAAGGGGACAGCGTAATCCGGCGTGATACGACGGCGGTGACGTGATGAAGGTGTGGGCGACAAAGGAAAAATCGCATAGTGGGATGGTATATCGCGAACGTGCACAGGCGTGAGAGGCTGAGGCGTAGATGGGTTGATACGGTGCAGATGAGAAGGCCTATCAGCGACTTTGCGTGTCTCTAGTTGTGTCCCAGTCGTTGGCAGACTCTCAGCTGATCGAGAGGCCGCAGAAGAAACGAGAGAAGTCGAAGACTGATTTGGGGGAGAGGCGGAGAAATAGCCATCCTCTCCTTCGGACGATAATGAAGTCGACGGACTTGGTGTTCGTGAGGGTGCGTCTTCTGGGGTATCTGAGTACGAAACCTCGCTCTGAACGGGTTTTAACACAGGTATCGACTCGACGTCGACCGTTTTAGGGACAATCAGCTCTGGATAAGCAACCAACTTCACGATTTTGAGCGCCCATACGTCTGCCGCGTCGTCGGCGAGACCCACGCAGGTGAGATCGGTGGGAAGGAGCTGAACGTCAGATGACGACGGGGATAGAGATTTTGTGCGAACAGCAGTGGGTCTAGGTGGAGTTGTGCCAGGTTCTTCCGAGAGGGCAGGTGGTGGTAGAGACATCAGCATAGCCGCTCGACCATGAAGTGACTCGTCTGTGTTACTCCTCGTGCGCGTGAGAACAGCACCTGAAGACAAGTCTAGTGGTGGACCATCGTCCGAGCCACGGAGCGTAGGGGAGTGAAGAGGGGACATTTGAGCAGTGAGGTGATCTGGGTCGGAGCAGTAAAGGTCATATCCTGCAGATGCCAGGATAGGGATAACCTCCTGAAGGCGAACTTGTTTGACCTACAACCCACTGAGAACATGTTGGATTCCGTGGAAAATGAAACGACCTACGAAGATGAAGTCACTCATGTAAGAGGATTGATATAGAATAGAGATGCCTGCTGCCGCCAGAGGTGCGGAGAGCTCGTGCACCCGTGCACCGGCATTACCTGTAGGGTTTTGATTAATAAAGTAGGAGCCAAGAAACCAGGAGACACACCTAGACCACTAGAGTGAGAGTCTATCTGTAGCACTCTCCATGTATCGACGGATACCTCAACCAAGTCCTCTTCCGGCCAAGAGTCCGCTCGACTTCTGCCAGAGGATCCTGACCGTGACCTGATACGTTGCCTGTCTTTCCTTGCGATGGGTTCAAAGTCTCGGAGCACATGGTGTTCACTAAAATACCAGCGTAAGAGCGTATGTGGATACAAAAAGTCGGAGTACCGTACGCAAAGATTGAAAGCTCGACTTGATTGCAAGTGAGATTTAGAAACGAAGGGTTGGGGAGAAGGATTTGACGGATGATGGGATGAGAGAGCTCAAGCAGGCGACACCTTGGAATATGCACCAGTGAAAGAGAAACTGGAAGGAGGGAGACGGTGACTTGCATAGAGGTTGAGGGGGAAGAGGGAGCAGCCATGACGGTCGAAAGGCCGAGCGGGGCTGCTAAAGTAGCGTCGGGCAAAGCGCCCATCCGTCCGCGCCAATTTGAAGTGCATTCACTTTTCGTGATTTACAGGCCCGCATCGTCGGTCCGGCCTGCCTGTGGGTCCACCGTCTCCGAATCCGTCCGTTCCTGTTCCTCTCCAGTCCACCAGCTCCTCCCTCCAGCCTGGTTGCAGCCTGGTAACTTTACCCTCCTTCCCGTTTTGTGAGCACGGGTATGGACGTACATTACCACTGCATCTTCTCCTCCAAGGTGCGATGTCTCTCAGTCATCGTCACCATATCGTGGAAACAGCTCTATCGCCCCCCATCACTGCGCTAACCTCTCTCGCTGACAATTCCCATGGGATTGTCCCCCTCATCTGACTATCAACCGTCGACCTTTTCTTAACCATTCGGGTTATCGCCGCGAAGCGACCTCAACGTTCCTCTAGGAATCTTCTGTTCGCGGGGGTCCACTTTCAGCCCTTCCAACAAAGGTGATAACTTCCTGCACTTTCGTTTTCTTGCCCAGCTCGTCTCTTTTCCTGCACAAGTTGTATCCGGCTATCACTCCAGTGGATTCATACCTTCGGTCTGCACGCTTCCTTCAGACTCTGTTCTTCCGAAAATGAAATGCGACAGTCATTTCTCTGCGATCTTCATTCTAAGCTTTCAATAGAACGCGACTTTGTCACAATCTACTCTCGTTTCCGGTCTTTACTTAGCTTGTCTAGGCTGAACCGACGATATCCTCAGACGCTCCATCATCGTTTACATGCCGGTAGCATGCCGTATCTAACCTAGCTCTTCCGACCCCCCTTTCAAATGAGTACCTTCTTAGCTTCCTCTGACGTCGACTTACCATCTCGCAGCACGAGCTTCTTGCTTCATGGGGAACCGGGAACACTTCGCGAGTTCCCATCACCTTGATCTTCAACCCCGTAAAGTGCTTTGAACGCCTGATTTTGCCAACTCCACTCTTGACCCGCTCCTCCGTGCCTTTCCCCTCTTCATCGACTTCCATCGACGGACCTGATGCAGAACACTCTATTCCGTACGCATCTAAGCGTCCCACAAACGTATCACGAAGCGCGACCACAATAATAGTGGCGAGGGCTACACGGCGTATACTCATGTCACCAGGCTGGACCCGCCCGCGTCTGTCTATCCATAGTTTTGCACGTTCGAACCCCGATGCTTCCTTGCGCCACCTCACGCCATACAATGCTTACACGGCTTGTGAACGCCCACCAGCCCGCAGGCGAAAGAAATCATCTCATGATCCCTTGCCACACCAATCACGCTTCCATAACTCTCGACAGCACGCTTGTGACCAAGACCTGGCTGCTGCTCGAGCCTCAGGTATAGTAAAGTTTCGCAATTTGCAAGCACTTGAACACGACTTGCTCGGCTGACGTTCACTTTACTTCCTTCACTGACAAACCTATGTAGATCATGTAGGATGCGGCACCAATACTTATAATCTTTGCGCTCTGCGTCCTCCATGTGACTCAGACTCAGTAAGTATTCCTCCGCGCTCGGCGGTCTCCCACTATCAAGCTTAGGTGCGCCGTTGAGACACCGAAGACACCGATGCCCATTGGGACCTCCGCCGGCTGCGGCGTATACTGGTCAATGCTCATCGAGGCCTTCGAGGTCCAGGGACACCATTCAACACAAGCTCGCGGCATTCATCTCAGCTATGACATGATCGAGCCTCGTCATGGCATGGCTTGATGGCAATAAGCACGAGCTAACTTTGTGTGTTCGATCAGTGGCCTACGATGGATTCAGAACGAGGGGAAAGACAAGATTCGAACGATCGAACTTCGAGGTCGGGTGTGGCCGGGTGGTCATCTGTGCGTTGCATAGTATGATGGTCCTTCACGCATACGGTATGTCTAACAATGTAACATGACGAACGTTGGCATGCGCCTTATACACGCAGCCGCGGCGAAGTACTACTATAACCTTGTTAATAAAAGATTCAGCTGTGAATGGGTTCACTGTCCTACCTAACGCGAGTCTGTTCCATTCATCCAATGCCTACGCGCACCTGGCCGCACCTTTCTGAATCTACCCACCTCGTTTCCGAAACTGCACTGAAAGCTCGAGTTGCCATCCATAAGAACGAGCTCGGTGGTGCAGGTGGTAGAGCACGCCCGCGTCACATGTGCCTTGTGTACCTGTACGTTGTATGTGGGAGATCCCAGTTCGATCCTGGGCCGAGCTCATGCACTGGCAGGCGTGTTTTTTTTTTACTTGGAGAAGAACGACGGCGAACCTGGAGAACCACAAAGCGGGCGGGCCATTGTTGTGCTCAACGAACGGTCGGAATTTCAAGTCGAGTGTCGAGTCATTCGAGGGTGTAGTATGAAGAATGCTAACCGGGGTAGGCTGAATAGTGTACAAACAACAGGAGAGAAAGAAAAGCGAGAACGAGACGGCAATGCGACTGTGGGGTGCTTAGACGAGTGACGAGTATGTACACGTAGAGGAGAGGGCATATGCTAGAATACCAGCGTGCAGCAGTGCTTACAGGCGCTACGGCTACACAGTAACTAGGGTAGACAGTGCAGAAGAGGGAGAAAAGAGAAACGACGATAGATTGTGTCAGGTCCATCGTTCATTGCTCGATGTGGAGATACAGCGACAATGACAACAAGTCCGTGGTGGGTATGGTACAGTATTCACAACAGTATTTACAACGCGGTCACAGGGGAAATGATAGTAAAACGCAGCGAGGAGTTATGTGGGGAGGAAGTTCTGAATCCTGATTCAGGCGGTGGCGGAGACCTGGGGCGTCCAGCTGGTGTACCAATCATCGAATGGAGGAGGCCCATCTTCGTCTTCGTCGTCGTAATAGGCAGCGGTGTCACTGCACGGTGTCGACTCGCAAGGTTGGGCAAAGCAGTCCTCGGGTGCTTCGATGTCAACAACGTCTGAGGCGGGCGTGCAAGTATCTTCCTCCCGATCATCAGAGACGCACGAGTCCGAGAAATCGCCAAAGACATAGGTAGGAAGCCCTGAGCCCGAGCCCTTGGCCATCAAGCCACAGAGACTCTGCGCAGAAGACGTCGAGACCGTGACCGGGGAGTCAACGTCCCCGTGGAGCAAGTCGTCGACGGACTCCAGAGCGATCGATGGCATAAAGTTGAATCGTCCAACTCCATCGTCCGTAGGCGTAGAAGGCATCGGCGTTTCCGGTCTCGAAACCGCCAACGCCTCGTCCTGCATCTGGCCAGGATCCATCGTATAGTCATCGAACACTTCCCAATGCTCGACATGGTGGCTCTCCCCCGCGTCAACCTCCGCCTCCACTGGTGCTTGGTCCTCAGGCCACGACGTCGCCGCATGTGTATCGGTCCAGTGAGGCTGTAGTTGCGCCAGTGCCATATACTCGTAGTAGTACTCTGCACTGAACCCATAATACCAGTTTGGTACACAGAGATTATACCCTGTCGCGCACTGGTACGGGGTGCTGTTCCTCTCACGAGTCGCAACCTGTTCAGGTCCCATGGGAGGCGGCTCGTTGATGACAATATGAGGGGCGGTGAAGGGATTTTCTGAGGGGAGGACAGTGGTACCGCAGTAGCGTACCATATCGGCGAGCAGGGCCTCAGCTGGATCGGTCCATGTGAAGGCGTTATCGTCGAGAAGGGTTTGGAGGGAGGGGCTGAGTGTCTCAAGGACTTGCGGGGCACGACGGGCTGCGAGCTCAGCCTGCAACCATGTATGTACATTAGCCTTCTGGAATCATTATAACGCCAGCAGTGAATATATACGCACGATCTGCTTGCATCGCTGTCGGTGTATAGAGGTCATGTGTTCGAGAGTGTCCAGGCTGGCTGAAATCTAATGGAAGTGTCAGGGAAATGCGATAGTTCGAGGCGAAAGGTGATGACAGACCTGACGCTCGAACTTTGAGCGCGAGAAGACCTTCAAAGGCTCATTATCAGGGATCTCCCCTATCTCTCCGCAGCTCATCTCTGCGTAATCAATCTCTTGCTCGATCTGTGCTGGCTCGACATACTCCACGGGCTCAGGCGTAGCCGCCTTCATCTCCCATCCGCCGGATTGTGGCACCATCAAGAAGCCCGGGTTTTGAGGGCATGGATGCATGTTATAGGCGGTGAAACAATCGTTCCAGTCAAAAGGTGGAGGAGTGATTACGATGTGGGGTGCGACTTCTGGATCAATAGAATCTAAGACAAGGTTACGACGATCCATTGAAAGTGTGCGGAAGAGGTCCTGTAAACGCCACAAAGTCAGACTTGTCCAACGCGTGAGACACGAGGGTGGGTGGCTCACTTCGTTTGTTGCGGGAGGAGTGTATGTTTCATACGAAATGTACTGGATGGGAGAGTAGTCATAAACAGACTGACACATTCGAGCCAAAGGTTCAGTGACGAGTTGTATGATGGGGAGGGGGACGATAAAAGGGAGACGCACGCCATAGTCAGCCTCTGCTTCTCTTTCGACAGCCTCCGAGACATCCGAATCACTGAATAGATCGCTGCATCGTTGACAATGAGGGTTGCCCTCGTTACAGCTGCAGTAAGACACGTCCGACTCGATCTTCAAAACAGCCATATCT
Source organism: Stereum hirsutum FP-91666 SS1 (assembly GCF_000264905.1). Classification (NCBI taxonomy): domain Eukaryota; kingdom Fungi; phylum Basidiomycota; class Agaricomycetes; order Russulales; family Stereaceae; genus Stereum; species Stereum hirsutum. Next base: position 1,574,215 of record NW_006763139.1, on the reverse strand, counting down.
GAGCACGCGACACGACCAGGAGGCCATAAACAGTCTATGCTCAGACGCACCATATGTTCAAGCTCGCTCTTCTCGTCGTCATTGTCAGCTATCTGGATAATGACGCGCTCGTCGAAGTCGTATGAGCGGGTGGCGCGCTTTGAATGATGGTCGGCACGACTCTCGAGGTCGTGGGACGCGTCGTTGACGCGTTGTGGCGCGGGTTTCTCGGTTTGGGCACGCGACGCGCTCGTGACACGCTGGTGTTGTGCGGATTTGTGCAAAAACATATTGTACGAGGTTGAAGGGTCGAAAAGCGATGGCGTTTGGGGGAATGCGGACGGGTGCTAGGAGAGAGGGTGTTATATAGGAAGGAGAAAATGGAAGTCGAGGACAGGAGAGCGCGCCTGTCGCAGCGGCACCGCACAGGATCGGGAGATTCTAGACCGGGTGGCGCGAGATTGTGGCGGCGGTGTCAGAGATAGCAGAGGGCTCGTCGCGGCAAACGTTCGAGATAGCAGAAAGTTTGTAGCGGGAAAGGGTACAGTCGCGATTGCAGGCTAGGTGGTGGTCAAGGTGAGGGATGGGGTGAGAGCTGGGGCCGAGCGGGATCGTTTATCAATGGCGCCTGGCTGTGACCAGCGCTTTGGTCCGAGGACGTGAACGCGCCACCCTGTGCCGTCGCTTTGAGACCGTCCTTTGTTTTCTAAAATCACTTGCCTCGCCTCGCGCTGCGATATCGCCATCGTGACTCTCGGCTGTTGATCTTCCCTGGAACAGTGAAACCGTGCCCTCCTCGACGTCGTAGTGGCCATACGGAGTTCTCGACTCGATTTCGTTAGGCGTCGACGTCGAGCTTGGCTTGCTTACGGGGATAGCTTACATTTCGGTTATCCTCGATCGCAGCTTTGAATTTTGGAATAGCTCTGCACTGCATCATAGGAGAAGCAACCACTATGGCATCCTCGCCAGCGATGGTGTCATAGCCTCCCAATATCCCGAACAAGCACGTACATGTAAATGGATCACAGCTATTGAACGTTTGAACATCTACTCCGCCTTCGAGGTCTGCTTCTCTTGCTTGACCAGAGGACCTTCGTCCTGTCGTCTCCCCGATACCTTGACAAAACCATCCATGGCGTAGTCTGCGTATGACAACTGTAACCCGACAGATTGGTAAAAAAAAAACATTAGAAAAAAATAGTGCAGAATCGCGATCGAGACGCACCCATTGCGCGAAATCCCTTAAGAAGCTCGGGAGCAATCTCAGCACGGGAACAAAATTCACGTAGAACGGAAGGTAGATCGTTCGTGAATGTTGCTCGTCCAATGCAGCGATCACTGCTTTGGCGATGGTGATGGGTTGTAAGGAAGGTACGAAGAACTTGAACAGGAAGTTCTGAGGGAAATGGGTGGTCGAGAAGAGAGGAGTCTGGATGTGCCCCGGAACGAGGAGCGTCGTCCGGACTTCAGGGGCGAGGTAGCTAAGCGGGTAGAATTCAGCCGTCTGTTGCAAACCTTGCTCTGGAGAGAGCCTACCGCTTGTCTAGTTCGTAACGTAACGACTCGTGTAACGATATGGTAGCAGCTTTAGAAGCATTGTAATCGGCTGGAGAGAATGAGATGAGAATCTCCATCCGGGTGATTTGTGGTATGCACTTACTCATTTGCGCCATTCCTACCAACCCTGCCACCGAGCTGACGGTGATCTATTACAATGACAATTTAATGGAAAAAGTAGCTTTTTATAGACATTCACTCACGATGTGACCAGCTTTGTTCTTGATCATCTCCGGTAAGAAGGCCTTGAGAGTCCAGAAGTGGGCAAGGGTATTGACGCCAATGGTCCTACGTGAGAGGTGAGTCACCATCATTGACAGTGCTCAACCTTGCTTACTGTTGAACGTCTTCCGGAGACAAGTCAATGAGAAGTTTGCCTTGCACGACACCCGCATTGTTTATGAGCACAGTGGGATGCCCAAGCTGAAATCAAGGAGTCGTGTTAGTTCGAAAGAGGAGGGATGATGGGATCAGTTCAGCTACCTCCTCAACAATCTTTTTGGACACAGCCTCGACCTCCTCCCATTTTGACACGTCACACTTGTAGTAGACAATGTTATCTACACATACACAACGTGAGCTCTTGAACAGAGTAGAAAGATATAGAGCTAGCTTACAGTTTTCGGTAACGATTGGGTTGACATCGAGTACGACGACTGTGACATTACGAACGGCGAGAGTGTTCGCGATCAACTCTCCGATGCCAGAGGAACCTGAAGTATCATGTCAGAATGTAAGACTTGGTATGTATGGAGCAGCAGAGTTGTGAGACTTACCACCAGTGACAACCACGATCTGTTCACCCCAGTCCAAAGCTGCAGGACCGAACAAAAGACTGCCCTGGTTACGGTATAGTCGAGAATACCATTTCAATCCCCCTAGGTGCCGCGTAAGTAATCTTTTTTCTGGTGAGGAGGAAGGTGAATACACACAGAACGCGGCCAAGGCACCCACCCAGCCAAAAGGTACGAGCACTGGTAAGTCACTCGTGGTATATCCCTGGAACATGAAGAAAACGGGGATGAGGAAACAAAAGAACGGGCCTAATAAATGTCAGCCTGATTCCGCAATACTCGAAGATGCAATAAGACTGACTGAGCAAAGTGTTGTTCATGACTTTGATGACAAGGTCTATGTCGAAGCTGTCGTAGACCTGACCCGCGGTGTATGCTGGTGCCTCCATCTTTGAATAGGTAATTTGGGGATATAGATGAGGTGAAATAATACGAAGGACCAGCCGTTCGAACAGTAATTGAAGCTGATAGATGAAGCTGAAGGAGAGTGTCGAAGTCGAAAGCAAGGGTGACGATGGTCCACAACTGGAGATCACGACGGAGACTGCGAAGGTCGTCGCTCTCAAGCCGTCGGGCCACGTGGCCTTGATGGAGGTACCTCGGACATAACGTTTTGAAATGATTGCCCTTGGCTTCATCAAGTGCTCGAGAGCTCCGATGGCGACCTTCCGTCCTGCTTTCGCGCAGGCACTTCTGTCTCATACCACCACCATCACTTGGTATCTGAACAATGCCTCCCAAACAGCGCAAAAAGCAGGCTCCTGCGACTCCTCGCTCTGCTCCGAAGGCAACTGCGCCATCGCCCAGCACACCTCCTCGACAGCCGACTCGTGGCGAGCCAGCTGTCACTGGTCCAGATGAAGAGAAAACATCACCTCTTGTCATGCTATTTCTCTTCCCAATATTAACGATAATCGCAACACTATCCCTGGCTTTCTTTTTCTACCAAAGGTTCTTGGAACCATTGTATGGTTCAGTCCCTACGAACAACTACATGGACAAACTTATCTGGCTCCCCTGTCTTCTCGGTGCATACGCCCCATCACCCTCACTATGGAGCTCTTTGGGTCTGTTTGGAGTACTGCTCTCGGCGTTGCCTCTATCTTCGTATTGGGTTGCTGCTCTTACTGCTAGATGGGGAGACCCTCTCATTGGACCTCTGGTCACTCATGCACTTGTGTTGATTCCGGTTGTCTACGCGGGTATCGCGACTGTGAGCAAGATTGTGGTACGTCAAATTTATATAATGAATTTGAGGATGGGCGCCCCTCGGAACAATATGCCATACATTCGTCTCTTCGGCTTAGATGCTCAATTCCTGAATTATCGTTTCAGCGCATCATTGAGAGCCAGTCAAGCCAAACGACTATGTTACGGTATACGATCCTTCCGGCTTGCGGATCAAGTATCACGGGTCTTTCGTCTTTATGGGGCCAAATGGAGTCCCATGGCCTCACACCGAGTCAAACAGTATGATTTTTCACCAACTTTCATGTCGGAATGAAGCGCTGATCATCCTCCTTAATTCGCCCTCATAGTTACAACTCTGTGGTGGTTTATGCATCACCATTTTTGCTGTCTCTCTACCACTACGTGCTCCTGCATCAGCAAAATCGTCTTCAGGATTTTCACTCCCGTGGCAAACCATCGTACCCGTCATCGTGCTCCCCCTGCTCCCATTGCTCCTTCCAAAACTTGAGCCACCGACTCTCACACGTCCACTTATAGAGCCCTTCGTTGACGCTACTGCCTCCATGCGTATCCTCTACTCTGAACGCTCACGCACGGGCCATATTCTCGTCGGCGAAACTCTTCCCAATCCGGACTGGAAACCCGACGCAAACGAGTCGTATCCCTCTTCCATGCGCTATCTCAGAGCGTCTCATTCGCTGCTGGGAGGCAACTGGGTTAGCCCCAAAGTCTTCGCTCGAGATCCGACGACAGTGCTCTTCAAGGACGAGGCTGGTACACCTCTGGGAGATACCATTTATAGTGCATTCGTGGTTCAAGAGGCCGTGCGGTTGTTCGAGATCGAGGGACGGTCTTTCGATGAAGGGGAGCACGCTCTGCTCATGTGAGTTGCACCATTCTTCTATTTACTACCTGTGTCTAATATCAGCCTTGCAGCGGCCTTGGCACCGGAAACGCAGCCACTGCTCTGATCAAGCACGGCGTCCCAACGACCGTCGTTGAAATCGACCCAGCAGTCTACAATGTTTCGCGTCAGTTCTTTGGACTACCGGACGTCGGAGACGATCATGTATTCCTTGAGGACGCCCGTACCTATGTGAGGAAGAAGAAGACGCAATTGGAGCAGGGCTCGAAGGACCCTAAGTTTACCTACGTTATTCACGATTTGTTCTCTGGCGGTGGTGTGCCTGCCCATCTGTTCACATCACAGTTTTGGGAGGAGTTGAAGGCGATTATGCATCCTGAAGGGGTGGTTGCTGTGGTAAGCACAAAATGTTCTTCTCTATGCAATTGTACCAAGGCTAACGAAAGCTATTTCCGCAGAATTTCGCTGGATTGCTAGGCACGGACTCATCGAGGGCGGTGTTACTCACTTTAAAGAAAAGCTTTGGTCAATGTCGCGCTTTCCATGATTCACAGAAAGTCATGACGGACGAAGAGTTGCTTGCTGGCTTTATGAACATGGTACGTCTCTCCTTTTTGAAGATAAAAAAAAACTGTGCTCATGGTAGGCGTCTAGGTCTTCTTCTGCACGCCGTCGACCAAACCAATGACGTTCCGCACATTGAGAGAAGAAGACTTCCTAAACTCCAACCTCCGCTCCAACATCCTGGGCAACCTTCCTAAAAGCGAGATCGACGCTAAACTCATCCGAGGAGACATGAAAGGGGAGGACGGAGAGAAGTGGGTACTGAAGGACGAGAATAATCGGCTTGCGCTTTGGCAGCACTCGGGAGCTTTGGATCATTGGAAGGGTGAGTCTGGCGGACTTTTTTCCTTGTTGGAAACCCGAGCAAGAAGCTGATTAGACTCGGACCTCAGTGATGCGCCAGATTTTGCCTGATGTGTTTTGGGAGACGTTTTGAGCGGTGGAGGAATTTGTCTGAACAAAAATCTCAGGATAGACTCAAGGCCACATACTACTTGTTTTGACATACTGCCGTGGAGAATATTCATCACATTCGCTGGACTTTGCCTCCGTTGTATCGCCTGAGGTGCTCTTGTTGAATCTAGAGGCCTGTACTTATTTGTGGCGCATCGGAGGAAAGACGCTCGATCCGGACCGGCTCGCGTGGTCAAGCGGCCGTTCGGCGACTGAACGCGACAGATTCGCAAGGCTCGCGCGCAAAACCGAATTCTCATCGGATTTCTATCTTTCTTCCTCTCTGCAACCATCCACTATCCACTATCCACCATAGCTCGACAAATCCTACCGAGAGCCTTGCGTTCGATGTCCGTGCTCTCTCTAATCCTCAAACCGCTAGCATATCTCGGTTTACCTGTCTTCCTCCTACACACTGCATCCCGATCCTCTCCAGTCGCCCGATATTATGTCCGCCTCACACTCTACCTCTCTACCATCGGTCTGTGCTCTGCATGGGGCGCCGTTGTATCCTTCGCAATGGCCCTCGCTGGCCAAAGATTCAATGTGAATTGGGTCATTGCACGGACATTCTATGCCGTTGCGAGTCGGGTGATGGACATCAAGATATCGGTAGAGGGAGAGGAACATCTCGATACGAGACCAGCAGTGCTTGTGGGTAATCATCAAAGTATGCTGGATATCCTTTATCTTGGAAGGTCAGTTCCTATCTTTCCCCCTCACAAATGTCCGTATCCTAATATAAGTCTTATACTACTCCTTCTACCTTTCTGTTCCCGGTCCTTTGATCCCTCTGCAGGATATTCCCCCTCCGAGCCTCCATCATGGCCAAGAAAGAGCTTCAATGGATGCCTCTTCTTGGTCAATACCTCACCGCATCAGGCGCCGTCTTCGTCGACCGCGGAAACAACGCCAAAGCCGTTCGCTCACTCGCTGCAGCCGGCGAATCCATGCACGCACGCACTACTTCACTTTGGCTCTTCCCCGAGGGCACTCGCTCAATGCGCCCGTACCATGACATGTTGCCATTCAAGAAGGGCGCCTTCCATCTCGCAGTGCAGGCCGGTGTACCGATCGTACCCGTTGTATGTGAGAACTACTGGAGGCTGTATAGGAAGAATGTGTTTGAGAGCGGGACGTTGAAGCTCAGAGGTGCGTTTCTCGTGCTCTATCATCCTTGTATTGGCATCCTTGGCTCCTTGGGCTGACTGAGCTTTTGGACGTGTTCTAATTTTGATTTTGTTTGCTGTGCTGCGCTCAAACGCCCGTATCGCTATAGTATTGCCACCCATCCCAACAGCTGGTCTCACTGTCGCAGACGTGGCCGACCTAACGATACGTGTCCGCGAACAAATGATCGCTGCCCTCCGAGAAATCTCAGACCCCAACGCCCCACCTCCACCTCCCACTTCTGCACCTTCAACGTCTAAATCCGCATCCCCGTCACCCACACCAGCACCCCAGACAGAAGCAGACCTGAAAGTCGACTCACGTGCCCCGCCTTCACAATCCCCCGCTGAAGCTACTTCAGCTATCTTGGAACCAGAGGCCACTGAAGCTGCTGCTGCTGCTGTACAGGCCACGGAGAGGCCAAGCGAGAAGGAAGTTCTGGAACCGAGTCCTTCAGAGACTTCTTCGCGTCCGAGTTCAGAGGCGGAGGAGGCGGAGATGTCGAGGAGGAGGGAGAGCAGTGAGAATGGGACGGAGACAGAGGAGGATGAGGGGATGGTCTTGGTTGGGAGGCCGTCATAGTTCGGAGGACTGGTCTGATTGGTGAGAGAAGTGATGGCGCGGTGAGCGTCGAGGGTCAGACGATTTATCTGTAAAGGAGGTAATATGGATTTTTTTACTGCTCATGTACCCGGGATACCTGACTAAATGCTTATCATAATGATAATATGAGACGCCTACTCAGTCTACATAACTCGCACACATGAGGGTCCAATACAGCGTCTCTGTCGTTGCCTGACAGTTCATTTTGTCAGTGTGCACCATGCAGAGCGGGGCCATTTCTTTCTTCGATGCCTGGCCAAGTACTGGTGATTATATTTCGGTCGTCTGGTGGGCCCCATGTCAGTATCAGCAGTAGGGGTAGCGGTACTGACGAGAGGATGATGATGGATGGGCCAGTTCCGAAGCCTGTGGCTCGTCTCGCGCGCGAAAGTTGCGATTCCGCATAATTTCTGAAAGCGCTGTAAATTCTTGACTATCGGCAGTCACGTGGTTATGTCGCACGTGCACGTGAAACGCGCGAACTTCGAAGGCCTCAGCGTCAGCGTGACAGCGTGAGGGGCTTGAGCTCATTGCTCAAGCTTTCTCTCTGACTCCAGCATGTCGAACAGACACTCCGCTATCTAGTATCACCCCCACGAGATTCTACGGAACCTGAGACACCATCGGCAGCACTCGCTCGAGAGAGGCTCGCGGTATCCGTAGAGCATCGCCCAGCGCCCCGTCGAACGACTCGACGTCTACGCCAGAGCCCACGTCGGGGCCTACGCAGGAGTTCACGCAGGAGCCCATGTCGGAGCCCGCATCACCATCTAGCTCTGGGTCAAACGATCTCGAGCCTGCGTCCTCACACCGTTCTGGCGGCACGTCAAACGAGTCCTCGCCGGGGCTCCCCTCACAATCAAGCAAACGTCCGAGCGAGCCGTTACCGTCCACTCCGCACCCCTCCAGTCCGTCGTCGCATCAGCACCAGTCGACTCCTCTCCGCGAGGATGATCCTGACACTCATAGCCTTTCTGGGGTACCTACCACATCGATACCGATTCGGAAGGGCCACACGGCGACTCAGCCATTTACTTCTAACCACTTGTTCATCGATCCAGCATACATGCGCGCGGCAGAAGAATTGAAAGGAAAGCTCGTGGAGATACCGACCCGTGAACTGCTCGATCGACTTCCAATTCGTGATGGCCCAGGGATGTTAACCGCGCAATTTGACCTTCGGCCGCTGAAGAAACTCAAAGACGTTACACTGGAAAACCAATCTTATGATTTGTTTGTGCGTGGTTCGTGTCCATTTGCTGTCCTGTTCGTGCTGATTGTTCCATAGATCAAGGCGATGCAACCCTACCTGGCTAAGGGCTGGGAATTGAAGGACACCCACAATCACGCAGATCCAGACTCGAAAACACCCTTGGGCAACAGTGACGTAAAACCCGATCTTGCGCTCTACGCTCCCAACATGTACGATGACGCTCGGCCCTGTCGGTCAAAAACGGCAGCGCTGTTTGGCGAAGCCAAAATACTCGAGACGAGCGAGCCTTTCCGTCTGCCACTTGAAGCCAGCTCTGAGCTCCTGGAGCGCAAAACGGAGGCTGCTCACCAGACGCGAGGACAGCTCACTGTGTATCATAACGCCATACAGGCAGCTCAGCAGCGCACACGCGTCTATTCCTTTTACTATCGCAAAAACTTCGCTCGCCTTCTTTGCCATTCTCGTAGCGGCACTGAAGTGACGCCCTTGATCGACATGACCAAGAGCAACGAGGTCCATGAATTCTTTTGGCGGTACACTCGGGCTTTGTCCGCTGAGCGTGGGCTAGACACCACCTTCGAGCGCGCTCCTGACGATGACCCTCATGTCTCCTCCGCTCGCACACATCTTTTTCTCAAGGTCGATGATCCAGTCTTCAAGGTCTCCGTTGGCTCTCACGTGTTCTACATCTCAAGTCCATTCACTACCACCCATGGATATCCAGTCGGTCGCGGTACTCGATGTTACGAAGCATACAACCCCGTGAATGGGAAACGCGTCCTTCTGAAAGACACTTGGAGATATGCAGAGTACCCTCCGGAGCACGAAATCTACGAAAAGCTCCGTGACTCGGGCGTTTCGAACGTTCTTCGGGTCGTTGCTTGGGGAGACGTCGAGGGCCCTCTTCAGACTTGCGGTCGTGATGGTGGGCTCCGAGAGCTTATTCACTATCGGATCGTCTTAGACGAGGTCGGGAAATCTCTCACCGAGTTCGACTCGACTCATCAGTTTATAACTGTGATCCGGGACGCATTGCGAGGTTCGTCTCCCTCCATAATTTTTGACGCAGATGCTTATTCGCTTACGACCTTGCTTCAGCACATCGAGAGGCGTCGCAGGCGGGAATCCTTCACCGGGACATATTCGTCGGCAACATCGTCATTGTTGAAGGTCGAGGTTATCTTATCGATTGGGAGCTCGCCAGTGTAGGCGACACGCCAATGAGGGCTAGCGAACGCACAGTATGTCACACAATCACGCTTTCTCTTCTTCATCGACGATATCTGACGGCCGTGCAGGGGACGTATCAGTTTTTTTCACTAGCCCTTCTCAAAAATCCTAGCAAACGCCACGAGACCAGCGATGACATCGAATCGTTCTTGTGGGTGATGTTGTGGATCGCGATCCGACATGCGCCCAACGGCCTCACAGCCGATGACCGCCTCGCAATGTTGTCCTACTTTGATTTTAGCAAGACGAAGACCCCAGCAAGGGCCAAGTCCTTGTGGACACTCGCCGGTGGAGAACTGGTGACCAGCAAGCGTGAAGGACTCCTACTTACCACATCATTCTTCGCAGACCTATTAGAAAGGTTGACGGCGGATTTCCGGCTCGCGTGGCATCGCGAAGAGAAGGAGGCCGTGGAGCGCTGGGCAACACATGATTGGATGGAGGATACTATGGAGGATGCGTGCAAAAACGACGAGTGGTCTGCAATGAAGGACGGAGCAGTGGACCATCCGGTAGCGCAGCCGCCGGAGGCTCCGAAAGCGGTGATGAAGAGGTTTAGTGAGATCGAATCCGATACAAAGCCGGCGATGAAGAGACGAAGGATGCACAAGGAGGATTCCTGAGGTCTGAGGCTTACTGTATCTCTGCATCTTCCCGTACCTCATGTATGTGTGTACTGTATATCGTGTCGAGTGAACTCGTGGACTTTTCTCCACTACCATGAGCAGTACAGCTCTTCTTCAAGTTTCCGTCCCGAACCAACTCTCACTGCGGGAAAACAATACGTATACATGTGAAGATGATTTGAGATTGCTCGCAACAAGTGGGCCACAACTCGAAGCCACGGACATGCATGCCGCGGCGTGGCGGCGGTGCCGCAGTGTTGCTTGTTCAGCGAGTTTCGTGGCGAGTCCAACTTGACATCCAGCCACTATCATGGACAGAATACGTTCCATCGCTGGGTACGCTGTTCGATTTTATGGGGGCCTTGATACTTACGTTCATCTAGGAAATACCGCTCGAGAGCGAGCGAGGAAGCAAACCCTGAGCTCACCGTCAGTCCAGTCCTACTTATCATCGTCCTTACGCTTACAGTCTCTGTACTCGTGAATGCTAGCTTCGTGCGGTTCTGCTAGGGCTGCTCATCGGCTGTTTGCTATGCTTTACGAACCTGTATTTTGGACTTCAAACAGGATGGATCAGCATGTTTGTCCCTTCTCATCTCGTCTTCGCCGGTCCAGGACTTTGTCTGCGCCACATTCTGACGCCACTCGTTTGTTCATTGTTGAAGGATGTCTCTCCAATCTGCTCTTATCGGTTTCCTCGTGTCGAAACTGTTGCCTACCCCGATGTCTCCTCAAGAGAACGTCGTGATTCAGACGACGGCTGTCGCGACTGGCACAGTGCGTATTTACTAGTTCTGAGGCCATCCCCCTATCGGAGCTCGTTCGCTCATATTGCTTACCTTGACCGTCTAGATGCCACTTGCTGCCGGATTCGTAGGCATCATACCGGCACTTGGATTGTTGGAAGAGGATAAAGATGGATCATCACCCATTCAACTGTCTTGGATAGCTGCTGTCCTGTGGTCCTGCGCGGTGGCCTACTTCGGGTTCGGTTTTCTATACTGCTATTACCGTCATGGTGCATCCAGGCTTATATTCGCTTCAAAGGGTCTTCATGTCTCCCCCGCTTCGTAAACAAGTGGTACGGCCCTTGATCACAATTCTTTGTATACGCACACTCAACTCAAATCACTACTTCTGTCTTCATGTTTCTTCGTTTTCGTATAAAAGGTGATTGAAGAACAACTCGCATTTCCTTCCGGAACAGCCACCGCCCAGCTCATCTCAGTCCTGCACAAAATCCCTTCACCAGCCCCAAGCACCCTCCGTCAACGTTCAGGATACACCGCCATTGGATCCGAAGAAGACGGCATCGACGTCCCTCCACCTCCAGAGACACCGATGGAAGCCGAACGCGAGGAGGTGAGGGTGCGCGAGACGGTCACTAGTGAGGGGTGGTCGGCGCTCTCTTGGAGCTTTGCGGCGTCTGCTGTTTTGACGGTATGTCCAATGCGTTTGGAGAAATGTTAACATGATCGGTGGTGGTGGTGGTGTTGATACGGTGTATTTCTTTAAGCTTGCAGCGTATTTCTTCCCCGTGATATTTGCTGTTCCGTTGTTTGGAACGTACTTGGCTAGTCAGTGGTTGTGGACGTTCACACCGAGTTTATCCTATGTCGGTCAAGGTACGCTTTATAATCGTCTATCGTTCCAACCGGCTCACGTCTTCCAGGTATCATCATGGGCTTTCCCACCACACTCAGCATGAACCTAGTAAACCCACCTCCATCCCTCGTCTCACCGTCTCATATACTGACACTTCCACCCAGGGCATGCTAGTCGGCTGGGGCATCCTCTCCCCCATCTCCCACAACGCAGGCTGGGCTCCAGGACCCGTAGGCAGCATGTCCGACGGTGCTCGCGGCTGGATCCTCTGGACCTCCCTCGCCATCATGTGTTCCGACTCCGTCATCTCCCTCGTCCCCGTCATGTACACCTCCGTCCTGAAGCTCGTGAGCGGGAAGAAAGCGGTGCCGGAAGACGATAATGAGGTCGAGACGGAGGATAGGCTCGTTTCGAATAATATTGTGGTCTGGGGACTGGGGGTCAGTGTTGTCGTTGGGACTATCATCGTTTGGGGCTTGTTTGGGGCGGAGGGGATTAAGCCGTGGGCTACTGTTGTCGGGTTCGTTATGGGTGGGATTTTGAGTATCCTCGGGTAGGTGGCGTATTCATCAGTTAGGTTTGGATTAGAGCTGAATTGACCGTTCATGTGTGGGATAGCGTGAGGGCACTTGGCGAGACAGACTTGAACCCCGTGAGCGGGCTCGGGAAGATCAGTCAGTTGCTCTTCGCGGTGATCCAGCCAGGAAACGTCGTAGCCAACATCATCGCCGGCGGAGTCGCAGAAGCCGGTGCGCAACAGTAAGTTCGCTCTCGTCCTCTCTTCTCACTGTCATCTCATCCTACTGACCACCACAACGACGACCGATAACCGATGAACCAGAGCCGGAGATCTCATGCAAGACCTCAAAACGGGACACCTCATCCAAGCCTCCCCCCGCGCCCAATTCTACGGCCAACTCATCGGCTCCACCCTCTCCATCTTCGTGACCGTGACGGCCTACAGCCTCTACAACCGCGCCTACACCATCCCCGGGCCCTCCTTCCCCGCGCCGACAGCCTACGTCTGGCTCTCGCTCGCGCGTCTCCTCCGTGACGGGTCCTTGCCCCCAAATTCAGGCATCTTCATGCTCGTGTTCGCGATCTTTTTTGCGGGGGTGGCGGGGCTGAAGACGTGGGCGGTGAGGCATCATAGTGCGAAAGTGAGGGGGATGGCGAAGTGGTTGCCTTCGGGTGTGGCGTTCGCTATTGGCTTCTTGAACACGCCGTCGTTTTCGATCGCGAGGCTGCTAGGTGGGGTGGTGGAGTATCTGTATCGGAGGAGGTTGGCGAGGAAGTATGGGGAGGGAGGAGCGGGGAATCAGCATGGAGAGGGAGGGGAAAGTATCAGGTTGATCGTGATCGCGAGTGGATTCGTGCTCGGGGAGGGCGTGATTAGTATTGTGAGTTTGGTGTTGAGGACGGCGGGCGTGGGCGCGGCGAGTTGTTGGGGGTGTGGGCATGGGATGTGTGGGGGGTGTTGAAGGTAATTATTTTCGTTTTCGTTTTCGTTTGCCGTTTGTTTGTTTGTTTGGATATCACGAAAATGTGACAAGAATGGGCTGGTGTTCATCTTTGGATTTATCTTTTATTCTGGGTTGGAGTTGTGCCCGTCCCGCTATCCCGCCCGACAAAGATACTATAGCTATCGTCAACTATCGTTCAAGCTCAAGCTCAAGCTTGGCAGGACTGCATTCCTACTCATAAGTAAGGCCTAAAACTATCTGCCTATCCGTTCGGCGAAAAGCATGTTCTGTATGTCGACAAAACTTCCCATCTGCCAGCATGTACGACCCACTTGAACTTATCTCACACATGTACACTGGCACATACACCTCGCCGAAAGCCGGATTGCGATTCACACGCAACTCAAAAGGCTTAAAAATTAGGTTTGTGAGCTTAAAATTCGCTTCGGCAACTCGGCGGCTCTGCGCTGGTAGCCTGCAGGGAGTTCCCGTCCTCGGAACGGAGAACGAGAGATTGAGCGAGATGGGACGGAAGTGGAGACAGAGACGGCGTTCGTCGCGAGTCTGTACATGTCGCGCACGTTCGGTGCAATGAATCTATTAGTGGGGATGATATCACAGCGGATGGATACGAGGCTATTCAGGATAAAATTGTGTTGCATAAACGCGAGGGCGAGCGGGGAGGAAGAGGAGTGCCTAAATGGGGGGATGTGGAGTGTGTGGCCCGATTAGAGTTGAAACAAAAAAAAAACAATTGACGAAAAAGAAGAACAGCGAGAGTTTCTGTGAGCGAGGTGACGGTTTTCAACAGGGCATCTACAAAAGGGGAAACGACGGATGAGCATGCTCGTCGGTCGTGCAACGGTGCTCAGGCTCTGCTCATGTGTGTGCGGTGATTGGAGGAGGTCTGAACGAAAGTGCGCCACGCGACCCACGTGTCTGGCGTGGGTATTATAGGCGCCACCACGTTCGCCGGTACGTAATTGAACAGGGGCGACCGCGTCTCGTCGAAATTTCGAACCGCCAACTTCGAATGACCGTCCTTCTCGTCCCCGTCATATAAAGTCCCACCCTCCTCGTTTGATCGTCACCGCGTCTCGTCCACCACCCCCCACTCCCCTCCCCCAACTCTTCGTCTTTCTTTCTTTTCTTTACTTCTTCGTTAGTACCTTGTCAGTCATGTCGCAGACTATTTCGATGGACGCTTTACCTGGTATGTACAACTTCCCCCGGTCGTCCTTATCTCTCATTCACGCGATACCCGCCTTTCGCTGACGCATACGCTCCATCGTCGTCCGCAGAGTGCTGGGGACACCGCGGTGTGAGTTGTTTATCCACTCCTACGCGTTCGGACGGCCGCAGAGCCTTAGGAAGCAGACCGCTGACGCGTGCTCACCCCCCCTTCCGGTCCGTCCACGTCGTACGAACAGGCATCGGCCGCATACCCGGAGAACACGCTCGCCAGCTTTGAGGCTGCCATGCGCGACGGCGCAGAGGGCATCGAGAGCGGTATTTAAATTCCCTCCAAAGACCCCGATTTATTGGCGTTCGTCGCCCGTGACCCGTGATCCCATCGAATGTCCCAGACGTCCACGTCTCCCTCGACGATGTCGTCGTCATGTTCCATGACCCCAGTCAGTTTTACCCTTCTCTCTCTCTTCTTCACTCCCCGTTCAGTCCCTCCCATTCCCTATCCCTATCCCTCCCTCACCGCCCTATCCTTCACCCGCGCCGTCGCATGCTCTCTATTGACTGGAATCACCACCCTTGTTTCGTTTAGGTTTGGAGAGGACAACGGACAGTGATGGTACGTTTCGACGTGGTGTGACCTCCTAGCGCGGCTTGGTATTAACGGCTGCGTTTCGTTTATGGGACGTAATAGGTCTGATCAGGAACAAGAAGTGGTACGGTCCAGACGGTATGGAGCAAGTTCGGACCACAAAGGAGCCCAAGCAGGCGATTCCTACGTTTGCCGAGACCGTGAGCTTGCTGATGAAGGTGCGCTCCTTACCTTTCCTTTCGTCCTCTTCCTTCCTCCACTCCGTGACGTGTCAACCGGTCTCGTCAACTGACTCCGCTTTTTGACTTCTGACGCCAGCCGGAGAACAATCACGTCAAGTTCAACGTCGATTGTAAAGTCTATAATGACCCCCCGAGACTGTTCTCGCTCATGCACAAGATCGTGTCGGCGCACGAGAACTGGGAGACGGCGCTCGCGCCGCGAATCATCCTCGGCTTGTGGCATCCGCGGTTCATCAAGCACGCGAAGGAACATATGCCGTATTGCACGAGGTCGTATATCGGGGGCAGCCCCTATATCGCGCGCAAGTACTTCTGGGAGCACTGTGGTGCGTTCTCGATGTGGTTCGCGGGGCTGGCGACGGTGGACGGGCAGAGGTTCATTAGGGAGTGTAAAGCGGGGAATAAGCACTTGATGGTATGGACGGTGAACGAGCGCGCGCAGATGATGGAGGTCAGTGGCGCTCTATTAAGCTATCGCGACAGGGGGTTCGTTCTGACGTCGGGCGTTTGCTTACAGTGTGCGAGGTGGCGTGTGAACGCTGTGTTGACGGACCGCACGAAGATGTGGTTGGCGTTGCGCGAGGAGCTGCAGAGTAAGTGTTGTAGTGGACTTGTCGCATCATGATACTTACTGCTTGTACCCTTACAGCCGACTTTGAGAAGGTAGCGTCGCAGCACGCTCGAGCGTTCCTGTGGACGACGCCGAAGTTCTACACAGCGGTGCAGTTCATTCTGAACAGGCTGGACAAGGCCGAGCTGGAGAGGGAGGGCGGGTCGTTCGACGCGGCTGAGGTGGAGTCGACGCCTGTTGTGAGGGCGTTGGCGTGATGCATAAGGTTGCACCGTGTGTTGTCTGTCGGGAGCCCATCCTCGAACACTGTTTTCGTCCGCCAGTAGCTAGTATTAGACTGCCGCCACATCTTCTTTATATCCCCTCGTCCTCGCTACCGTTCCGTCGTACCGTATTAGACCCACCTACTAGATTGCGCTGTGTCGCACAATGCATATTCCTTGACAACCTATTAGGTGTGTGTGTGCGCGATAGGAGAAATGAAGGACGTGAGAGGGGAGGCATGCGCTGGGTGCGCCTGTTAGGGCAGGTGGCGGACCGAGTTGCCAAACAAGCGACGCTTTGGAGGGTCATGCGCGTATGTTTTCGCGCAGAGGACGGCGAGCTTCCTCTTCGACCCAACTTGCGATATCTTTCGGGAGCGCTCGCCGACTGACTCGTCGAGGGGGTTTTATCCCGCCGCGTCTCCCCCGATGCACTCCTCACATTCTAGCCAGGGCCCGCGCAGGCACTCCCGCAAGCGCATCTCCCTCTCCAGACTCTCCTCAGACACCACCGCCACCCTTCCAGAGTACTCGTCCCAGCCTGCCTGGCTGCGCTCCCAACAACAACAACAACAATCACCACAGCAGGCAGCCGACGACCTGCCCTCGGACAGACCGCCAGACTACCCAGAGAGCGCGGACGAGGCCGACGCTGAGACAGACGAGTCCGTCTCTGAGCTGCCCATCCCGATAAATATATCCCCACACCCACACTCCCCCCGTCGCTCTCCACATCGCTATCCCTCCCAGGTTCGAAGACGGCAGCCGGTCGCCTCTGCGTCGGACCCCTATCTCGATTCTCTGCTCGAGCGCAGCGTGCACGCGCTGGAGATGTCGAATACGCTTCTGCAGTCGTCCATGTCCACCCAGTCCTCGCTCGCCTTTCTGAACTCTGACCAGGGCATCGATCGCAGTCTTGACAATCGTGCGCGGTTGCTTTCGTCCCGTATGCGCTCGGAGAGGAATTACCACGAGTCATGGATGGACGACCTAGATGAGATCACGAAGGGCGTGGAGGGTCTCTTTCCCCCTGAAGCGGGCCCCAGCTCGATCAGCCAGTCTCTCCCTACACATAACGATTCTATCCTCCGTCGCCACGCACCCCATCGTTCCTCTTCCTCCTCCAACAACTCTGGTCTCCGCACCGTATCCCATTCCCATTCGCACTCACACTCCCAAGTCGACCTCTCCGACACCGGCCACCTTCGACTCTCCCAATGGGATCGCGACCGTCTCGTTTCCCCGCCGCCCCGCGCCCTGACGCAATACATCGAGTCCACAGACGCGGACGCATTCTTGCACTTACCCTCGACCCTCGGCCTCCGTGCTTCCTCTTCTCATTTCGCCGACCTTTCCTCGTCTTCGTCCTCTCAGCCTCCACCCTCCGCACCCGCACGCACAATCAATCATACGCTCAGCCATAGTCATAGTACCTCGTTATCGTCAGCCTCATCATCGAGATCCTTCACACATCCTATAAACCCACTTGCGTCGGCTTCGACCCCGGTACTGGTTGATAAACCAGCCGAACCGAGCACCCCAGCCTATTCCCTCCTCTCCTCCGTCCTCTCGCGCAAATCATCCAACGGGTCTTCGCAGACGCAATATCCGAATCGTGGCCGCACCCGTGCTTCGCCCTCGAGATCATCATCGACGAGACGGGGGAGTAATAGTAGTACTATCACCTCCACGACGACGACCGCAGAACCTCATCTCTCGCCCGATCGACTCACGAGACGATTACAATCGCATTCGAGGTCTCCGCCTCCTCTGCTCCGGATCTCGACACCCCCACTCTCACCTTCCCAACCGTCAAAACGAGCAATGACACCCCCCATCGAAGAACTCTCCGCCTCGTCCACCTCGCCCTCCCTATCCGGCTCCAACTCCAACTCCTCTTCAACAGACCCCATCCTCGCCCTCCAAGCCCTGCGCAAGATCCTCAACGATCAACCTCCTCCCCCTCCTCCTCCCCTTCCCGCTCCTCCTCCACAGCAGCAACAACAACAGCCGAAGAAACAGTTCATGCCGAAAACGCCGGCGCCGGGTCCGGCGATTGGGAGTTCGAATGCGACGGCGAGTATTTCGAGGTTGTTTACGAAGGGGACGCATACGACTTCGACGAGGGCGAGGAGTCCGCCGAGGCAGAGTGCGTTGAAGGGTGGGGCGGGGGCGAGTGGGACGCCGAGAGAGCCTAGGACGCCGGTGAGCCCGGTTACGCCTACGGGGGTTGGTGCCAGTGGGAGTAATGGTGCGGGCGGTAGTGGGAGTGGTGGTGGGAGTGGTAGTGGAGGTGGTGGAGGGCTCGGAGGGCTCGGAGGGATGCTTGGGACGTTGACGTTGGGAGGTTTGGTCGGACATAGGAATGGGAATGGACAGAGACATAGCGGGCCTGGGACAGAGAGCAGCGCGGCGTCGAGTGGACGATCGACGCCGAAACGGATATCGTTCGCGGAGTTACCGCAATCGTATGCGGGAGGGGGTAGTGGACGCGGATTCGATAGGAAAGCGAAGGGGAAGGGGAAGAGGAAGAAGAGGGGGCCGGATACGAAGGGAGGGAGGGGGGCGGGGGAGGAGGAAGATGAGGGGGCGTGGTGGTTGAGTTGGTTGGTGGGGGGATGGGGGGTGCGAGTAGTGGCGGTGGCGGAAATGTGGGCGGTGCGGGGGCGAGTAGGGGCGTTTTGGCGGAGGAGAGGTCGGAGGCGAGGATGGCGAGGAATTGGGGCGGGAGTACGAGGTTTGGGGGTGGGATGGAGGATTGGGCTGTTTAAGTCTAAGTGAGGTGTGTCGAGGTGTCTCCCCCCCATTCATCCGTGGCGATGATGTTGAACAGACGTTCGTCAGGTCTCTAGTTGTTGCGTGGTATTGTTATTATGAAACTGTCCATGTCCATTTACGATCGTTTTCCCTTTCATTCCCTGTGCTTGCTTGCTTGCTTTTGGCTCCTCGTCATGTCTCTCGTTCTCAATCTACTCATTTATCAGTCTATCGTCTCAGCACATATGGATCTGACTGCTCACCTTCCTTCTCTGCCCCCCTGGTTCCTCCCTGTTTTTTTATTCGTGGCCATCATCCATGAGCCGCTTATATATCGATCTGATTTATTTCTACTCGCCCTCACACTCTCTCCGTTTTTTCATCTATCGAGTTCTCTGACTGAATTTCGCACTTTTTCGATCTTTCACGCTTTCTCTCTCGACACTTTCACACTTTTTCGATCTTCCTTGCAGGCCATCCTTCGTCTTTACTTATCATTTTACTTCACCATGTGTATCATCTCATCTCCTCGCTTGATCCCTCTTTTCTGATTACTTATGACTATACATTGCATGCATGCTGGATCACCACAAATCCTGAGTGTTGGATAAGCCGTTGACTGTTCTGAGTACCATGAGTGAGTGACGGTTGGCAGGCGCATCATCATCGCGGTGAGCTCGAAAGGAGGAACGCGCGCCAACTTGCCGGCGACGGTGAATTTACCGTGTTTCGAAGACCTAACCCCAGATTCAGTCCCTCCTTCTTCTCGACTTCGTCAAAAAACGGCCAACTCGGACGGCCGAACGAAAGGAATGAGTGCCTCTATCAGCGATCCTTTCGTGCTATCCACATACGACCTCTCCGACCGCTTCGCGCAATCGGAGGGCCCCTCGCATGTCTTCGTGACGCATCAGAGTGTAGTGGGTGGCCGAGAGGGAGAGGGATACGTTGCTGTTACTGCTCAGCGGGATGGAATCCATGTCCTTGACGTACGCCACACTCGATTTATTCGCTTTGCGAAAAAGAATCCTGCTGCGACTCAGACTGGCTGACGAACTTTATGTTTATTCGTATAGGTGTCTAATCTGCATCTCGTATGCTCACATACATTAGGACCATCCACGACCTTCGCGTGCCCCGCGATCACTCGCACCCTTACCGAAGGTGGCGTCAAGCTACGAAAAACTTATGCGGCCGTCAAATCGTCGCCGGAATTGGAGCCTCATGAGAGTGGGAAGGCGATCTGGATGTGGACTGAAAATGCGTCGGGAGAGTCGAGCTCTAGCTCTCGCTCTCGCTCGCAGGAGAAAAAAGTGGTCGTGGTGCGTTTGGTTTACTTTTCACCTTGACCGAATACCTGTTAATTTTGGCTTTTTAGCTATCCCATGAAGTAGCACGGATTTATCCGCTCGACGATCCAGATGTGTCTTTATTGTTGGTTTCGCCGCAGGGAGACTTGACGGTCGTAGATGGGGAACTGAACGTTCGGTATACTCGGCCTGCAACTGCACCAGACGCCGTCGTCGTGAAGAGCTTTGCGTTTGTACACGAGTCGTGTGACTTCATCCCCGGGCATTCGTCCACACATTCCGCGCTGGTCCTCTTTTTGCGTTCGGGGAAGTCTATACGGTTGTCGGTGTATGATGTTGGTGTCGATGGCGCAGACAAAGTTTTGGAAGAGACTTTGCCACTGGAAGAACTTGTGAGTCCATACCATACATCCTGATTCTTGTAATGTTTAGCTCATAGTTGGTTAGAGCATCACGGACATCTCATGTAGTTCGTCGGGGTATATCAGCGTGCTCGGTACGCCTTCTCTCAATTTAGATATCTTTGTGCATCACTGAAATCGTTGCTGCGTAACATAGATCGCCGTGGTCTCTGGTCCACCTTCCGGATAGAGTTGGAATCAGGATCCACAAACCTTCAATCCACACCATCGACCCTCCACCTCACCAGCCTCCGCCCCATAACCCCCGCGCCCCAACCTCTAACCGACCGCTCCTCCAACGAACTCTCCCTCCTCTCCCTCGGCTCCTCGCACGTCCTCCTCGCCAGCATCCCCTCCCACACCTCGGAAATCTGTCTCCTCATTTGGGACCTCGCCTACTCCGTCCTCCTCGCATCGCACTCGTTCGCTATTCCTTCGAGCGTGTCTTTCAATCCCAAAGAGGGCATCTCCGTCGAACTCGTGTATGCGACCTCGACGCAGGCGTTACTGGCGCTTTGTCCGAAAACGGCGAAGATGACGTCGAATTCTTCGGCGCTGAAACCGAAGTCGACGGTGCTCGTCGTGCCGTATACTGCGCCTTCTGTGTCGACGATAGCTAATGCTATGGGACGAGCGGAGAGTGCTAAGAAGTGGCTCGCGAAGGCGACGGGAGTTGCGTCTGGTACGAAGCCCGTCCATGTAGGGATGGATGCTGCGAGGGCTAATGTCGTAAAGACGATGCGGGCTGCTGTGGAACAAAATCGACCGGAGGCAGCAGACGTCGCATTCTTTGAATGGTCGGAGAAGGAGCAGAAAGCACAGGTAAGCAGGAAGTGCCTTTTTTTTTTGTTATTGGTGGTGCGAGATGACTGATTGGTAGACATCTTATCCTTCGCGGGAACTTCAGAGAGGAACGACGACTGTGTCGCTGGGGCATGAATTTGTTCGACAATTGCTGGACGTCGTTATTCAACCCTCAAAACCAAATGTGACGGCGTACTCCCCGAAGGTGGTCCATCACCTATTGGAGCACCGGGTCGTCTCCGCGAATATGGTCGAAGGCGGTCTGATACCTGCGCTGCTGTCACGGAAGGATTGGGTGAGTTTCTTGCCTTCTTTGTGGCTCGCTGTCTTCTGAACGCTTTGTTTGCAGAAATCTGTGATGTTGGCTATCGACAACGTCATTGATATCCCTGAGGCAGATCTGATTTCTGTGGTCAAGCTCGCCGTGACTTCGCATCGACAACGGGGATCTGGAGATGCCATGCAGGTTGATTCATCAGAGGGAGAAGTGCCGTTGCTTTCCACTGTTCTCGCCTCTTGCGTTCGGTGTCCATCGTCCCCCGCTGCTTTGCGCGCAGCAATTCACTCCCACTTGTCCGACGCAGAGGATATCTGTTGTGTACTGGAGGTGCTCGACGAATGGCTGGTGACCTGGAGTTCGAAGGATGCCTCACTCTTACCGACAGATGTTTCGAAGAACGCGCAAGGGGTGTTAGAAGCAGTAGTAAATCCGAGCTCGATCGGCATCCCACCACTCGACAAGGTCTGTCTCTCTCACTCTCATTTTCAACGCACAGCTGATTCGAGCGAATCCGATTCAGATCCTAGCGTTCTTGAGAACGATCCTCGACGCCTCCTTCCTCTCCCTCCTCCAGCTCTCCTCCTCCCACACACTCCTAAAACGAATATCATCGCACCTCGAACCCGAACTTGCGCTCATCGACCAAGCTGAGCAGCTTCGGGGTCCTCTGGAGCCGTTCGCTAAAGCCCAGACGAAGGCCGTTGCAGAGGCGGCACAGGGTGGCGTGAAGAAGGATAGCGCACAGCAGGGTGATTGGAGGAGGAGGAGGAAGATGCAGCATGAGCAGGCGGGGCTGGCTATTGGGTTGTATCAGGTCGAGGAGCTTGTACTTTGAGTGTGGCTTCGGTTTCGTGTCTCCCATAGTATGGAGTGTGCTCCTGGTTCAGATGCTTGTGCTTGAGCCGTGTGGAGATGTCTAGTCCTTTCAGGGAGTGGGATCCTGGGAGGCGCAAAGGTCAGTCGGGATAAGGGTAGGACAACCGTGCTCAGATTTAGATTGGCTTCCGCCACCTCATCGCTCGACGCTCGCTCGTTGAAATTCTGTATACCCTGCCTTTGCGAGACTAACTCTATCTCAACACCCACTCCCGGAGCATACTGACATGTCTGCTGTAATATACGCGACGAGTCTGCGCGCAACGAGGCCTGCACTAGATCCTGAATATCTCCGTCAAGGTCGGACGCAGCGATGGACGCAGGGAACCCGGCTCAAAGTTGGGCAGTCTGCTTCAACGATAACGCAGCGCTCAAGGGAACTAGAATATTTACCGCCTCTCTCACCCACGATTACCCTGGTCCATTGGTATCAGCAGACGATGGGATTTAGAGCGGGTATCGGACGTCGTCTACATCCTTTACCAGTACGGTAGTGCCCATTGCCTGCGCTGAACATCTATAAATGCGGCTGCGCTCCCTGGCTTCATGACCGCCCGAAGGTTCGCATCCCCGTAGGTTAAAATTCGTCCACACGCTTGTGCTTGCCGAAATCGAAAGCGCCGCAGGTCCGCGAATTGAACGATGTCCAAACTACAGGCCGCTGTCCTGACTGGTGCGCCCCTCAACTGTAATGAAATCGCGGTCTTCCTCCGTGCTCATGTTTCCTTTTGGCTGTTGATTGGCAGTGAGCGATACGGCCTCGAAAGACGCCTCAGCTGACCGGAGTGGACCCTCTGTTCGCGATATACTGACTACGAACGGCTACGAGGTCAAGTTTCATGGTATCGTGCCAGATGACGAGGAGACCATCCGGAAAGTCGTCTTGGAATGGACTGCACCAGGAAACGGCGTGGACTTGATATTGACGACGGGAGGTACGGGATTTGGTGTGAGGGATAGAACGCCGGAGGTATCGTCTTGCACCTTGATATTCTCCTACCAAACTGGAGGATCGTTGACCATGCAAACCAGGCCATAGGGCCACTTCTTCAACGTCAAGCACCTGGTCTTGTTCATCTCGTCCTCGATGCATCACTCAAACATACTGCACTCGCTGCCTTGTCGAGGCCGATCGCCGGCACCATCAACAACACGCTCATCCTCACATTACCAGGGAGCGTAAAGGCCGTTAACGAGAACATGGAGGCGTTGCTCGCTGGAGGGGTGTTGGCCCATGCTGTCGAGTTGATTCGAGGCGGCTCGGGAGGATCTACACACAACGCGCTCCAAGGCAGCGAACATACCATATCCTCGTCACATTCACACTCCCATAACCACCTCCATCACCACCATGATCATCATCATCACAGTAGTGGACACGATGTCCCCAAACCGCGATATATTCTGTCTCATGATCCTTCGCTTCCTCGTGAGTGTTCACCGTTCAACTTTCATTGGCACTGCTAAAAGAGACTCCGAAACCGCCATTGATTGGAACCGCAATAGCTCCTGCACGTCATCGTGTATCTCCCTACCCATTGTTTTCTCCGAATGAAGCCGTTGGGACTATTTTCCGCGAAATTCGTACTTTGTCGACTGAGAAGAAACAGGTCAGTTTGTGCTGAGGCTCGAGGGTTGGGCACGAAAACTGATATGATTCAGGTAACGCCAGCGTTGAAGGGTCATGTCTTAGCAGAGGACGTATATGCACCACAGGATATTCCGTTCATGCATACGACCAGCGCAGACGGATATGCTATTCGCTGTAGGTGGCCCTTGGCAATCTACGCCTGCGTGGTTTCCTTGCTGACATTGATAATTTCTAGCATCCGATAAGCCTGGCATCTACAAGGTGGTCACGTCGTCGACGCACAAGTTGTCCGACGTTTTACCTGAGGGTACCATCTATCGCATTAACACAGGCGGACCCCTCCCAGCTGGCACCGACACCGTGATCATGGTTGAAGATACCCGTCTCGTTTCGTCAATGAAGGACGAGGATGGCGAGGACCTCGAGGAAGCAGAGGTCGAGACTTTGGTTGAAATTCCTGTTGGGGAGAACGTGCGTGCTCCTGGGTCCGACGTGCGGAAAGGAGATCTTGCATTGCAGAAGGGTCAAATCATTCATGGCACGGGCGGAGAGATTGGAACCCTCGTGTTCGTCGGCCGGAAAGAGGTGCGTGCTCATATTATTATGAACGAAGAACCACACTCACGTTCTGCCAATAGGTAGAGGTTTATCGTAAACCCATCGTGGCCATCCTCAGTACAGGCAACGAACTTCTGGACATTCAAAATCCAGTATCTTTGACGAAGGCCGACGGCTGGGGAGGAATATGGGATACCAATAGACCTTCATTGCACGCAGCACTGGAAGCGTCTGGATATGAGGTGCTCGACTTGGGCATAGCAGCTGATACGTTCGTCTCGTCCTCATCTTCATTCTATCCTCGTACACGTCAACTTACCGTCACCATCCAAACTGACAGAATCGAAGCCCACGTCGAGATCATCAAGCAAGGCCTGAACCACGCCGACGTGATCATCACCACAGGCGGCACTTCCATGGGCGCAAGCGACCTTTTAAAACCCGTCATCGAACGTACTTTGAACGGCACCATCCACTTCGGCCGCGTCAAGGTCAAGCCTGGCAAACCTACGACGTTCGCCACGATCCCGATGGAGGACAATCCGGAACTGAAGAAGCCTCTCTTCGCACTCCCGGGAAATCCGGCGTCGGCTCTGGTCATGTTCCATATCTTTGTGCTTCCTGCTTTGAGGAGATTGGCTGGCTGGCCCGTAACCGCGTGTCAACTGCCGCGCGTACAAGTCAGGGTACGTGAGATCTCCCATAGAAAAGCCATTTGGCAACGAATATACACAGTGTTGACAGGAGATGTGCAATTTGTGTAGATTAACGAAGCCATGAAACTCGATCCTCGTCTCGAGCTCCACCGCGCCATCCTACGCGCCGAAAAGGATGGTATCACTGCATACAGTACTGGAGGGCAACGGTCGAGTCGTGTCGCCAGCTTGTGTGGCGCGAATGGGTTGGTGATCCTGCCGGCGAAGGTCGAAGGAGGGCCGGAGCAGATCGATGCAGGTGGGACGGCGGATGCGTTTTTGATTGGGGAAGTACATATTGCTACACCACCTGGTTCGTAGTTCATTGCAAGTTTGTAGAGTGGCTTGATTTGTGCCCCAATGTATCGAGTAGTGTAATCATCTTGGAAGTGTACTGATAAATGAGCTGAAAGCAATATTTTTCTATGATTTTCTTGCTCGTCGGCATCGTCTGGGTATAGATGTTGATACATGAACCTAGGTATACAAATAGCGGTATTTCTTCCTGACGCGTCATCGCTTCGTCTTCGCCTCCTGTTCACAGTCAATATGGTGTTGAGGGCCCCAAGAATTTGTAACAGAAGAATAAGGCGACCTACCAGAGTCAGGACTTCTGACTCCAACTCTCTCAGCTCCTGCTCGAGCTGCTCTCTCTGTCGGACCAACATTTGCAGCTTCCGCCCTTCGACCTTGTTGGACGCGACCACGCCTGCAGTTGGTCGTGAGGCAGGTTGCGATTGGGCCACCTCGACCTGAAAGAGAAAAAGCAAGCAAGCGTACGATTGTCAGGACGAAAGAGACCAGAGCTCCCGCGTAAGCTCTTACTTTTGTCTGCAGAGTACTCTCCTTCTTGAGCAGCGTTTTGAGGCCTTTTTCGGCCCGTGAGATGAGCTCGGTGACCTGTGGCTCGATCTCGTCTCGTAGATCGGCTTTGTACCTCTTTACAGTGCTCTCGTCTATCAAGAGGAAGACCTGTAGTAAATAAAAAAGTTAACGAGGAATTATATACGAGAGGAGCAAGAGTACTATACCCGCTGGTTCTCCAGGACTTTGCTCATCCGAGGCAGATCAAAGGTTCCGTTTCGTAGGAGTTGTTGGGCTTCGTGTGCCTGCAAGATCATATAAGTAATTAAGGCCAAGGAACATAAGATGATCAGAGAAGGGCAAAGCGACCTCTTCGGCACAGTCCTCCATGGCTAATACGCATTCTCGCAGATTGGGACTACAGATGGCCGCTGCGTCGCCACGATAGTAGTCCGCACTGCTCGCGAAGATGGATTCTCGACCTCTTGAACGAACAGACATACGAGACATTCTTTGTCCTTGAGACATTTTAACGGGATATCAGTAGTCTTGGTTTGGCAAGAAGCTAGACAGCACTGAGGTCTAGTTAGCTATAGGGGAAAGACTGAGAAGCGGTCAAGTTCAAGTTCGTGCACGGCTCGCCACTCGTCTCGAGAACGCGTTGAGTGTCCCGGCATCTGCCGAAACGCGTCTGTGGCACCGACCCCCGCACCTGGCGGAGAACTTCCTTCCACACTACGACCGCGACGTGCAGAACGATGTCGTCGCGTTCACTCTCCCTCCTCAGGTCCGTGGTCTCCCACAAACCATGCCTCAACACCATCTCTCGAACCTATGTCTCCCTCGGCCCAAGTCGCCCTTACGCTCCTCGCAACCCTGCCGTAACTCCATCCACGTCTTCTATCTCCCCACAGCGTCATAATGCATCAACTACCGCACCACGGCACGCGAACGGTGTGCAAGGAAACCCAGAGACCATCAACAAGATGCCCACCACAGCACGAGAGATCGAGGATGAGGTCTTGGCACAGGCTGCTATTGCTGCCGAACCCACCAAGGCAGGAAACGGAAACGTGAACGTGAACGGAAAAAATGGCTCGAGTGCTACTCCTGCTGGGTTAGATTCTGCAGGTTTTATGGAGTTGGGTGGGGGTAGCGAGTCTAGTGGACAGCCGACCGACTGGTCGAGGAGTTATCATGGACTTTCGGTGCAGCCGTTTGAGGAGAAGGTGGCAGACGTATTGCTTGCGCCTGTGGATCCCCTGGACGTTGAGATGAAGCCTGGTGCGTTACTTTCCCTTTCTCTACGTGGGGATTGAGTGTGAAATGCTGATGGAGGGTTGGGTCTGGTTGCTGGTTAGATGGGATGATTTACCTGCCCGAGATCAAGTACCGTAGGGTGTTGAACAAAGCGTTCGGGCCTGGTGGATGGGGCCTCGCGCCTCGTAGCGAAACGAACGTAGGCCCTAAAATCGTCAGTAGAGAATACGCTCTAGTCTGTCTTGGCCGGTACGTAGCCTTTCTACTTGCCCTTTTGTATTGCTCTCTAACAATTTACCTCACACTCATGGTCGATACAGTCTCGTCGCCATCGCCCGTGGTGAGCAAGAATACTTCGACCCATCCGGCATCCCAACAGCGACAGAAGCATGCAAATCCAATGCGCTCATGCGGTGTTGTAAAGATTTGGGTGTCGCAAGCGAGCTTTGGGACCCAAGGTTCATAAGGGAGTTTAAGGCGAAGTATTGTGTGGAGGTGTTTGCGGAGCATTTGCCCACGAAGAAAAAGTGCGTTCACACTCCACATCCCATGCCACTTTCACTTCCACCATCATCTGGGCCACATCTGTGGGACGATCTATGGTCGGAATGCGTTACTGATTAGTATGCATGTATAACTAGGCGCAAGATGTGGCGGAGAAAGGACCAGCCGAAGTTCTCGTATCCTTTCCAGGAGTAGTGATCCTGGCGATACGTTGAGGAGTCGGGACAGACTCGTTTTGGTGTACATCTAGATCCACTCGTTTGGACGACCTTGCTGTATCATATACACTTACGGCGCATGCAGCTCAGCTCGTCGGACGCTTATAATCTCATCATCCCATTTCACGCGATTGTCGTAGGACGTCTTCAAGCGTTCATAAGCTGTTCCTATGATGGGAAAGTGTAAGGCTTCGTTCGTGACATAACTTATCATGACCGCCACTGCCCAGAGACCAACATGAGCGTTAAGATGACAGGCAAAAGTATCGGGAAGCATCATTTTGTCCCACGTACTTCTTTCGGTCGAACCGTACAGAAGGGATGTTCTCGGTGACGTTGTTTCATATCGCTGAATTGTGGTTGCTTCACACATGTGCACCTAGCCCACTTCTGGTTCTCGTAAGTACGTGAGGTAAAGAAAAAGGGCTCTGGCCTGGAGTCAAAAACCTGCGTCACCTTTTCGGCTTATTTAATGTGAATCACAGCCACATGGATTTGTTTTTGTTGCAGGTAACCCAACGTTCTCGCCGCGTCTTGAAGTGGCCAACGGCTGGTTCGATCTCACGACCTCTCGGAGGAGGAATTGTTATTGAGGAATACCAACCGTTAGACCACTGCGGCATTGATAGACTTGGGCGTACTAGTAATATATACGACTCTTTTATTCCGTTGTATAGCGTTCTTCAGTGGTATTTTGCGTCTTTCCTCGATGACCGATTTATTATGAAGTAAAGTGATTAGTTTGGTGACGACAGCAGGCGAGAAATGTGTATATACTGGTCCGGAAGAGTCGTATATATGACTAGTACGCCCAAGTCTATCAATGCCGCAGTGGTCTAACGGTTGGTATTCCTCAATAACAATCCCTCCACCGAGAGGTCGTGAGATCGAGCCAGCCGTTGGCCACTTCAAGACGCGGCGAGAACGTTGGGTTTCCTGCATCAAAAACAAATCCATGTGGCTGTGATTCACATTAAAGTAAAGCCGAAAAGGCGACGCAGGTTTTTGACTCCAGACCAGAGTCCTTTTTTCTTATTTCGTGTACAGAAATCAGTGGTGGCCCAGGTGAACAGATGTGGAGTGATATAGTTCAGCGCGACAACGACAGGCCTACTGGTCACGATACAACAATGTGAATGACTGCGACATACACGTATATGGAAGGATAACACTGAAGAAAATACATGTATGCTGTGTGCAAGCTGTGTGTACCAGTGGGCACTTCACATGAGCGGTGAGCCAATGATACTGTCCCTCTTCGATTGCGATAGTTTCGAGTAAGATTTCCGCAGAGAAAACTTTGCAGTGTGGATTTTACGATATAGGTTCACATATGTACATTAAAGCATTCAGGATATAGCCTACGGGGATGGTTCACATACATACACACAGCGCCTTTGCAAGGCGTCAAGAAAGTCGGCAGCAAGAAAGTCTCATACAATACCCAAAATGTGTCAATTGCCTTGCGTGGCGGCAGCTCCTGGGTTTCGAATACCGAAGATTTGTACAAGGTCTGTTGTCCGAAGTAAGCAAAATCATTCGCCGAAGATTCGCTGAGATACGCACCTTGCAACCTAGCCTGCTTCTTCTGGCGCTGCGTCTCCTTGTTCTTCATTCCAGAGAAAGCCTGCAAGAAGAGTGAGTGAGTGGTTGAACGAACAAGGAAAGGTAAGTGATACACACCTCTTTGATCAGTTGCTTTTTCTTCTCTTGAATGTCGAGGACCTTCGACTCGACAGTGTTCTCTGCGATGAGCTGGTATACATGCACCGGCTTCTTCTGGCCAATACTGTGACAAGAACATCAGAAGGCATTTTGGAACTCAACCCAACACCACACTCACCGATTGCAGCGGTCGATAGCCTGACTCTCAATCCCCTCCTGCCACCAACTGCGAGTGCTCGTCAGTTTCTATAACCGAAATCATTCTAGCGACTAACAGACTTACGGGTCCATGAGGTACACATTGTTCGCCACGGTCAAGTTCAAGCCCAACGCTCCCGCCTTCAGCGAAATGAGCATAACTTTCGGATTCGCACCAAAAGCGGCCGCCGTAGATTTATAAGTCACAACACTATCCTCGCCCGAAAATCTCGCCTTGCTCTTTCCCTTCGTCTTCGCCTTCCCGTTGGCCTTGCCTTTGCCCTTACCCTTCTTCGGCTTCGACTGGCCCCAAGGCGTGTCGTCGTCGGATACCACAAAGTCGTCATCGTCATCGTCAGCCCCGTCGTCGGGAACAAAGTCATCATCGCCGTCGTTCATTCCATTTCCTTCTTCCATCGGGAAGGGCGCTGGGCCTCCTCCGCGGCGTCGTGTGGAGCGACCGGTTGTCGATTTGGCTTGAGATTGGGAGCGGGATTGAGATGCGTTCGGGGTTGGAAGCTCGGCGTCTTCGCTGCCTTCTTCGATGGGGACACTGAATCGCTCAAGGGTCTCCTGTCTCCTTCTCGCGGACATCTGCCCGTCGAACCGAGCATATGGAATGCTACGACGCACAAATATATACGTTAGCGTTCAATACTGGAGTAAAAGTGATAACTTGAAAGATATAAGCGAAAGTGAGGTCAATGGCTTACCCGTTCTCTTCTAAAGTTTCCGCAATCTACAACGAGAATATAAGATCAGGGTGTACGTATCTCATCGAATGAAGACGACCATACCTTGTCCAGGAACGTAGTGAACTGGCTGAAAACGAGTGACTTCTCCGTCGGTGGTGTCAGCTTCAACAGATGAACGAGCTGGTCTATCTTTGCGGAAGACCCAGTCCGAAGAGCGCTAAAGTCTTCGTCGTCGTCGTCGTCTCCCTTCGGGGCCACCTGCGTGAGTTCGGTCGGTGGTGGTGGCTCAATAAGGTCACCCAAAGTGATCGGGCGACGGTCCTGTTGAGATGGAGAACGAGATTAGTATTCAAGAAGCAGTATCCGGTGAGGGTATGGGACATACCATAGGACACTTCGGATCGCGCGAAATGACTTCCGTGATACTATAACCCAGTGATCAACGCAGGACTTTACCTCAACCTCACGAAAAAGACGTACCAAGGCAGACAGAATCTATGAGCACAACTCGTGATACGAGGGTCATCCAGGATCCCAAAGCATATGGGGCACTCCTCGTTGTCCTCTATTGCTTGCGCAAGCACACTCTGCAGTCTAATCTTCTCCTCAGGCGAGATTTGGGTGGCCGCTGCTGGATTTTCGTCGTCTTCGCGACGGAGCTGGTCTAGATAATCCGCTGGGACGAGACCAGGGTGGAGAGCGAGTTGCCGCAGACGAGTGAGCATGCTGAGCGCGTGAGTCGAGATCTGTTCTGCATATTGAGTAACATATTAGAGGAGAGGCGAGGAGAAGGAGACGCACGGAGACAGAGTTCAGCCCTTCACGCTCGCGGCTGAGTGCACCCTCCAAACGATCGCGCGAAATCTGCTCCACGGTGTCGTAGTACTCCTGCAACGGAGGGTCTGAGTGCGAACCAGCCTATCCGGAAACGACAGCGAACTTACCCTCGCCTCAGGGCTGAGTTCCACGGGAACAAGTGTCATCTCGACCTGGGAACATATAATTCGATTAGTTCTGGTGCCTCCGAGCTCGAGGGTGAATTCGTCTTACAGGTGGTAGAGGCACAAGGTAATTCCCATCCTTGTCTTGCATCTGTTGACTTGTTAGACGCCAATTCCATGCGACTTCGCCATTCTCGTACCTCTTTAGTACGCCTGATGCAAATCTGGCTCATGATGCTCTGCAAGGAATGGTATCAAGACCGGCCCAAGAAGAAAACAAATGTGGTGTGATACTTACTCGTAATACACCAGCACCACGGGGATCACCGTCCTTGAGGGGCCTCAGAACAAGCCTCTTGTACATCTCAGCCTCGTCGAGAGGCTTGCAGATCCTCAAGAATGTGACGATAGAGCCAAGATCCTGAAATGATGACATTATATAAGATATGGGAGCTTGATTCCTCTACTGGTGCATGTTCGTACCTGAGGAGAGTTGATCTGCGAAAACAGCACAACGGTCAGGGTACGGGCTAAGAATTCAATTTGCGAATAGTAGGACGTACGATCGGCGTTCCAGTGAGCACCCAGCGACGCTGGGCTTCTAATTTACAAACGGCCTGTGCCATCTTCGTCCTCGGATTCCGGATATTATGGCCTTCATCTAGAACAACTCGCTGGATTCCAAAACCACGCCACATCAGACGACAATTCAAGCTAATTTGGATGTAACACTAACCTTCCAGCGTACGTCGAACAAACTACTCTCCACCTTCTTCCTCTTCACCTTCTGCGACGCCCCAACACCAGCATTCGTGCTCGCACTCTCTACCTCATTAGCGACCGTCTGGTACGTCGTAATCACGACATCGTGGCGCTGGAGGTCTGCAGCAGTCATTGATCGCCCTGCACCGTAATAAACACAGGAGGAGATGGAGCCGGGAGTGCAATGATCTTTAAGTTGCTTCTCCCAGTTGGACATGATGGACAAGGGTACAACTGAGCGTAATTCACGTGAGTCACTGCCCAAACGAAGCGGACAAACAAAGTCGAATTCGCGTACCAACGAGGGTGCTCTTGCTGTAGTCATTGGACACGTCGTTCTTCGTGGCGAGAATAAGAGCGATCATGGTCAAGGTCTTTCCGAGGCCCATGTCGTCCGAATTCAGACCTGGGGTGTCTCTCTGTCAATATCTGCCGTGTTTACACAGGTCAACTCTGCTCGAAATACGTACCACCGCGACCCAGGACAGGCGGCGTCTGCTGAGGACTATTCGTGGCGACTGGGAGCTACCGTCAGTGAACTGAAAAGACGAGAAGCAGATTCTTGACTTACGGTTGTAATAGAAAACCTGCGAGTAGATTGTAAGCGTACATGATCCTCAAGAAAAAAACACCGCGTGCACTGACCTTCCCATTCTGCTTCCTGCACTGCCAAAACTGGACAGCCTTATCGTCCTCCTTCGCTGGTAACTTCGGATATTCCTTGTCGATGCACCACTGTAAGGCTTGACTCTACTCAAAAAAAAATCATAACCCCATCAATTCCCACCGAAATGAAAAACCAGAACACATTATGCGTACCTGATGCTTCAGCAAATTCACCGTCAACTCCCCACTCTCAATCCCCGGCGGACTCGGATGCAACGGAAGGACCATCACGTCCTCCGCCGAGCACAGCGTATCAAGCAACGACCCCCTCCTCGCCTCATCGTCCACCTTCTCCAGACTATTCAAGATCTGCCTCAACTCCGCCGCTTTCGCGAACTCTGCCTGTTGCTTCCGGAGCTGGGCCTCTTGGATCGCTTTCTGCTGTGGCGTCAAGTGTGCCCCGGACCCGGACGCGTACGCCGATGCCGAACTGGTGGACGCATATGAAGACCCGCCGACGATTTGGGCAGCGGAGGGACCGCCAGCAACAGAGGCGGACGACGCTGAGGCGCCTGCGCGGGCGGTTCGAGCACCTTGGCTGGCTGGGGGTGCGGTGTTCTTTTTTGGGAAACCTCGTTGGCCGGGTGTGGCCCATATAAGAACAGGCTCCAATTGGTCACGTTTATTCGAGGGGCCGTAGATCTTGAGCGTACTATGTAGATAAATAAAGCCAGTCCTTTCAGTTATATGTCTAAGGAGAGGGAAGTGTGTGGGAACTCACAGAGAGAGCGAGTATTGGTGGCTATGCACTGGTATTGACCTATTTCAGCGGGCCTGCCGATGCTAACTTATGTAGAAGAGGTTTGACTTACGGTTGCCTTCGTTCATAGTGCCCTCGACGGTTACGAGCTTTCTGTCGAGCAATGAAGCGAGTTTCGAGGCGATATTGCGTGGAATGTGGCCCACTTGCACTCGACCGATGTTCTTGACCTGAATGGCATTGCTGCACACATCACTGGAATAAGCCGAATGTATGCGTCACAGAAAACGCTTTTCGTACCGGTCATACGGGTTATGAGGCTCCCGAACAAGCAGAACTTGCTCTCCGACGTCCACAAGACCTTAACACCACATTACACATCATAAGCCCACAAGAAGAAGCCCGAAAGATCAAAACATACCTTTATAATACTGTATACCAACGACACTCGAAGTCATCGTGCAATACAACTCATCCACAGGCTCTTCCTCAGGCGCATCGTCCATCGCTCCTTCTTCCCACGTCGTATTTCCCGGCCCTTGCACATGTCTCACAGGCTGCTGCTGCTGTGAGGGTCCAGCCTGCGAATGCGCAGAGCCCTGACCCGCAGCCATAGCAGCCTCGAATGCGGCCTTTCTCTTCCTCTGGCTCGGACCTGGGCCCTGCCCCTGAGAGGCGGAAGGCTGTGAAGACGGAGGTGCCGTCACCTGAGAAGACGCAGGCATGTTTTGCGAGGACGATGGTGTGATGTTGTTGAGAGTCGGAGGTGCAGGTCCAGGTCCAGGCCGAGCAGAGTCGGGGATGTCTGCGGGGTCGATGCGACGGGTGACGAGTGCCATACGGACTTTCTTCTGGTCCTCGGCACGAAGATTGGAGAAACCGGAGATGTGGTTGACGCCTTGGACGGATAAGCTTGCGAGAATTTGAGGGGTCACGCAGCCCCTACCATACCACACGCCCATATTTGTTTGGGAAGTTAGTGGATGGATTCAGATTCAGTCACGTCGAAAGCTAAGTAGGGCGCACCAGTGTCTCCATTCGATGGACTCGGTATGATGCTGATTCATATAGGATTTTCCATATCTCAAGTCGCCAAGGCCGATGAGAGAGCCTTTGCACGGTGGAGGTCCATGACATTTAGCTCTGCTCGACTTCGCGTACTGGGGCGCGTCGCGAGAGTCAGTCACATGGGCGTGTAATAGTATAGATGTAAATGAACCTATGAATTACCTCGAGATGGTGGGACATTGTGCGCGCTTGAGAGTCTTCTGGGCGATAGAGCGCTCAGATTATGATGCAAGGATAATTTACGCAAGAGATTCTGAATCTGAGAGCAAGAAGGCGGAGGGAGCAATAGGAGTGCAGGAAACAAAATCGACGCGACGCGACGAGCTATGGGCGATAACCCTAACCCCAGTAGTGTGCATATCGCAAGTACGTACGCCACACAGTTGCCACACTTCATTGAAAAAGCGGACAGGCTTTGCGGTATCACGACCAGTTCGACTTCGTCATACAACAATGCCCCACAGTACCCACAGTAAATGCCCATATATATACCTCCCCCTGCCTAACGATCACCCTCACTTCTTCCCTCCCTTCTTCCCCTTGCCTCCCTTACTCCCTCCTCCGTTTCCACTCTTCTTCTCCTTCTCCTTCCCTCCCTCCTTCTCGCTCTCCTCCTTCTCCTTCAAAGCCTCCTTCTCCGCCTTCTCCTTCTCCAGCCTCTCCTTCTCCGCCAACAACTCCTGCTTCTTCCTCTCCCTCTCCTCCGCCTTCTTCGTCTCTCCCCGATGGAAGAACTGTAGCATGAAACTGCCTATGGCGCCGGTAATGAGGTAGAGTGCCCAGCGGGGTAGACGGTTCGTCACTCTGTATGTCTCTTTCATGCCTATGGCGAGGTAGTCTGTTATATATTCACTGTTGAGAAGATGCATTAGTTGGCAGCAGTTCCTAGCAGTTCAAACCGATGGAATAAAGAAGAGGAGAGTGGGAGACTCACTAGTCCCCACCAGGCGCAAACGAAGACTTCCACGGAGCGCGCTGTTCCCAGAACTTAATCCGGAGGAACTCCCGGAGGGCTTCTGGTTTGAGAGAGATCTGTGTGGCGCGGAAGAAGCGGAGGGTTTGCGCTCTGTCTTTCGCGACGACGATCATGGGTGCTCTAATGCGCAAATAAACTCAGTCAGTCAGTTCTTGTAAATATGTGAGTGTGAGTTGAAGTGTAGATAGATAGACGCACTGCCAGACACCCCACTTGGTGGTGATAGAAGTGACGTTGATGTAGTCGATCCTTCCCCACCGGACGTCGGGGAGGTCACCTGCGATTTGTGTGAGGTTATAGGCTTGGTCAAACATCTCGTCTGCATATTTAGAGACACCATTTGGTGTCGCGGCCGTCACGGTGCTGGTTGAATCAAGTCAAGTAAGCAAAGCACTTTGGGCCACAATTGGGTGGTAAGAGAGAACATACATGAGAATGAACCAAACCCTGTCCTTCTCTTCTTCTTCCGTCAACTCCTCATTGACGAGAATATCCTCCCAATTCTCATCAGTGATGAGCGGTATCCGCGAATCCCAGAAGTTATTAATCTGCGCATTCGCGAGCCGTTCGGTGATATTGATCCCGGCCTTGTCGAACAGAGCCGATACCGGTGCAGAAGACAGGATATTCTGCAGGCTGAAGCGTTCTGACAGTTCCGACAGAGATGGGAGTGTAGACTTCGCTGATACGGGTTCGGGTACTCCACCGCTAGCTCCTCCTGTAGATTGATGTAAAGAGGGAGGAGGAGCGGCAGGCATCGTGGGCACGGGCATGCCAGGGGCCCATCCTTCCGAGAAGTATTGCGCGTTCGCGAGCGGAAGGAGCGAGAGCACGCTGGCGAGGACAGCCGTGGAGAGCCGCATAGTTCTCTGAAGGGGGGTGAGTGAGTGGTGGTGGAAAGAGAGGAGGACACTGGCGTTATCTTGTCGGACAGGCTGCGACCTGAAATCATCGCGTTGGATTTGTTTCCGCAAAGGCACAATGGATTGGAAATGGACCCATCGTGTGAGGGACCCCGGAAACTGCGTGCGGGGGTGGCCCTCATCAGTGTGGCGCTGCAGTCCGCGACTACTGCGGACATCACCTCGACTTGTTCCTCATCGGACGCGCCGACGGCGACAGACTCAGGCTACGACCATCTTCCTTCCTTCCATATATCTTCTCTATCTCTCGAATATTATTATACTTGCAGGGCCTCCCAGTACCCAAAAGCCCAAAGCGGTACCACAAATACCTTCCGGAGGGGCTACTGCTGCCAGACTCCCAAATTCAGACCATGTTCCTCTCCAACCTCCTGCCCGCCACACTCCTTCTTTTCCTCCAATACTTACCTCAATCAACAGCCGCACCAACGGACAGTCAGTCGCACTCATCGCTCTTCATTTTCATATCTTTCCCGTCTCCCAGCGCCTTTTTATTGACATCTCTACGTGGCACGGCTTTACTCTCACAGTCCCCTCCGCCGCTTCGTTCTACGTCTCCAATCTCCCCGACCTCAACCAAGATAATACACATCCCTTGCACATATTCGCCGGTCATATCTCTGCCGACCCGAATGCGGCGTCTGCACCCGCTACCGCCGTCACTTCCCATCTCTACTTCGTTCTCACAAAGGCGCGGAGGACGGCAGACAAGGAGCGGATACTGTTTTGGTTTAATGTGCGTTTGTCGTCTCTTCGATCCCCGTACTGGGATGAGCTGGAGCTTGAATTCTTTTGTCTCGTGCGTGATGATATAGGGTGGCCCAGGATGCTCGTCTTTTGACGGACTTATGATGGAGATTGGGCCGTGGAGGATGAATGACCATGGAGGGCTGGACGTTGCAGAGGGTGGCTGGGAAGAGTACACGAATATCGTATACGGTCCGTCTTCTCCTTTTCGTCTTTCTTGCGTTTCTGGTCAGGCTGATACGCCACACCTGCAACCCCCTGTCTATCAGTGGATCAACCTGCTGGGACAGGATACTCGTACACAAGCACGGACAGCTTCGTGCATGAACTCTCAGATGTTTGTCTTTTCCCACTTTCAGTCATTGCTTGGTTTGCGGTAGGGTGTTGACCTCCGACCGGGGCTTGTACAGGCATCGGACCAATTTCTAGAATTCTTGAAGAACTTCTACAAGACGTTCCCAGAATACAAGCACATGGACGTACGTTCTTCCCATACGTTCTTCCCAACCTCCATGATTCTCATTTCCGTGTCATCCTTTCTTCATCGCAGACTTATATCGCTGGAGAGAGCTTCGCCGGACAGTACATCCCTTACTTCTGTGCGTACACCTCTTCACACTGATGACACGACGTAAACCGACCCTGTCTCATCCGGCTGTCCAAAAGGTGATGCGCTGCTCAACTCTACTCTGGATGTCCCCCTAAAGGGCGCCGCGATCGGTAACGGGTGGATGGACGCAAGGAGGCAGTACCCCGCTTTCCTCGACTATGGCCTCAAGCATGGTATTCTTACAGAGGGCTCTGAGGTTCGTTGGGCCCTTACTTTTTAGCTTCTCCAGGGTACGGAGGTGACGTATACTGATTCCACACGCTCAGACGTACGACAAGAGCAAAGACCTCGTCGACCGATGCATGAAGTTGCTCGATGAGGCAGAGATAGAGCCTATTCATATTGGACTTTGTGAGCGTATCTTGGGGACCGTGGCTGAGGGCCGTGATCGCACGTACGTAGCTTAGCTCTCCTTGTCTTCTCAGTCCCCAGCATTGCTCACCGCGCTGTTCTTCGTGTATCTGCTTTTGACTTTTTTGGCGGTCTGTTTTGTGATGCTGAAGTGTAGACGGGCAACAAGTGTGTATGAATGTGTATGATGTACGGCTGGACGATGAATATCCTGCCTGTGGGATGACTTGGCCTCCGGATCTGCATAATGTGACGACTTATCTCGACGTACGTCCTCCCTTCCCTTCACCTTCCTCCTCTTTCTTCAACCTCACCGACTGAAATCACCCACCCCCATGGGTCCCCACTCTCCCTCTATCCAGCGCGGCGACGTCAAATCCGCCATCCACGCCACCGCCAAACCCGAATCCTGGACCGAATGTCAATCCCGCATCGGCTCCCAACTAACACTCAAAAACTCTCCGTCCTCCATCACCTTCCTCCCGCGCATCATCGAGCAGATCCCGGTCATGATCTTCGCGGGCGACAAGGATTTCATATGTAATTATGTGGGATTGGAGGCGATGATTCAGAATTTGGAGTGGGCGGGCGCGAAGGGTCTTGGGGAGGTGGAGACGATGAATTGGAGTGTGGGGGGGAGACGGGCGGGGACGTGGGTTGAGAGTCGGGGGTTGACTTATGCGAAGGTGCGTTGTATTTTTCGTTGCCCCCCTTCCTTTTCTGTTGTTTCGCTCATATTAATATACCGACTGACTGACTTACGCGCGAATGTGAATGCGAATATGAACGAACACAGATCTTCAACGCCTCACACATGGTAGGTTTCGACCTCCCACACGTCGCGCACGACATGATCCTCCGCTTCATGGGCGTCAATTTCTCGGCCATCGCGGACGGCTCGGCTAGGATCCCGAGTAGCATCGGCGATGTGAGTAAGCCGGTGTGGGTTGGGCTGGGAGAGGATGCGGTGGCGGGGGCGGAGGATGGGACGGGGGCGGGGTCGGGGGGGACGGTGGGGGCGGGGGGAAAGACGCCGGAACAGGATAAGGCGATGTGGGAAGGTGCGTTTTGTCTTGGTTTTGGTTTTGAGTCTTGATCCTCTTTTTACTTTTTGTGCGGTTGTTGTGGTCTTGTTTTATAGCGTATTATAACGCAGGCTCGGCTGCTATCGTCCTCGTCATCTTCGCAGCCATCATCGCAGCCTTCTACTGGTTCCGCATCCGTCGCCGTCGTCGCGGACTTGGTATGGGCGGGAGCGTCGGCCTTCCACTGTCCAGGAACGAGGTCGAGGAGAGTATTCCGCTGACGAGGTCGGAGGAGTTTGGAGGGGAGTATAAGGGGTTGGAGAATGGGAATAGGAAGGGAAAGGGGAAAGAGAGGGCTGTAGGTGAGGGAAGGGGGATGGGGATGGGGATGGGGAAGGAGGATGAGGATGAGGAGATGGAGGGGGAGCAGGAGAGGATATTCGATGTGGGGGATAGTGATGAGGAGGATGAGGGGAGGAGGAGGTGAGGGTGAGGGTGAGGGTGAGGGCTGAGAGATGAGCATGGTACCGAGGATTGAAATTTGAAGGTATCGGGGAGCCTGGAGGTGGTTGTTGTTTTGTGTGGACCTGCATGTTTTCGGAAAATCGGACGGTAGATCATCGCTTGACTTATGTAGTTTGGGAGTTGGAATTATTCTTCTAGTATCTATGGGTCAGGTCTTGGAGGATTTGGGGGTTGAGTCAGGGCTCGCGACTCGAGCCTAGTGAGACGCACAGGCTATGCCATCCCCCATCTACAAAAGTAAGTAGCGGGAAGCAGTAATCTTGGGGTTGAGCTTTGAACACAGCGCAACTTTTGCTGTCGATTGTCTCCGATCAATGTTACTGTTATTGATGATGAGCTGGCATCCCACATGCAACTCGCGTACAGTGACGGTGAACTATTGGCATTGTTTATCATGTTTTATTTATTTATCTGAACCACCAGTTGACCTAGATCACGGGAATGGTAATCGTCATCGTCAATACCATACATGTCAGCAAGATTGAAGACGAGCACTGATTCACTCACCGATCCTACCATCCCCTCCCCTACGCCCTTCAAGCTATGCCACCATCCCATGGGTAGAAATACCGCATCACCAACGTCAAGTACACCATCGAACCCTTCCCAGCTTTTACCGCTGCGACCATCCTGTGGGCCCCAAACAATCTCATCCAGACCTTCCCTCTCATCCCCAATCATCATCTCTTTACCTCTCACCCTTCCCCTTCCGCCGTCATGACCATCCATACTGGAGCGCGTGATGGTCCTGGCTTTGACAGTATCGAAGATGTCTTTGCCGACTCTTGGTGAAACGACCCTGATTCGTTTTCGACCGGCCAACATCATAAGGAGGCCATGATTTGGATCTCGATGGAGTGGCGTTTCGGTCAGTGCCAGTCCAAGCCATAGAGACGAGCCATAGATATTATCTCCAGGGTTCCCACTCAATCGAGGACTACTAGTGAGAGTTGTGGAAGATGGCGGTGAGGTGTAGCTGGAGATGACGAATTCGGGCTTAGGTAGTGACGCGAGTAATTCAGGGGGAAGCGAGGATAAAGATGATTGCGCAAGGTAGATACTGTATCTGTGCGTCCCGGTGTCCATATTTCTACCTGCAAGCTCGATATATTGTAGGAAGAGTGAGAGTGGGGCATCAACGCGCTCGAAGTCCTCGATTGTGCCATCCGAGACCCTAGTTGTTGTCAGTTCGAGAGAGACGGTGGTATCCGAGTAACGCGAGAGGTAGTCGGTGTTGAGGTGTAGGATCGGCTGAGGGATTGGAGGATGCGAGGACGAAGATGGCGATGCGTTGCCTGGATTAGCTGAAGGCGCAACGGGGATGAACCATTCTTTGATGGCAGGATAATTCGCAAAGAGGCCCCGAGGAAGGATATGCGGAAGGTGTGGATCAAGGGCCTGATCGAGGAAGGTGGAAA
Source organism: Stereum hirsutum FP-91666 SS1 (assembly GCF_000264905.1). Lineage (NCBI taxonomy): Eukaryota > Fungi > Basidiomycota > Agaricomycetes > Russulales > Stereaceae > Stereum > Stereum hirsutum. The sequence continues at coordinate 1,532,715 of NW_006763139.1, read as the reverse complement.
GGGAGGGGTCGGAAAGGACTGGTAGGGGAGCCCAATGGACGTACGATCCAGTTCGTTGGGGTACAGGCGAAGTCGATTGACGTCGAATGTGAGGAAGACGCCTGTTCAGGATGACGCGAGGCAGAATGGGATACAACTTTTGTGAGGATAGAGATCCATGATGGATGACCGACATCATTGCAGACAGGCAAGTCGTGTGCAAGTTGAAGTTGATGCGCGACGCAAGACGCGGCATGACGTTATGCAAACCATAACCTCGTGCTCGGGTTCATCTGCGAATTCAATCGCTGGTCAAAAATCGTACAAAAATCTAATAAACAGGGATATGGTACTTACTACCGCTTTGTCATTTGGCCGAGCTTCTAACAAGGCTAAGATTGATGTCAAGACCTCGAGGGCGCTGGAGTACGTCGCCGATGCTCCTCCATACGTGAAACCGTTTCGTTCCATACACGTATATCCACGTCGCCAGAAGGTATCACCATCAAAGCCTGAAGTTGGATGTCTTGTATCAGTGTTACCGAGTCTAGGAACAGTTTCGGGACCTCCAGCGAGCTGCTCGAGTTCTGTGGAACATGACAAAACTCGTTCAGCTAATAGAAAACATGTCCGTGACGACCTTGACGCACCCGGATAGGTTCTCGTTCCACATACCCTATCACGCTCACTATGGTTCGTTTTTCAGTCAGCCAGTCCTTGGACTCTGCGTGGCCTGTACAGAGTGATATATCGACAAGAATAGCATCTTCATCGTTCATTAGGAGCATGGTGCTTGTGTCGAGATCGTATACGAGGATTCTATTGCCCACCGTACGCAAGTGTCAGTTCTCTTACTAAACATCTATACCAAGCGGGTAGAGAAATTATGTGAAATATGCAGACGCACTTTCCCAGGACCCGTACTTTATGTCCGGTTGGTGTGAACGGGATCGAGGATAGAAGAGTCGCGAGAGCTGCGTCGGGGAGGTTCGACATCATCAGCGAATTTGGGAAAATACTACAACGGGTTACAATCATACGCCATGCGTTGTAACCCGTTGCAATCCGTGGCAATCCCGGCCAATGCACGACAACGTTGTTCGTCGGATTGTAACAGGTGGAAGCGGATTAAACCCTTGCCATCAATTTGTCCATCCGTTACAATAATCCCGATAGGCACCCGGCCAAATGCAAAACGGCCGGGGGCGGAGGCTCCTGTGCCTCTCGCCCCTGGCCCGGTAATTGCTTCTGTGCCGGTTTCCTTATCGCTGTCACTTTCCACGTCAGGCTTGTCCAGGATTATTGCTTTCGGAATCACTCGCACACGGGGGGGCTCGAACTCAAGGGCAAACAATTTTCATTTCATTCAAGCTATCTAATTACATGGTACACTACTATTACACTATCGAGCCTTTTTCTGTTCGCGTGGCAGTCGTGCTATAGAGCCTTTCTCACCGAGCTGAGACACCGTCTTCTGCATCTGCATCACATTTGTTGCACGCAATGTGAGGGCAAAAGAGTGTCTTGCTAGTAGTCCGAGTAAAGCTGGTTGAACAGCAATATCCGTGAGAGGTGATTTGTCCCATCAAATTGTGTTGTGTGCACAGGCAGAGACAGAGAGGCCGAAAGCCGTCCCCCACCTAATGCACGGTTCGAGTTTTTGTCCTAGCTCCTCAGAAGTGACCTTGCATTGTAACGGATTGTGATCGTTCACCCGAGTTGTCGCAGATTGTAAGTCGTTACAATGCCACATGGGGCCTGACTTTGGGCTGGAACACGTTACAATTGTGCCTTCCCGATCATGTTGAAATGATAATGCACTACGATCGACTTCCCTTCCCGAGCGGGATCATAACCCGGCCAACGTCCGGCCACTTTTTCCCGAATTCGCTGATGCATCGGGTACAGTACTAGTGACCGATACTCTTACGGATCAGGTATAAGCCGACTAACAAGTACGTGCGTCCGAAGAGCCAATACGAAGATGAAGGTAGTCCCAGAGGTCAACCGGTCAACTGTGGTAGAAGAAATGACGGGGAACTTGCTCACTCCGCGTCTGAGGAACCTGGGTCGGAGATCGAACTTGAGTACAACTCGCCACTGTGGCGAGAGCACCTTCGGAGGAACCACCAGGCCACACGTCTTATATTGGCGCACAGAAGCTCAGGCTTGTCTTGTTATGGGACTGAGATAATTGTGCGCACTCTCATGTCTTTTAACCATTTTACAATAATGTAATGGCACTTCCGGTACCGTGTCAGTGCATAAGTGGTACTTCCGACAGCCATTTTTGAAAGTCGGTCCGATTCAACTATTATCGTACAATCGCATATTTATATCAGACAAAGCCCTCGCGAACCATAACCCTCCTCTGCTATTAGTAGACACACCGTTCACAGAGTAAACCGAAAATCTGGATGACGGTCCCCGATGGGAGCTCTCGTCTTGCCAGAGTCCCACAGCTATTTCAAGAACCAAGGGCCACGGCGTCAGAAATAGATCTTTTCGCATCGGAGAGCATAAAAGACTCCGCTACCGCAGGATTTATATGGGAGAATAACGGAGAACGGGGAATAGAGAAGCCAGAAAGCTCGGTGGAGGAATATATATAGGGAAGGATTGACTCACCTCTTGATATTTCAGGATGTTATCCTGACGGCGACCATCCGCGCGAGCTTTGTTCTCCCAGGCACAATATGTACTGTGTTTTGTTGAAGGATATGATTAGAATGGCAGAACGAGATAAGAGACGGTAATGAGATAGGGGATGGTATTTCCGGACGGCGAAGGGAGGGAAAGAAAGGGAGGAAAAGGATGACGGAGAGCGGCCTTAGCATGTGTTTGACGTACACGTTGAGTGCGACGAATATCCAGGCCAGGACGACGAAAGCGAGGGTTATGGAATGGCCTCTGATGTATGCGGGAGCTTGATCTGTTAATGCAGGTCAGCCAGTGCCATAATGTCACTTGCAAAAAAAAACGACAGTGATCCACCTTGTGTGTACGAGAAAGTGGCAACAAATCCCCTAAAGAATGTCAGAACAAGAAACTCAGTATCACTGCAGTCGAGTAAACAATACAGGACGTGAAAATCCTTACCCAGTATTCGCGAAGGCAAGCTGAAGTGCGATAGTGGTTGCCTTCTTGTAATGCCCACTACTGTTGTTGGGGAGGATAGAAAGGATGCATGGTCCGGTCGGATATCTAGACAACACACGACATTGAGGCTGGTGCTCCCATTTCTACATCCAGAATAATCACTCACATCCCAGTAGCCATCATAAAGACAGCCGCGTAGCGTACTTGGTTGCTGGTGGCACAGATGGCCACAATATAACCTGCAAGCGCGGGTAATGTGTAAAATCAGTGTCAGTCCACAAGTATAGTGCGGTGAGGGACTTACCGGCAATGGTCAATGGCAGACAGATCAGGATCATTGGTCCACGAAGTTTGAAGCGGTCAGATAAATAGGCCACTACGACTATGTCCCATTCGTCGGACCGTAAGTTACATGTGCAGCTCTAATGCAGTGTTGCAGAACTTACCCGTCAAGACCGCTGCAGGAACGTACGGCGGCACTGCAGACGAAAAGTACGTCTGTCATTGAGGAGTTTGCGAACTGACATGGGGCGCATGACACTCACCGGTACGAAGCTGGGCCTCACCACCGGAAAATCCGAGCTCGCTGATGATTGTAGGTCTAGAAGAATGCCGTCGCAGTGTTGGTATTTCCCGGACCCCATATTAGCTGTAGAATAAAAGGAGCTCACAGGAATAGTGAGTATGAGTAGATGCTGACGATAATGCCAAAATATGCGATCCCCGTCAGCCAGGCTTGAACATCCACCAACCCTATAAATACCCAAATACACGTCAGCTCAGCCTGTGCCATGAAACATCCCATATCAAAAGACATATTATGAGGGGAAAAGAGTCGGCCATACCTCGAACAACCTCTCGCCATTCAAACTGCTCTTCCTCCTGGTGCACGACAGGCTCCTCACGGTCATTACTCGCATTAGGATCATACACCTCCGCCCGAACTTCTTCCAAGTCTTTCTCTTCTTTTTCCGTCGTCGTGATCCGCTGCGACGGTTCTGAGAGCGGAGCGCTGTTTGCCGTTCGCTCTGACATCCGGAAGCGATGTACTGTGTATATTCCGAGTTGTAATATTCGGGGGTTAGAAGGTCGAGGCTCAGAGTTCAAATCGTAGGGGGGAAGATGAATGGGGCAAACGTACGAGCGAACCGCTTTTCCTCTGGGGTAAGGAAATTGGCGGATTGGATGCTGGCGGGCATGACGAAAGCCGCCATGACACCGAAAAGAACGGTGACGATGCCTTCGAGGATGAAGATCCACCTCCAGCCTATACAAAAACAACATCGAAAAGAGACGTATGAAGTACTGTGCTTGCCGTTCGGAATAACTGATTGGCTGACCTGCTAGGCCGCCGATGCCATCCATACGGATGATGGCAGAAGCGAGAAGTCCTGTCGAGCGAGGAGTTGGCAGATATAATCAGTTCAACATGACAACGATCGACGATGGAAAATCTGATAATATACCTCCGAATGCACCGGATAGGGAAGCTGGGGTCAGAATAATTGAGGATCGTGTACTCATACTTAAGTGTAAACTGAACGGACCTGAGGCATAGAAAATCCCGACTCTACAAAAGAAGACAATTAAGACAAATCTATCAGGCCCTGGTATAAAGGTGTCATACGACACAGCAAGAGGTCACTAACCTAAGTTGAAGCTCATGTCTCCTATAAATCGTGCTCAGATACAATATCTGTTTCCAGCCAAATCAGCCCTTTCACCGACTCACGACAACTTCAAGAGGCGACTGAACGCACCATTCCAGGCAACAACCCACCCTCGCACATCCCCAGGATCATCCTCACCGCCGTCAACCCCGCGAAATTCTGCACCAGACCAGAAAGTGTCGTCACCGTGCCCCAAATGCAGATGAGGAACGGTAGCCAGCGGTTGGCGCCCATCCTTTTGAGCACCCAGTTCGAAGGGAGCTCGGAGAGGATGTACAGGATGTAGAAGACTATAGTCCAGATTCAATATGATTACGATTATATGATATAATAAACACTGAGTGAAGGGGAGGGTACGAGTTGGACTGACCTGCAAGTGCGATATTGAATTGGTTTCCGACGAGGTGTGTATCTGTTTGTAATCCCGCGATTCTGCGACCCCAACGAATAGTCAGCATCATACGTCAACGACATCTGAGTCTTCAAGACTTCGACGTACCTCGCATTCCCCACATTAGTCCGATCAATAAAATTCGCCAACCACAGCTATGCATCCGAACAATGTCGGCCAAATCAGCATCGATCTTCCGACTCATAACATCAAATACCACCAACAAAGAAACGTACCAAAGCGAGCGGAGGCAAAATATAACAATCGAACTTCCACAACACCCGCTTCGTCATCCTCTTCCTCTCCTCGACCGAAAGACCCTCGAAAGTATCATCACCGGAGCGCGTGGACGATATCTTCTGAGACATGATGGCGTTTAGTGATTGTTTGTGGTAGTGGTAGTAGCAGCAAGAGTAGTGTTCGAACTCGTTTCAAAGGACCAGTCAGAAGTTGCCGATTTAGCCGTACAAGTATCCAGAGGCGACAAAGATACACTGGCAGCTCCTCGAGGATGGGCAATGTGTACACCGAGCAGTGCGCGTAATCTGTAATCCTCACAGCGGGCGAAGAGGGACTCGGAAGCCACGGAGGGGGATTGAAGCACCTACCTACCTCCCTATGTCATATATACCCCCAACCAAACGCAATACTAATATACTGAATTTATGACCGATGACCAGCTGACGATATATGATAGGCCGGGTGGTTGCGTTTGATACGCATTAAGTTACCTCTGGAAGAAGCGAGGTTCGCACCCCTGCCCCGCTGGCATGGCACGATGCGTGACACAGACGCCCAATGGCATGTAAGCGGTAAGTACTGCCAGTATAGAGAATGAGTCTGTAGAATGCGCACGTACGTTAACCTGGGGTTCCGATCCGGGGAGATTTCGAAAGACAGGTCAGCGGGAGAGGTTCGGACATGCCGATAGCTTTTTGGGAGATCCAGATCGTGCACCAGCCCGCGGATGGATGGAGAAGCACCAGCACTTTGACCGAGTCTGAGTTCGAGCCAAGAGAGAACACTTTGCCGTTGCCGTAGACATGCCGCCCACCGTCGTTCATTTACCATTTACGAGGACCCAGAGAACCAGCCATCCTCATCCACAAATAACTCGAACATCTGGAGAATCTCTGGCGAACCGATGCCAATCCTGAACCAACCATTGGTAAAAACCACAGATCGTCAATCCGTGCCGACACCTGCCGCCAACAAAGTCAACAGCTACACAGAGCAGATCAGCTGAACGCACAAGGACAAATTACCGCCGGACTCGATGGGTCGTGTGGGGGTCCCGTGAGGTATACACTGCTGTAAGAAGAATAGAGAGAGAACATCAGGAAGGATAGAAGGGGATAAGCATGGTGCATGACCTAGATAAGTAATCGCGTTGGCCGCAGAGGTCCTTTTGGCAGCTGTGAATTGATGCGTGATGGAATGGGAATGGTAGATGCATTGCGCTTTGACTGGATATGTGTAGAAGGGCTTACACGGATTGCAGAACACTGAAAGCAGTAACTCTAGCAATGCCGGCGTTTCGTACGGACGAGAACATTTGCGAGAGGCGATACTTGGGCGGTACCGCTACAGCGCAAGAAAAGAAGCCCCTATCTTACCGTATTTTCAAGACGCCGTCGACGCGCTTCCAGTCCCAGTTCCACGACTCCAACCAAAAATAAAAGCAGTGACCCTGTACGAGTAACGAGTTTTCTCCGAAATTAGCCTGAACAGAATAATGAGCAGAAAGAGGCTATAAACGTTCACGGTACTAAATTATAATGAGTTGCGTACCTGGAAAACCCACGACATGGGGAGGCTCCCAAGCTCGTGCTTAGTACAGATATCCATGCAGAGTCGAAAGAGATATTTTTGTCGAGGAGCCGCGTCTACTAATCCTAGAATGCTGCAATCTGCACACACGGTCCATACCATGATCCCGAGTCAGAGACATACGCGTATGCACTGATGTAGGCAGCACCATGTCGATATAGGAGTGACAGTCGTGCCGATCGCACGCTGCGAGCTGGAGTGTGGTGACTTGTACAGGTGCAGAATGGTGAAGATGGATGAATGAATGCACAGCTCCATGCATGCTGTGAATGGTGCCCAAAGGACGGGCGCGGCGGTGGCTACTACTATACATATAGACATCAGAACAGGATCAGGAATCGCGAAGTCCTATGAAGCAAATGAGGAACAAAGCTGCGTCGAGACAAGAAAGGCTGTCCAGACAGAGTTCATGTACAATGATGCTGGGAGAATCATGCATAGAGGGGATAACAAGGCGCGGTGAATAAGAAAGACGAAGAACCATATGGGTGCGTGCAGTAAAATAGGAGTGACCATCTCGTCCAAACATCGAATCAAGCAGGCATACCGTCATGAGAGACCCTCCATGGGAGTCTGAGAATGAGATCCGCGAAAGACAGCCATGCCAAGCTAGGTCTCGCTCTTGGACAGGATCTTCGCCACAGTCGCGACCTTGTTCGATACCTTCGTCGTCCCAATCAAACCCACGGGACCCTCGGGTTTCTTCCAACCATCCGGCAACCTTTCCTCGCCAAACCATTGCCTGATATACTCCTTCGGCACCCTTCCTCCATCGCCCAGAACTTCACATGTCAACGCGACCTCTCCCCTGGTGATGACCTGATGGATCGCATCAAGGGGCTTGGAGAGTGCGGCGTCGCGGGCTGCGCGTTGACTGACGAGGTCATTGAATGTGAGTGTCTGACCGTCAGACGACGCATCGAGCAGTTGCTGGAGCCGGTCCTTGTCAACGTAGGAAGGAGCGTATTTCGCGCCGGGGAGGGCATCGGCGTGCGCGAGGGAACCGTCGTGTTCGATTTTATTGTGTTTCGCGAGATCTTCGAGGTCGAGTTTCCAGCCGCTTCCGCAGACGAGAGTGCCCACGACGCTGAGTACGGAGGCCATGGGGAGAGAGATGTGGTAGACCTCGCGGATGGCGTGTATGAGCTGTGTTGCGGTGAGGTTGCGGCCGTCGTGCGCTAGGTAGCCATGGTTCGCTAGAGCCTGCAGACAAGAGTAGAGGTTAGAAGTGAGAATGAATACGGACGCGTCAGGTCACGCGAGACTGGGATGAGTAACCAACATTGAGAGCAGGGCAAGGACTGCGACTGTCCTCCTGCGTGGCGGGGACGAATTGACGGGAAGAACTGGGTGCAGAGGAAGACATGGGAACGGGGGATGGCGGGTGAGATCAAAGACTAGAAAGTGCGGTCGATGTCTTTTATAAGTAGACTAGAATGAGACCCGGTCGGAAGCTGAAATATATTGGGCAGAGGGAGATGATAAAGTTGCGGAACGTATTGGAAACGGTGTCGTGTCAGTGCAATGATCTGAATGGACGTCGCGGCAGACAGGAAGCGAGACGGAACGCCCGACTTTTTATTGGACCAAGCCAAGATATATGAGGCGGCCTAGCGATTGTAGTGAGGCATTGCCCAGTCGTGCATGATAAATGCATGCCCTCTGAGTGGGTGCTCTAATTGCAACGAGGCCATGATGCTGCAGATCAAGCCCTGTCAAGCCCCAAGGAACGAACAAGTGGAAACCAAAATGCCTCTTGCGAACATTGCTCCTACATCGGGCACTTTTGCAAATTCGGGGCCAGCCGCGCCGCCGCGTTCCATTCAACCTCCTTCACCAGTCTCTTCATTCAACACCTACTGTATCGCGTTTCGACGGTATTCCGACACGACAATGTCCGCACCTCCATTTCTTCCAACGCTTCCACCACCGCTGCCTCCAGCATGGTCCGAACACATGGGCACGTACATCCCCCCACTCAGCTCCATCATTGCATTGGTACTGCGAACAGGAAACTGACATCCCGCATCGATATCCCCTAGGTCCCGGAGGCAGAGTCTACTACTTCAACGCCAACACCCAAGAGTCCACCTATGTCCGTCCTCTCCCCATCTTCCCGGGCGTCCTACCTCCGGCATCACAACCCCGGGCACAGCAGCAGCAGAAAAAGGACAAGCCGCTCGTGAAGACGCCTATACCAGGCACTGAATGGATTCGCGTGAAGACGACGCAGGGGAATTTGTTTTATACGCATAAGGCGGAGAAGAGGAGTGTGTGGAGTGTGCCTGAGGATATTAAAGAGGCTGTGGAGGCGCTTGAGAAGGAGGAGCAGCAGAGGGAGGAGGAGGAGAGGACGAAAGCGCAGAGGGAGAGGGAGGAGGAGATTGAGAGGATTAAGCGGGAAGTGCAGGATGTTGTGAAGAGGAAGGCGGTGGATGATGTGCCGGTGGATGAGGTCGTGGTCTCGAAGAAGGCGAAAGTTGAGGATGAGGAGGATGAAGAAGAAGACGAGGACGAAGACGAAAGCGAGGAGGAGGAATGGCAGAGGGAGGCGGCTGCACAGCTGGCCGCTGAGGCTGAGGAAGAGAAGCGGTTGCGCGAGGAAGAGGAGAAGAGGATAGCTGAGGAAGAGCAGAAGGCGAAGGAGAGCGTCCCACAGTTCAACATGCCTCAACGTGTCGACCTGTCGATAGAGGAGGGAAAGGCTCTTTTCAAGGTTTGTCTACATCGATTTATTCCCAGTGTTCAATATCTAACTCGTCATCACGCCACACAGACCCTTCTCCGGGAGAAGAACATAAATCCTCTCCACCCATGGGATACTTCTTTACCACTCTTCATCTCAGACCCGCGATATGTCCTACTCCCCTCCGTTTCAGCTCGTCGAGAGGCTTTCGACGAATACTGCCGTGATCGTGCACGCGAACTACGACAATCCAAAGTTAAGCAGGAGAAGGAAGACCCGAAGGAAGAGTTCGAGCGTCTTCTCCGCGAAGAAGTCAAGAGCACACGCACGAGCTGGAGTGATTTCCGCAGAACGTGGAAGAAAGACCGTAGGTTCTATGGCTGGGGCAGGGACGAGCGCGAGCGGGAGAAGCGGTTCAGGGAGTTCCTTAAGGAACTTGGAGAAAGTACGTCTTGTCAGCACACGTCGCGGATGCGTGCCCATATACTGACTATATCTTCGTTCAGAAAAACGTGCTGCTGCTCAGAAAGCCGAGGCGGACTTCTTTGCGTTGCTGAAGGAGAGTGGAATCGCTCAAGCAGGGTCCGTGTGGAAAGACGTGGGTCCAACTCTCCCTTTGATTCTTTGATGCCAATTCTTAAGTGGGATCCTGCAGGTCAAACGCAAGGTGCAAGATGACCCTCGTTATGATGCCGTGGGCTCGTCATCCCTCCGAGAAGAGCTCTTCAGCACTTTCCTAAAAGCCCAATCGGCCAACACGACCCCACCAGCAGAATCAAAAGCCACTCCGAACTCGAGCAAGGCAGACGATCACGAGGCAGAACAAGAGAAGGAGAAGAAGAAGAGAGAAAAGAAAGAGCGCGCTGTGAAGGAACGCGAGGAAAAAATCAAAGCTGAACAGAGACGCGTCGAGGCCGATATCAATAAGTCCAGGATGGGACTGAACAAGGAGGAAGGCGAGCTGGAATTCAGGTGCGCGGGCATACCAAATGATATTCGTCGACTGCAGATACTTCGTCGCGCTCACTCAGGCTTCTGTCCTCCTCACTTTTCTTTTCTCACTTTTTGTAGAACGATGCTGACAGATGCGATTCGTGACCCACTGGTAAGGCTACTCCTCATCCATTAACCGACACTGACAACCAACCGTTATGGTTCCTTCCTCTTCCCGCATTGTTTTGTTCGTAGGCAACATGGGACTCCTCACTTTCCCAACTCAAAACGGACCCGCGGTTCACGAACTCGCCTCTACCCATCAACCACCAAATCCACCTCTTCACAACTCACATCTCCGCCCTCCGCCAAAAACACATCTCGAACCTACACGCCCTCTTCACCTCGCACGCCCCCTCCCTCGCCACATCCTTCTCCTCCCTCCCCCCGTCCACACTCAGCTCCATCGCTTCCTCCCTGCCCGCGCAGAAGCTCGGGTTCGACTCTGACTCGGAGCGGGGAGGAAGGGGGGAAAGGGGATTGGAGGACGAGTTTGAGGGGTGGCAGAGGGAGAGGACGAGGGAGGCGAGGGTGCAGTTTGGGGAGATGTTGAGGGAGAACTCGTTTGTGCAGTTTTGGGCGGGCTTGGGCAAGATGGGGGGTGAGGGCGTGGAGGGAGGTGTGAAGAGGGATGAGACGGGGGTGGGGGAGGATGAGGGGGAGGCTGGGGGAGGGAATGTGGATATGAAGGCGTTGGCGAAGAGTGTGGATATTAGGGAGATTGAGAAGGTGTTGAAGGTGTGCTTTTTTTTTCTATCTTTCTTTATTTGCTTGCTTGCGTGGGTTTGGGTAAGCGGTTTGTGTACGGATGCTGATTATGGTTGCGGTAGAATGACAAGAGGTATATCGTGTTCGATCACGTTCCAGAGCAGAGGGAACGGTGGTTGAGGGTACGCCCTTTCTGAAAGTCGTTTTTGTAGTGTGTTTTTGGCTGACTAGTTGGTTTTTGTTCATATAGGAGTATCTCTCTAACCTGCCGCCACCGAAGCTCTCGGTTCATCTGGGCGAGTAGATTTATGCGTGTAATGTGCAGTCTGCGGCTTTTTGTGGCTCTAAGTCATGCTTGATCATTCTCATGTGAGTGTTGGTGTGACACTAGTGAACTCTAGGTGCCACACGCGATGAGCCGTCTTGCTGGAAAGCGAAAGTCCTTTACCGATGGGCCGTCAGAGACAGGTAACAGGTATCTACTGGCAGAGAAGGATAAGAAACGACCTGCAAGAAATATGCAATGTCCTTGCTACACTGCTGATCACGAGACTACATAAGGATACAGAGGCGAGATCAACCGCAATCACGCAGGGGATGAATCATGAGAAACCCATTTCCTGTGCATCGCAAGATCATGACTCTTCTGAACACACTTCTTCCAGAGGTCCAAATGGGTGCCTCCGACATGTGTCTTGGATAACGGACACCGACACTGACATCGACATCCTCCTCGCCAGCCTCTTCTCCAACCCAGTCGAAGTCAATCAGTTTAACGTTGTGGCCTTTGCGACCTATCAGCACGTTCGGGCCCGAGGGACATCGCCAGGTGCGCCATAGCTGAAAGACAGGATTATAAAGCGAAGCGGGCATAGCGATAGTTCCCGAGTTCATAAGTAGCACTGAGGTTCCGAAGGCCATCGTAGATGGGGCGCTGCTCTCCCTGTGTCTCTCTGAAGATAGACGAGGTGGCTGCTGCTGACGGAGTTTGGTAGCTCGAGGATTTTTGGTTGCTTACTAGCTTACGGTATCCTGCACATAGGGAGGTGAGAACAGCCGTACACATCACGTATGAAGTACACTTGAAACATACGTCGAGGGTAAACATTCATTGATTTGAGCAAATCAGCCGATGTGTCGCTCAGTGGTGAGTAGGTAACACGGACAGTGACTAGGCCCACGTATTCCTCTCCTTCTCTTTGGGAAACGGTGATATCTGTGATCATTCGGTTTTGAAGCTTCATCCACTTCTGGTCATCTTCAACACGATGTACGTGGGGACACTCCAGCTGAGCAGTAAATATAAGTACACAGATAAAAACAAGTTTAAGGGTGCAGAAATACATACCTGCCACAGCTCGATGTTGTCAGGATGCAACTTTTTATCCGGGTAAAGCGGGTCTTTCAAAGGGAGAACAATTACTTTAGGAGACGAAGCACCCTGACATCCCCTCTGAGGATAATTTTTTGAGCCGGTCGGTTAGGGAAGTCATAGAGGCGGTACCAGACTTCTACTTCGTTGTCGGCCATTGAGTAACAAGGAAGAACCTAAAGCGTATGAAGTTCCCCGTAATAATTAATGGCTCGGAAATAGCCGTACTTCGAACTCCGCGTTCGGCTAGATGCTCTTTGCGAGATTTCCAGGAAGTTGTGGGCTACCTCAGCTGAAATGAATGGTCCGTACCTGTTTCTTACCACTCAAACTATGAGGGTAGATTTGTCTTACAAGTTGCATGAAGCGACAGAGCTGAGAACACGATGGTGGCCGCGATCACGAGACGCCGAGTTCGAGAACGAGTCGCGTGCGAGCGAAGCGCGCGCTGCGAACTATTAGCAGGTGCCACGTCAGCATCTCTGTACGCACATACGGTGCCTACCGTGCCAGCAAGCTATTGACCTCGTCCATACCGTTTCCATCACGAAAAGCCCGGGCTTCTGACTGGGTATATAACCACGTCAGCTTGCTTCAAGTTGACGGGCACACGTCTCCACGTTCTTTAACCTCACTTGCCCTCCCTCTTGGGTTCTACGCACTCGGGTCTCTAGGCTCTCGTCCCTCTCGTTGCAAAAGCCACTGTGACTATTGTCTGGTAAGAGAGTAGCTTGGCAGTGAACGATGCGTCTGTTGCGCCCGTTCGTGCTTGGTCTGTCGTTGTTGTCTTCGTATGTTGCAGCGCAGGAGGTAGATGCGGATGCGCTGAACGACTCGAAACAGGGGTATCAGGTATGTCAACTTTTATCATGCGACTGTATTCAGGTAGACGTGGGTGGGGTCTTGAATGTCGAGTGCTAATGGAAGTGTTGGCTTGGTGCTTTAGAGTGATGTCGCGCGCCTGCGGAAGATCGTGATCAACAGCCTTTACTCACACCGGTATGTTACATGCACCCTCGTCGTTGAGCAGGTGCTGACTATGACTATGATCATGTCCATGTTCCATACAGAGAAGTCTTCCTTCGTGAACTCATCTCAAACGCGAACGATGCTATCGAGAAGCTCCGGTTGACCGCGCTCACGAACAAAGAGGTCTGGGACGGAGTTAGCCCTCTTAATATCACAATTAAGGCGCTCAAGGACGAAGAGGGGACCGGCGGAAGGATTATCATCTCTGGTGCGTTCCATTTCCTTTATCCTGACTGTGGCTCCCAGTCGTGTGGCCCACAAGGGGCTGACCGGTGTTTCTATGTGCGTACACAGACACTGGTATTGGTATGACGCCGGACGAGTTACGAAACAATCTTGTAAGTTCTTCCGGTTTCGCTTATTTCAAAGCGCCTTTTCTGACCCGGTCTTGTGATGACACTCATTCAGGGTACACTCGCGAAATCCGGTACGACCGAATTCTTGCAAAAGGCGGAGGACAGCACGGATACGAGTGGTAGCGGTAACCTCATCGGCGCATTCGGTCTCGGTTTCTACAGCAGGTTCGTCGTCATACTTCACGCATTGCTCACCTGTAGACTCACCGCCTACAATCTACATTCCTCACCTCGACATATCACAGCTTCCTCGTCGCAGACAAAGTCCTCGTCGCCTCCGTCCCTCCACCTTCGGCGTCCAACCCGAACCCAAAACAATACGTCTTCGCATCTTCAGCAGACGAGAACGAGTTCGCGGTGTATCCTGATCCGAGAGGCAAGACTCTTGATCGGGGAACGGAGATCACGCTGATTTTGAAGGAGGATGCGACTGAGTACCTTGAGAATCTCGCTCTCATCCAGCTGGTGTACGTATCTTCTTTTTTGCTTGCCCATTGTGAAAGGATTCACGCTGATCGTATCTATCTAAAATGATAGTAACAAGCACTCGTCGTTCGCTTCGAACTTCCCTATCTATATCTACCACACGGAGGAGAAGGAAGTTCCCGTTGAAGATGAAGAGGAAGTCGTCCCTCCTGCCGAATCTACCCCCGCCGCCACCGATGACGACGAGAAACCCGCAACGGAGACCGACGAGGATGAGGCTGTCGTCGAGGAAGAAAAGGAGGAGGACGAAGCCGAGGTTGCTGAGGAGAAAGAGAAGAAGATGAAGACCGTCACTGTTGAGGAATGGCGCCACATCAACGCTGCACCTCCCCTGTGGACTAGGTTCGTCCTCAGTTACGTCTATCTGCGGCTTAACATTATTGATTCGTGGCTTGCAGGGATCCCAAGGACAACATCACGAGCATCGAATACGAACTGTTCTACCAAGCCACCTGGCGCGATTTCGGCGCTAAGCCGCTTGCGTACCAGCATTTCACGGGCGATTCGGGGAGCGGAGTGTCTTTCAAGTCTATCATCTATGTCCCTGGCAAGCTGTGAGTATTCCTGGCCGGTCGTATCCGTTTTGTTTAACTGAATGGCTCCGTTTTCGTGCGTTTTAGGGAGGACTCGTTCTGGACGCAGCCACTTCAGGCAGTCTCGAGAGATATCCGTTTGATGGTGAAGCGTGTCTTTATTACCTCGGACCTTGGTGAGGAAGGCATGCCGAAGTGGGCTAGTTGGGTTCGTGCCATCGTTGACGGTAAGTTTCTTTCCCTCACACCTCTGACCTGAATTCTTTGATATCTCGTGCGCTCATGCGGTTTTATTTTCCTTCCACCCGCGAACAGCTGAGGACCTCCCCCTGAATGTCTCCCGCGAAACCCTGCAGAACAACAAGTTCATGAAACAGATCAAGAATATCATCGTCAAGCGCATCATCGGGCTCTTCACGAAGATATCGGAGGAGGAGCCGGCGAAGTGGGCGGAAGTGCAGAAGGTGTATGGGAATGTGCTCAAAATGGGTGCTGTGGAGGATACGAAGAATAGGGATAAGTTGGCGCCGTTGTGTAGGTTTACGACGAACTTCAGGAATGATACGTCTTTGGATCAGGTATGTCCCCCCTGCTCTCCCCCGTTCTACAAGGATGTACTTTGTTATGTGTTGGGGTGTGTGCTGATGAGGTGTATTTTTCTTTTTGTAGTACTTGGAGAACAAGAAGGAGGGCCAGAAGCAGGTATGTGACGTGTGCTCTACGCGCGACTTGGGGAAAGAGATGTTGACGAAAGGTTACTTTTCTCTCAGATCTTCTACGTTGCCGATATGGGCAAGACCGCCGATGGTCTGATGAACAGTGTCTTCATTGAGAAGCTCCACGCCCGTGGCTACGAGGTCTTCCTCCTGACCGACCCACTGGATGAGATTCTCTTCCAGAACCTCAGGAAATGGAAGTGAGTAAATTTTTGGCAAAGACCTTGTTTATGAGAGGCACCACCTAACACAGCTTTGTTCTCAGGGGCGTTCCATTCCAGGATGTTGCTAAGGCTGGTCTCAAGTTCGGTGACGAAGGTATGTCTAGCTTTACTACAACTATCCTCGGAGACAATCACTGATGTTCTACCTCACATCCAGAGGAGACTGAGGCCGAGGAGAAGGCTCGCTTGGAGATTCAAAAGCACAAGTTCAAGCCTCTCTTGGACTACTTGAAGGCTCAGGTCAAGGACGTTGTCCGTTCCGGTAAGCCTACTCATTTCCCTGCTTCACGAAGACCGTTTGTATACTCACCATCTCCATCCAAATCCAGTCGTCATCTCCGACAGACTCGTAACAAGCCCCTGCGCCATCGTCGCCGACGCCAGCGGTTTCACCGCCAACGTCCAACGCATGATGAGCGCGTCCAACAACCGCCAGACTCAGAACCCGATGTACGAAAACGCGAAGAGGCAGAAGGTGCTCGAGATCAACCCAAAGTCGCCTTTGATCGAGGGTTTGCTGCGTCGTGTGGAACAGCTCCCTGAGGAAGACGAGGAGAGGGATATCGAGGCGGAGGATGAGCTGAAGGAGGTTACTTCGATTCTTATTGATGGTGCGCTCGTGCGTTCTGGGTTCGAGGTGGCCGATTCGGACGAGTACGTTTGATTTCTATATTCGATTCCTTCCATATCCCTATCATCGTGGCTTGAGCTGAATAATATCCACAGATTCATGATTCGCGTCGACCGTGTCCTCCGACGATCGCTCGGTGTCTCTGAGACAGCACCGACAGATAAGACCGTCAAGCCTGCGCCGCCCATCGACCCAGAGCTGAAGGACGAGAGCTTCTACGAGCCTGCGATCGATTTCTCGGACCCGGTGTTTGATTCGCCTGGGATTGTGCTGCCTGACCATTTGAAGGATCAGGTGTCGATTGAGATGGAGGAGATTGACGAGGAGGGGAATGTCGTGGAGCCGAAAAAGGCGCACGATGAGCTGTAAGGTGTTGCCAGCACAGGGTGACAGGGGGAAGGGTGGATGAGTGCTTGTATTTATTCTTAGGGTCTTATATGAATCGTCAATGTATCTGGAATTGAGGTCTGGACAAGTTGCCTATAGGGAGCTTCCACGTCCCTAATCGTGTGATGAGAATAAAGAATTGTCGACGTGGGGACATATACGCGGTGTTGTGGCCCAATAGGTTGAACGTAGTTTCAGCGTGCCAAGGCGGAGAGTGCCGGGGGATACCATGGGTATTGCTTCCAGCCAGGACGAGGTGGCAAGTCGAGCCCGGCTCACTGTCCTTCATGCCCTTCGCTCACACCGAGCTCAATCACATCTGCTAGCACTCTCACCTGTTCTTGCTCGACTGCTGACACCGACTAGCAAGAATGGCGTCGGAAACGGCCACGATGCTGCGTGCGCAGACCGGGAACCCTAACTTCTCTAGATTGCAACTCGCTGCAGCCCTCATCGGTGCGTCACCCCGAGCTCACCTGTATACTGTCATCACACCGATAGCGAACACTTTTGGTGTGTAGAGTATGACAACGACAATGAAGACGGCGTTGAACCTCCTCGATCCGCTCATGATAGTGCTATCTTCGCCCACTTACGCCAGATGCCTCGTCTTCCTCCGGTGAAGAAGCCTGCCGCCGACTATCTCAGCATCAAATTACCAAGTGACCAGGGCAGCCTCGGTGGGCGCGAGTCTGCTCTAAGCCACTTCAAAGGTCGAAATTCTGTCGCGTCGTTGGTCAATCCGTTCGCCACCGGAAGTGGAGCCGACGAAGAAGAGGCCGAGGAGGATGAGCATGCGGTGGAGGTCGATCTTGCGTCTTGGGGGTTGGATTCGTTCATGCCGAAGGAGAAACCAGCGAAAGGCGGGAAGAAGAAAGAGAAGATGGACGTGCTCCCCAACCCTTACGACCAACCCGCAGACAAACGTCGTATTCGTTCCATGAGTGTTGGGACCTCAGAGGCCTTCGGTGCTGGCGGCGCTTTCCTCGAATCACCGTCCGCCACACCGCCGCCAACGGATCGTCACAATCATAAACGATCTATGAGCTCTACTCTTGATCTTGCGAGTGGTCCCAATCGACCAGTTCTTGGTCAACGCACCGTCTCGGCTCATGGTATTATTGAAGCAATTCCGACCACGCCTCCTCTACATTCGATCCCGTTCCCCGCAGACGATTCTCGCTCGAGGTCCCCGTCTGTTCTTGATGTAGGCTCCTCGTTTGACCCAAGAAGCAAGGGCAAAGGACGGACATACTCCACGGCCAGCATCGGTTCTAAAGGCCTCCTCGCGGATGCGGAAGAAGAGCTCATGACTATGAGACGATCATCTGCCGCTCTATCAGTCCAGCCTGATGAAAGAAGGGCACGGACCACATCTATGGGAACGGTCGGTTCACTTGGTTCTCGAGCTCTCCTCGCCGAAGACAATCCTTTTGCCCTTCGACCGCCTTCACCTGCACGGACCTCCCGTTTCGATCCAAAGGCAGCCGCACACGCACGCACGATGTCCAACCTTTCCTTGGGATCTCGCATACCTCTCGATAACCCCGAAACCAACGATGCAGCCTCTGTTATGACCGGCCAACAACAGCGTGCACCACGACCACAAATGGAGCGCAGGCCGTATTCTACACTGGAGCTCATGAGGCCCAAGGTCCTCGTCATGCCCAGTCCTCTGCAGGGCACGGTGGCTGCACAACCAGCTCCAGGCCCACAGCCCCGCGAAGGATTCCAGTGGTCCGCCGATGGTCCTCCTGTTCCACTCGAAGCTCGAGGTGCTTCCCGTCGTGCATCTTCCATCAACCTTCTCGAAGGAATCTCACCACCACCTCCTGTCGCTTCCAACGGATTCACGCCCAACCCTCGTTCCAGCATGACACTGTCGCAGCTCACTTTCCGGAACCAGTTGATGGTGGGTGGTCAGAGGGACGTCGCTTATTCAGATTTGGACGCAGGGCTGCAACGGGCGACGGAAGAAGGACAACAGATCGTCGCCCCGGTGGAGGAAGAGCCTGTGCGACCGCTGACTGTCGTTGTGAATGATGAGGACGAATTTCGTCGCCCGGCTGGGAAACTCTACGGCGTTAGTCTTATCGACGCTATCGAATCGCGGAAGGCCAACATGCGGAGCAGACAAAGGTTCGTCCGATCGTTTATATTTATTAATACTTCTCCAATTAGAACCTATTTATTGACTGGGGATCGAATAGGGTATTTACGGGTGACGATCGTCCTTCAATGATGGCTCGTCAACAAACCCGGTCCAGCACCGCTATACGATCCAGCACATTCATCGACCCTGAATCCCTGAACCGACGAGCGTCCCAACTCCCTCCAGGTGCCGCAGGTGCCAGACCACCCCTCGGACGAAGAGCATCCACCGGAGCCAAGCCGCTTCTCGATTTTGGCGATGTCGCGCCAGCCAACGGTCCGGGACTACAACACCAAAGGCCAGCCATGACAGGGACGAAGTCCGTGTTTGGCGTAGACACGCTTTGGGAACGCGAGATGGCGAAGTTGCGAGAGATCGAGGCTCAGGAGGCTGCTGAAGAAGAGGCTCGGAGGGCTGCAGAGTTAGTTGAGGCCGCACGTCAGGAGAAGAAGAAAGGTAAAGGCAAGAAGAAGAAGAAGGATAAAGGGAGAGAGGAGGAGACGGTCCAGCCACAGGATAATACTCTTCTGCCCGAAGCACCTGCACTTAGCACCGAGGACATCCCCCGTGCATCCGTCGAGCCACCCGTTCTGCCCGCTATTCCTAGAAATATCACTCGAGGTCCTCCGCCGCCACGAAACGAATTTGACGAGGATTCGGAGAGCGCGAGTGACGAGAGCGAGGCGCCGGGGGTGCGGCTGGTGCAGGGTGGCGCTGGCGGCGATGGTGGTGATCCAGACTGGCACGCTGGTTCTTCCGATGACGAGAAGAAGCCGAAGCAAGTTGGACCGGTGCGAACGACTGGTGTTGGGCCACGATATCCGAATCGAGCTCGAGGGCGTCCGGGGGCTGCTGGCGACGGAGATGATAGCAGCGATTCCGACGTTCCATTGTCAGCCACCGTGGACCGTGTCTTGCACCGCTCCACTACGAAGAACTCGAACTTACGGCCTGCTGCGGACGAGTCGGACGAAGAGAAACCTCTTTCCGTTTTCCTTGACAAGGCGAAGCTCAATATTCCTTCCATTGATTTCGATAACATCGCTCAACCGTCAACTAGCCGTGATAAAGGGAAGCAGGTCGCACGGAACGGCGATGACGAGGACGAAGACAACGAGCCTCTCGGGATTCGTGCCTCTCGCATGCTCCCTGGCTCCATTGGTTCACCGGTATCAGGGGCAGGGGGTGGGGACGACGAAGACGACAAGCCGCTAGGTCTCCATCCGGAACAGCAGCGCCGAACGCAGTACCAGCAGCTTATGTATTACCAGCAACAACAGCAGGTCGCGCAGCAACAGCAGATCGCACAACAGCAGATGATGCAGGCGCAGATGCAGGCTCAAATGCACCAGAGCATGATCTTTGGGAATCCGTCGATGATGGGCTCTGGGTTCTTTGGTCCTCCTGTTGCGGCTCCAATGGGTGCACCCATGCCCATGATGAACCCTATGGGGCCTATGCCTGTGCCTGTTAGTCCCCCGCCGATGCAAGACAATCAGAAGTATGGTCGGGTCGATAAGTGGAGACATGAAGTTGGATAGGTATCGGTTGGTCTATTCTCTTTTTCTTTGATCTTGTTTTTCGTTTTCGTTTTCGTTTTTGCTTTTGTTCTATGGACCTAGCTCGTTTCTTCTTATATCGGTTCTTCCCTCTCTTCATAACTCGAACATTTTCTTCTATACCCACCCCTCTCGTCGGTCATCTATCTGGTCTGAGGACTCAATTACGGACACGCCCCCCCTCCAACTCGCCTATCCATATCCATCATACCATGTTACTTACCTATCGGACATCCTCGACTCGGACTCATCCTTCAATTTTGGTTACCGTACAACGCAGCCGGGACAATATAATTGCAATCATCAAGGAAATATGAGTACAACTGCATAGATAGATCAGTCCGTTCGGATACTACTATGCAAGGGGCGAGGGGAAGGAAGGCAACGACAACGAGGAATCGGGACTCGATCAAGTCGGTGCAAGAGCAGGCGACCGTAGGTATGTAGGTATGTTAATGTCTATGTCACTGGCATCGGGAGGGAAACGGAGATCGTGCGGAAAGAGGGACAGGCATCGAGGACAGGTGGGCGGGTATAGCTAGCGTAAATACAAGCACAGAATGAGTGAGGAGAATGTGACAAGAAACTTAAAGAGATTGAAGTTCGGGGCGTGAGCTATAGGGGCGGCGGTAGGTATTCATACGTAGGTAAGAAATGGCGGGAGGGGGGCTCAACACAGTCGCGAAGTAGACAAGCGGTGGCGAAAGGATCGAGGGAGAGGAGTAAGAGTAAGAGTGGGCATATAATTCAAGGGAGTACGTGATAGCAGATAAACAACGGATAGAGAACACGAAGAGACCGAGACAGATGCAGATGCAGGGGTAGGGAAAACACACATAAAAAGAAGAAAAAATCACGAGATAAACACTGTATACATGATCATGAAGGATTGGTGATCCAAAGCTTTCGCTTCGGAACCGTAACAATCGAAACGTCCCTCCTCCCCATCTCGTCCTCAATCCTCTGCTGCCTCGTCACCTCATCGTCGTCCGAATCCTCCTCGATATCATCAGGATGTCCACCGTGCGAAGCTGAGAACTCATCGTCGTGCGCAGGTCTGACCATAGGCTGATGGAGGTACGGTCCCTGGCTCTGTGTCTGTGCTTGTGTGGGGAAAGGATATTGGTCGGTGCCAGCTATGGATAACGGGCGTGAAGGGGTAGGGGTCGATGCGTTGGCTGGGGGAGCGGCATATTGATGACCACCCCCGAAGCGGCTGAGAAGCACGGAGAGAGACGAGTTACGTGGATGGCCGAACCATGCGAGCGCAACGAGGGCGACGTAAAAGGCGAGTGTCCATATCAGGAATACGGCGAACGTGGCTCTGGGTGCCCGCGTCCACAGAGCCTGAAGGGAGAGGACGCACAGGGCCAGGACCAAGGCATGGAACAGGAGGTGTAAGGCGGTCTCGAGCTTGGGTGGCATTATAGGCCGTGGAGGCGGTGAGGGGATTTCGTTCATTAGGCCCCTCGTGCTGGTGCTCAGGACTTCAGCCGTTCCAGGAGTTAGCGGCTGCTGGCGGTTCATCTGAGATAAGACATAGTCTAGCTCGCCCTAGTTCAGAACGGCATTAGTCTGAATGATATTCAAAGTTCAAAGTCTACAGGTTGGGTTAGACTCACTGCCGCATGCAAACTCCTGCGCCGTTGAAGCCAACTTACGTCTCCGAGGCTGCGCGGTGTAACCGGTGTACGCGAACGATGGTCCGCCATGGTGCTTATGGCGCTAGCACTTTGGTGACGAGACCGCTGTGGACGATTGACAACCTCAAATGCACGATGTCCCCCGGACGCCTCTGTGGACTCTGGGGCCGTGACGCTATCCTCTGACGCAGGTAACTCGTTACTGTAGCGCCCGGGGAGCAGTCCGCCACCTCCCCAGGAATGAAGCCTTCTCCGCTGCGGACGGTTTTCTGAGGAAGAGCCAGGGTCTGGCTGTGGAGTCGTATGGCCGTTTCCGCTCGATCCCATCAGAGCAGTAGAGTTGAGTTTTTCGGCGGTGTCGGTGGAGTTCCTATTCGATCTCTCTGGACTATGTTTCTCTTCTTCGATCGTTACTCTCGGACGGCCGTACATCCGTCGCCACCCGTAATACAAGAAGTTCAGAATGGGGATCAGACCGTAAAGCGCGACGCAAAGCGCAAGGCCGGCCCTGCCGTGGGCTGTCTTGAGGACATTTCCTGTCGCGGAGAAGGAGCGTCTGCTGATGGATGTGCCCCCGGACGATTGTGATACAGAAGTGAAAGATGTAGCGAGGCCTGCTATGCCAATCCCATAGGCTGCCACTCCAATCAAGATAGCGAGGTATTTCAGCGTCACTAGCCGAGGAGACGGCTGTGCAGCTGTGGTAGATGGCAGGCCCAATCGGTAGAGTAGGGTGGATGGAAGTAAAAGGACAATAGAGGCGGGCGATAGGAGCTTGTGAAGGAGCGAGGTGTTAAATGTGACGGCGCTTGTCGATGGACCAGAGGACGAAGTCGGTGGCGCCGTAGACGCTGTACCGGTGGCTGAAGCCGAGGACTGGTGAGACGCAGTGGTGGATGACGGCGCGATGGCGCTAACGCAGTTTGTCAAATATTGGATTGTGACACCTTCGCCGTCAGCGTCGACTCCTGTCTGTAACGTCCCTGAACCGAACCCGGACCATTTCTGGTTCGACTGCGTAATAGAACCGTTGTAGGCCCTGAGGAGCCACAGTTCCGAGAGATAGTTGCCGGACGCATCTCGGCCTCCATACATGATCGTATCGGAAGACGAAGAACGCGATGTACCGACAAGCCCAGAAGTGAAAGATAGAGTGGAAGCTCCTTCGCGGGCTGAAGGAAAAGCGGGATTGTTACTGTCTCCAGGATCGCCTGAGGGTAGGATTCGGGACCATGAGCCGGCGCTGATGTCCAGAACATCCTTTAAGTAGAAGTTAGCTTCGTCGTTTGATGGTTAGTAGAGCTATACTTACCACTTCGCCTTTTTCAGATCCTCCACCGTCGTCCCAAAGCGACATGTCAAACAGTCCTGAGACGACGAAAACCTGGGAGCCGAAGTTTGACAAGACGCTGTTCTGATTCGCAGCGACAGCTGCTCCTATTCGTGGGGCTACGCAGGTGGCAGGGTTTGTAATGCCATCGTTCGAGAGGTTAATGACATATGAGACTTGTGAGGCGCAGGATGCCGTGGCATTGCTAGTTCCTGTGCACCCGCCAATTGCAACTACTTCTTGTTGGACAACAGTTCCTCCTAGACCAGAGAGTGCCTCAATCGAAGAGCTGTCCAAGGTCGTCTGAGACCATGAACCGTCGAGAGAGTCAGGCAGGTTCGAG
The DNA here is from genome assembly GCF_000264905.1 of Stereum hirsutum FP-91666 SS1. Lineage (NCBI taxonomy): Eukaryota > Fungi > Basidiomycota > Agaricomycetes > Russulales > Stereaceae > Stereum > Stereum hirsutum. Next base: position 1,508,598 of record NW_006763139.1, on the reverse strand, counting down.
GATAGTGTCCCTGAGAGCTGCAGTTGCCAGGTGTCAGAGAGGGAGACCGGGCCAGAACTATCGATGCCACCGGCAAGATAGAAGGTGTTGACGGGAGATGCGGTATTGTTAAATGAAACGCGAAGATCCTTCCCACCCACTGCGTGGGATCTGGAAGGACCGCCCTCGGTATTTACTTGATGCCAGAATTGGTTGATGTAGTCAAAGGCCTGTGTGTGGCGGAGGTTATGAGCGCCACAGTGCCACAACGATAAACAATATACGAACCCAGACATCGTTCAGCGGACCGCTGGTCCCCATTCCTCCGATGACAATATGAGCACTTCGGCTGATACAGATGGTCAGAAAAAGTAAAGATTGATAGAGTAGAAAGACGAACAAGCTAGCCGCGAAGTCACCTCCGCTGATGGCAGCACTTCTTGCAGGTGGGGAATCATCCAAGCCGTTCGGTGGAGTAGGATTTGACCAGGTCAGTGTATCCAGGTTGAGACTTTGTGTTTCAAGAGTTTATTATGATGCACCGTGGGATGAAACGGAAGTGACGCACAGATGAGTACCACTCTGAGGTATTCCGGCTTGAGACTCTCCTCCGAATATGATTAAGGTACGGGCCGATTCATCATATCCAATTGAAGCGTCTTTGAGGGCGGGGGGAGAAGATCCAGATACGAGACCTGTGAGGTTTATCCACTGCAAGGGGGGAACTGGAGTATCGGATGAGATCGACTGTGCAAAACCGCGGAGGAGGTATGAAGCAAAGACAATGGCAAATATCGAATGAGAAGCAGGGAACGTCGCGGTCATCGCTATCTGAACTTGAACTAGTGTGGCTATAGGTAAGTACAGGCCGCAGCCTGGCCTGGTGGTGGCCGTCGTGGACGTGGGGGAAGGTGCCCAGCAGTCAATCGAGCTGGCGAGCACTTAGACACGCCCACAACCGATTCCCGCCATCCCTCCGGCCTTCCATGCCCATGCCGAGCTGCCGGCGCCACTCCGCGACCTTCCTGGGAACGCCCTTTGCTCCTTCCTTCTCGCCACTCACCCCTCTTTTGTCCTCAGAACAAACACGTCCAGCGCTTTCTCTACGGAGTTCGTCGAATGCGGCTGCAAACATGATCCATTGATGCGTTCCTCTGGCCCCGATCAGCCAATCTGACGCTGGTTCATGTTTGCAGTTGTTCTGTTCCTATGTAACTCCGCTGATCCCCTCAAGCCATCCCTGTTCCCGAAACGACTCCTGCTTATTTCTAGTCGATAGTCCATGGCTTTCTGTCTTGTCTCGGGATATTCATACCGCCTCGTCGACTATTGTCTCTCCCCCTTTGAGCTCTTGCAATGTCGAATATCCCCATGTATTTAGCTCACTTACGGTCAAGGCTTTCAAGTCCCAATTTTCATCTGGCCCGAAGCTATGCCCAAGCCCAAGCCCAAGCCCAAGCCCTACGACTTTGACTACCCAATGTTTCTGGAGATCCTGAAGATGAAGGGGCGAAAATGTAATCCTCGTGTGTACGCTCGGCTCTACGTCCGTGGATGTAACAAGATGAAGGCATACGACTCTGGTGACTTAAGACGAGAGAGAGGAGGCCACCCTCCGCGAGCTTGCAACAGCTTTTTCCTTCGCAACATGGCCGTTGGTAATCTGAAACACATCCCTCAGGATGAGACTGAAAGGGAATTCTGGAAGAGCCTCCAACGGTGGATGAAGATTAAGCACGCGAAGGTTTGGCCAGGCTACAAGTACAGACCGCAGAAGAAGGAGAAGAAAGCAAAGGTGTGCTTCTTTATGACTCTCAGTTCAATATATCTTACTAATCGAATAATCTATACGCTCAGCATGCGTTGGAGACTGAGGCGAAGAAATCACGTCCCAAGTCCAAGCAGCGCGCTCGCGAATCCTCCACGCTCCAGAAGAAGCCCGTATCTTATCCCAAACCTCGAGGCTCGCAATCTCCCCAGTCTTCTCGGAGTTCCAAGCGCATTCACAACGACGACGAAGGGCCCGCGAAGAACGCCAAACGCTCTAAACACGACAAACACCCTGGCTCCGTATCCCACACTGATAGAGTATATCATGCATCGACCCCGACGACTGTACATCATAATCAACATCGAGCCCCCCTTCACCTACCGTCTTCCCATACTTCCATTCAGGAGCCACCGCCACAAATCACACCGTCGTCACATGTGGATCTCCACTTGCCCCCTCGCACGTACTCCTCGAATGCATCCTCTGACGGGCGTTACACTACACGGACGGCACCTCAGGGTTCGCACACTTACAATCCACCGCATTCAAGCATTCAAATAGCCCAGCCGCAGCGTTCCGTCGCATATCCAGATAATCAACAGGCCGCCGAGCTCCGTATGCAGTCACGGTATAACCTAGGCTCTTCGAATTCTCCGTCCCTCCGCCACCCTCACAATACCTGGTCAGCATATCCGTCTACATATCCGCCTGTCCATCCAGAAGGATCCGTACCTAATCCTGTAAATTCGTATATTTCAACAAATTCAACCCCCTACGACTATACCTCCGCATTCAGTTCGGGCTTCCAGCCACCTCATCCTCGTCACAATAATGTCCAACCGTCAGGGTTTGCCGTCGCAGGACCTTCATACTCGCAAGGTAGTCCACCTACTCATCACACCGCGGCTCCAGCATCGTACCAAGCTGCCCATCCACACCAGTCATACCACACCACAAATCCGTATCCACTCCATGGAGGGCCTCTCTGGTTCCCGCCTAACGTTCCGTGTCCATCGCACGCTTTGAATCCCGATAACTTCCTACTCGATCCCGACCAAGGGCCTGCCCCTCCTATCTCAATAGACTCCATTCTACATACCTTCGCAGACCACGGACAATATGGTGGCTACGTCCCCATGCAACCCCTTCAAGTCGACCCGCCCGTCACGGCCTCGACGTCACATCAATATCCGACCGCTGCTCAACCATCTCAACCAACCACAGTCGTACCCTCTCATACGACCGCGCTTGTGGACCCTTACGTCGCGACCTTTACACATTTGTATTCACCCGATATCGCTCGAGAGCATGAAGCTGAGTCAAGCTCAATCACAGTGGCCCCAGTGCAAGAGCCGAACGGTGATCAACAATCACGACTCGCAGATTCAGCCACGGATCGACCACCACAACAAGCGATACCTCTACCATCTGATCTCTCTTTCTTTCTGGATAATTATGGATACGACGACGACGATGACCGAGAAGATGATGCCGCGTTTCAGCGACTTTCCATGGCTCTGGCAGCTGGGATAGAACATGTTCGCGCAGTGCCTCAGGGGGTCCACAACGACGGCGGTGATGATGGCGCGAGTTTCGAGCAAGGAGGGTTTCAGGAAGTGGAGGGAGGGACAGAGGAATGGGAAGAATGATTGGGATTTCGGGGTTCTGTGCGGTGGGTCATCAGATGGGCGACCAGGAATCAGGCATCAGGCATAGAAGCGACAATTGGTAGTGTTTTGGATCGAGTAGTTGTGACCATGTGGGCTGATTGGTTGTTCTTTTGAGACATTCGGACTGGCTGGGCATCCTCTGCACTTCCTGTATTGAACGACCCTGTAGCTATACGGCATCATTTGTATCTTCTCGAGCGCCACCCAGTGCTTAGAAGACGCACTGACTGTATAATACTTCCGCACTCACCAATAGTAATGTATTAGCCATTTTTTTTTGCAAATCATTGAAAGCATCAAATCACTTCGGTATCCTCGAGTTTGACCCGCCGTGGATGATCAACAAGTCGTAGGTGGTTTGTGGGTGTCTCGGGAACCAGAGAGGCTCCACCCGTCTCCTGGACCTCGGCGTCTATCAAAGTGTGGCGCCATTTCCATCGGCTTGCCGCCCGGAAGGCGCGTGAGATCACGCCACCCAATCCGGCCAATTTCAACTCGCAGTCGCTTGGGCTCACGTATTCGACGCGCGCCTATTCGACGAATCCCACTGCACGACTTCCGCTCTTACGCTGTCAGCCACAATGGACAGTAATCCTGCTAAGCGCGTTTTTACAGAGGAAGGACAGGCGTCCAGGACGACTTCTTTTACTAGCTCTGCTCATGATCGGTGAGTATATCCGTAATATTCGGTCCGATGTGTTGGTCTTCTAATTGTTCGACGCGTCTGCACAATTACAACAGCCTTCCCGCCGACCTGTTGCTGGGACTCCAAAACGTAGGATCACGCGTCAGGAGGAGTGAGTTTACTTCGTTTTGCAAAAAGACGCGTAAATACGCGTCTCAACAAGCTGCCAGTGGCATAGCTGATTCAAATTCCTCGTTACTTACAGGCGTGAACGAAGGATACGCCACAGATCGCTCGAGGCTTTCCGCATCTTCCCCGCGAACGTTCTCTCGCACGGCATCGAGCCCTCACGTACTATATGGAGGGCGCCCCTCCATATTCTGCTCCGCGAACGATACTCTCGAACAGGTTTATGCTCAGTCGCAGGGAAGGCCTGGAGCTGCGTCATCCTCATCTGTCCTCAAGCGCCCCATAGCAGAAGAGGTTGAAGATGAAACAGGTCGTGATGGAGGAGTTGATGCGCAGATTGGTGATGGTGTTGGCGAGGAGAAAGTTGGGACGAATGGCGTCGCCGGCGAGTCCTTTGCTTTACCCCGACCAACGAAGCAACTCCCACGGACAGCCTCGGAGTCTTTCAGGCAGACTCGCTCTATGCCTGCTGGTCTTTTCGGCACCACTGCCCCGAGAGACGGCACGAGAGACTCCAGTCCCATTCCAGAAGTCAATGCCGAAGAAGACTGGAGTACGGCGAATTTCCCTGGGGCTGTAACAGGTACAGCTGACGATCAGTCGTGAAGAAGCAGATCTCTCCCTCCGCTTTCTCTCTTTTTCTATTTCCAATGTATTTGGTGTGTTGTATTTGGATCTCACAACTCAAACGCAAAACTCGCGTCGAACAACTCGTCGCGATGGGTCCTTGTGTATCGCGGGTGAGTGGCGCTCCCCTCTTATGGTATCTAACTTCTCACGTCGAATCCGTCGCCATCACTGGTTAGGGATTAGGCTCGATTATCTGTCCTGTTCCACCCAGAACGCTTCCCAATTGTATACTGCCTCTTCTACTTGCCAAACGGCAGGTTATCTATCGCCATCTTCGCCCATGAGTTTGCCCCTCCCACCTTCGATCATCTTTTGCATCTGGTGATGATGAGTGGTTGGCGCCGGCTTACTGTCTTTCGTAACATATTTCTCGTATCCGAGGACTTGCGAGCCAGCCTGCGCTGCTGCCTATCGTATGTTCGGCTGGGGACGGCGCGTTCGAAGCCCGAAGAAATAGTCATGCGATCCCTGGTTCCTGGCCTTGTGCCACAGGCGTGCGACACGTAAATAAGAGCCTGGAAGCAGCAAGGAGTTCCGAGCTGGGACCTCTAATACCGAGGAGGAAATTGAGATGTAGGCGTCTACTTTCCAGCTGGGCAAAGACCCATCGCATCGATCGAACGGCCACGGGGCGCTCTGTATATGGTGTCCCTTGTAGTTCGCTTAGCTCGGTCGACGGGGTCCCTTCCCTCTCGTTACTTGGGCCTTCGGCTCAGATCTCCCGAATAATTGTTTAGGCTCTCGAACACAACGGACGTTCACCCGGCGTGATGCCCATCATTGTGACGGAAAAGGAAGTTCGAAGGCGAGCGTTCGAATCTCAGGCCTGAGGCCTGCTCCCTTACCTTCTTGTTTCCCGGAGTCACACTCGTGCGAGGCCGCCCCCCGGAGGCGCTCGATGGTGTCACTCAGCCCTTTAAGAGCGCGCGAGGATCCTCCTCGCTTCTTTAACATCTTTTCCCTCCTTCGCCATGTCCCTGTACCCGGAGCGCGAATTTCGTCCTATGAACCGCCCATCCCCTTCACCGAGCGTCGTCTCAATGTCGTCTGAAGACACTAGCTATTCATACTCGTGAGTACTCACCTGTATTCTCATCGTCAACGACAAAGGGGTTGCACCTCTCGATGCCCTTCATCAACGATATATACTTCACTCGATGCTTCTATGACCACACCCCCTGCGCCACCCGTGAACTAACAAAATCCTTTGTTCCTTAGACCCCTCCCGAGCATTTGCAAGCGAGGTGACTCGCAACATAGTGATAGATCACTTCCACCTCTTCGCGAGCACTTGAGGAACGAGGGAATCAACCCACGCCACCCATCCGACTCGACCGCAATCTCATCATCTCGTTACGCTTCCGACGTGAGCCCAGAGCACGCCGATGCCAGACAAGACGCACTTCGAAGGGTTCTCAGAGATGCGCACTATCAGTGAGTGATATCATTGGCAGTGATACTTACCTTGAACCTCATGTTGACGCCACCCGTGGTACATAGACGGCCTTCCAGCTACCTTGACCCGACCAGGTATGGGTACCAAGACAGGCACTCTAGCCACTCATCGCGACGTGCTCCTGAAGCCGTTCCGTGTGCCGAGTGCACTGATAGGTTGGTAGTTTATGATCACAGTATATACCTTCCTTTGTCTGACATGTATGAATTAGTTGCTGCCCTTACGAGAGCTGTCGAGCCCCGTCGGAGCGCCACACCTCTCACGAAGAGGAGAGGCATTCCCGCTATCATTCCCCACCTTCGCCTCAATACTATCCTCCGACCTCGCAGCCGTTCTCCTATTCATACCCTCCTCCCCCGCCACCTTCTGTGACGTCCCGACCTTATAGCGCACCTTCTAGGCCTGTGCACGATCGCGAGGAGCGTAACTCCCGCTATACCACGTACGTCTTCTTTAGTTATTTATTGAGATCGGCGGGCATGCTAACCCAGTCCGTCCTGACAGTCGCACAGAAGTGCGCCGCTCTGAGATTCCCGTAAAGCGCAAGCTCCCTGCGGACTTCGAGTGAGTACCTGAATTATAAATGATCCGCTCCTTTGTTCTCGACAACTCATTCATTGGTCAATGTTATTTTCAGGGACAAAGACGGGTCTTCTGATGGTGACAGCGACGAATATCGCCCAGATTCGGAAGAGTCCAGGTCAGTTTCAATGATCCCTTCGCTTGGGCCTCGCGCGTCTTTGCCCTTTCGTCACGCCCGAGTACGTATACTAATTCAGATGATGCTTTGTTTCCCGCGACAGCGGAGAACGGTCGACGCCGGACACCATGGTGACGGAGGCCACGTCGAAGTCCGCCCGGGACGCGCGTCGTCCTTCGGCGGCGAAGGCCACCAATTGCAAGGCTTCTCGTCCCGCCGAAGCTTCGGCTTCTGATGTGCGCGCCGCCGTCGCTGCTAAAACCACCACTAGACCTCCCTCCACCGTCGGCAGTGACGGCAACTTGAATTCGGACGATGATGGCTTCTTCTACAATGAAGACGGAGTCAAGCTCGAGGTTGTCGAGCTGCCTATTCCTTACGATGCGAAGGAATGGTTGAAGCATGTGGAGAAGACGAGGGAGGGCTCGAGTGCCCCGTGGTGTTGTACCTGGGAGACGAGGAAGAATGGGGAGACCGCTATCTGCGAATACTCCTCGAAGAAGCATCTCGTCAAGCGCCATATCGAGGCCACCCATCTGTAAGTCACCTTTCTTCCGATTTCTTTGGTTCCCGCGCTGATGTCGGTTTTTCGTGGCACTGTAGGAAGATCAAGCGCTTCATGTGCACCTGGTGCGGGAAGACTTTCACCCAGCGCAGCAATGTCGCAGGTGCGTTGTGCCTTTGTCTTTTTCGCGCTCGACAAAGTCCTCACACTTCATAATCTTTTGAAGGCTGCCACTTGAACACTCACACAGGCGAGGAGCCTCACGCCTGCAATTTTTGTGGCGAGAGGTTCAAAGATCCTTCCAAGAGGCATAAACACATGACGAGGCATCATGCCTATCGCCCTTCAAAGAGCCATAAGAAGTTCAAAGCCGACAATGGCCACCTCGCTCCACATGAGTCGGTCGCATTCAGCATATCGAGTTCCAGTAGTCCCTCCGTCACCTCCGTTGAACATGAATAGGCTAGACCCGCCATCGCGCCACTCCCCTCGGCTTTGATCGTAGCCTTAATAAAGTAGATCGGACCTCGTGTTGTCTTTTTTTGTGCCACTCCGCTTGCTTACCGTGTATCTTTCCTTTGTTCGTCCGTCGTGTTTGCGTCGTGTTATCTTGTTCGTCCTCGTGCTTTGACCTGTTTTCGTATCTTTTTCGTATTGCTCTGCGCTGTTGTCGTACGTTCCTGTCCTGCCACTCAAACGAAAAGTCTTTCTTCCCTTTGTTCTTCCTCGTGTCGATGGTGATGTTGATCAGACCGAGTACTAGCTAGTCTATTTGTTTTCGTTATCTGATGCAGTTCTCCCTTTCAGCGAGCCTCGCGTTTCGTTCGGACTGTATGTTCAGCACCATGTAATTGTCTTCGCCACCCATGTACATAGCAGGCATGGTTTCGTTTGGGTTTTGAGTTTGTAATCGATAACTTATCTATTCGCTATTCGCTGTGCAAAGGCCTTCTGAATCGTGGCAGACTCGGACACGCAGGCAGGCAGCCAAGTACAGGCTGGCACTGCCCTTCTTTTTGTGTCGTTCAACTTCCTTCTGATCTAAATCAGTGCGAGTGGCGTGCCTCCTGGGAGTCGGACGCGTTGGAGCACCGAGGTTCGAAGCCCAGAGGACGGGCTGCTCGCGTCCAGATGCACGGCCATATTTGGCGACAAGAGATGATGAGCCAGGAGGGAGAAGATGATAGGAGTGATAGGATGCCGCCCACATGCTCACTCCCATTGTATTGTGCGCGGCCAGCGTCTCGAGTTCGCGAGAAGCCCAGGGCAATGAACCATCGAGAGACGCCCGTCTCCGGTGTTTACAACGCTCCTGTCATGAGATTCTCGTTCCGTGGACATATTTTCTCATGAGCGCAGCATAGTCTAACAGCATCAGAAGAAGAGCGAGGCAGAGAAGAGATGCGGATGCGTTGCGCAAGTTTAGCGCGGAAAAAAGAAAGGCTGACGGAGCGAGTTGGGAGCAAGGGGCAAGGGAAGAGAAGACTGGAGAGAGGACTGGGACCCCGGGAACAAGGATGGGGAGACTAAACCGGCGCCAGAGATTGACACGCCACCCAGTTGCCGGGATGCCGGTGCGCCCAGTTGAGATGGCGCTTTGCGCTGAGCCAGACGATCACGGAAATGGAAGTCGCGTGGCGCGATCGTCAGTGGAGGCCCTGTCTCGCCGCCGGTTCGAAGGCCGCCACTCAACTTTGCGTTGGATTTCCACGCTGAGTTACACCCATATAGCCTGTACTTGTCTTGTCTTGTTCAATCTTCGGCTCTAGCTTTGTATGTCTCGAGGCTCGCCAGAATTGGGAAGTCTTGCCGTTCAAGCACCCTCGCTCACACCTCAGGTCGTCCACGTCTCCCCGTCGACATGTCATAATCTCTCCGTATTCAAAGGTCCGTCCGTCCGTCCGTCCACCCCGAGCTGCTGCCTTGCCTTTTGTCCTTGAACTCGGGTCTTTTGTCTACTTTGGCTGTACACGGATGGTATGGACTGATGGAATGATGAATCATGTCCTTGATACCCAGAGCTGATGAAAGAGTATCGCCGACTGGATGACTCAATCACCATGCGTCTGAATCGGACGAACGCACAGTTTCGTGACAAGGATCGCCTGGCGCCCTCCTCTTCCGGTGGGAAGATGAGTCAGACCGTCCAAGACCAAGCATGTTTGTATGTATGGAAAGAACTCGTCGGTGAGCCCGGTCTCCTCGTCGTGTTTCGGTCTGAGCCTAAATAGCCTTGTCTTCTTGTTCTGCCGGGACCGCCTTTGCCTTCTCTGCATTGCTTCTCCCGTTGTTGGTTTGGTTCTTTGCTGTGCAGAGAACTGGCGAAGACGGACCGAGATTATCGACTATTGCGTGGGCGTCGTGGATCAATCAATGGAGCAAAAACGGACGGTCATCCAGGAGAAGGAAGACGATCCGGCAGGACAGAGGAAGATCCAGGGTGCGTTGTTTGCCGAGGAGGTCAAGGTGCGTTCCATTGCAGTCCAACACCAACAATGATACGCTACATCCTGTTCCCCGTTCGCCCATTTGCCCGTCGTCTATCCACTTGCTTTGCTGTCCATTCGCTCGTTCGCCCTTCCATTCGAATCAAAATCATGATATCAGCGAAATCAAGTGCATAACGAGCTCGCCGTCGAGAAGATCGTTCGCCGCCGATCCCTTGATGGTAAGCCCTTTTCCTGTCCTGTGGATTGACTTTCACGTTTGCCGTTCGCCTCGCTCCCCACTCCCTTGATTTGGATGACTGATTCGGGTACGTACCTTGTCTAGCGTTTACATCGCGTTGCCGGTATTTCTCACCACCGCCGACGGAGGTGGAGGCTCGGAAATGGTGGGAGGCTGCCCAAGAACGATCATAGGCTCAGGCTCGAAAATTGTTCTGCGCCCGAGTATCGTCGCAGTTGCGGTTGTCTTCGTCGTCGTCTCACAGCATCGGATGTAACCTTAGCACCATTTCATTTCCATCTCGTTATAAAAAAAAAAGTATATACGTTACACTTTTCAAAACCTGAAATACTCAGTCTCTGACACCTCACAAAGCCCTCGACACAGCGAGAAATGCGCCAAAGCAGCGGGCCGTGAATGCGATCGTGGCGCGCAATGGTGGACGATGACGCCATGAGCTAATCTTATCTACCTTCCATACAAAGAGGACTGGCCGGGTCCTCCACCTCGCCTTTGCTTGCTCAGAGCCTCTTTGCTCATCGTCCACCCCGACGCACTCTCAAAAAAATAAGCAGAATGTTCAGTTCTACTTTCCTGTTCGCTTTAGTTTCCTCTCTTCCCATTCTCGCGGCGTCGTCTGCTATGTTGATGTTGAACCCACTTGGAGCTCAAGAACCTTTCACGACTAATCCTACTACGCCAAGTCCATTTGACGATGTGAAAGTCCCGGTCACGCTGGGGGTCATGTCCCGCTGCCCAGGTCAGTTGTTGGCCCTCAACCATCTGTTCATAGGATCCATGGATGAAGTTGACACTTGTGCTTTGACGTTACCCGTTTGTGGGAGGATTGATTAGATGCTCAGCTTTGTGAGGCTGTCTTTGATCAGGTGTTGAAGAAAGTGAGGGATAAGGTTGAATTTTCGTTGACTTTTGTCGGGGCGTACGTAGCCGTTCTCTCCTTCTCTCCTTCTCTCCTTCTCTCATGTTCTCAACCCGTAACTCGTCATTTCATCACTATTACCATTGCCCTTAGCGTCAACGCCTCCGAACCCGACTTCGGCGTAACCTGCATGCACGGTCCCTCCGAATGCGCCGGAAACGTCCAACAGCTCTGCGCGCAAAAATACACGCCGCTCGAGACCTGGTGGGAGTTCGTGATGTGCCAGAACTACCAGTCGCGGGACCGGATCGGCAACGCGGACGTCGCGTTGAAGTGCGCACGGGCGTCCGGAATCGATTGGGAGACGAGCGGGGTGGGGAGGTGTGCGGGGTTGGATGGGAGTGGGAGGGCGGAGGAGGGGGTGGGGATGTTGAGGGAGAGTGTGGTTAGGACGAGGGCGTTGGGGGTTACGTATGTGTTTCTTTCATTTTTATTTCGCGAGTGGATTTTATTGAAAGGGAGTGTGCTTATGCGATTGGATGGGTGTAGGAAAAGTTGTACGGTGATTATTAATGGGGAGCAGGTTTGCATTCATGACGGGACGTGGCAGAAATGCGAGGTACGTTGCGGATCTCTCTCTCTCTTCATATATTCAGTCCGATGATACAATTGACCGTCTCATGCAGAACGGTCACGCCGCTCGAGATTTCATCCGTCAGATTAACAACGAATACCAGAAGCTCAACGGCCTGGCGCTCGTCGACGAGGAAGCTCTCACTCTCGATGACCTCATCTAAGGAATGGGTCGTCCGCATCCCTAACCCATAACCCAGTCCAGCACGCCCACGACCGCAACCACGACCACGAATAACACCCCTTCTCTCTCCTTCTTCTTGCTATGACTCCTTTTTATACCTCCTTCTCCTTTCCTTCATCTCTTGATCCTTCATCTTGATCCTTGATATGCGTTCATCATCCACATTCTCACGAATCATACAACATGACCCCGCGGAAAGTGCTTGTGCTTGACGGACTGCGGTGGGACGGTGGAACCGGAAGTGGAAGTGGGACGGTGGAAGTGGAAGGAAGAAGCGAGGCAGAGGGCAGAGGCAGTATGATGATATGATCATTTCCGTCGTCGCATCTTCACCCGAGGATGAGTTCGTAGCCGATTACAACGAGATTGAACGCTATGAGTGGTACTATTTTTCGTCCCATCCCATGTCAAATTGTAACATATTCGAGCGCGAGTTGACGTAGCACATGTGGCGGAGTGGCGAGGCGCAGGGGAGGGGAGTGGATTCACATACACACAGAGTTCGTATTTAGCGTTCCGTTAGCCCTTTTTTTCTTGTGTACGAATAATATACGATAGGAATTGTACATACTTCGCATAAGCGTCCGCACCGCTCCAATAAGATTAATAAGTCGTCCCTTCACTCCGATATCCTGTACGCCGCCGGCGCTGCCGCCGTATTGGTCGTATGGCTGTTGGAAGCCGACGGTTGGGTTGTTTGGCGTTGGGACGGTGGACCAGCCGACTTTTGTGTGAAACGAAAAGGAAAAGAAAGAGAAAGAGAAGAGGATGAGTGGGATGAGGAGTGGGTGAAAGATGGAGAGGGAGGGAGGGAGGGAGGGAGGGAAAGGACGTACTTCGTGCAAGGAAACGGTCCTCGCTGAGGACGGCCATGGAGTTGATGAAGAGAAGAACGACATAGAGGATCCCGCCGAAACTTGGCATGATTGGCGGTCTGTGGGTGGCCTACACTACGCCAGATATTAAGGATGGAAGAGGATGGAGGAGAAGCTGTGAGTGAGGACACGACGCGCGCGTCCAAGTCGACGTGTTGGGCCGTGCTAAATTTGGAACTGAGCGGACTTTTACTTTTAGCCACCATCACCGTTCGACGATAACTCTCTCAGCAAGATGTTTCCTCTGGCGACACGGAGTGTGCGTCATGGTACGTTCATGTTCTCGTATTTTACTTTACAGACAGCACAGTCGAGCTGATGATTTCCGTTTGTTTATTTGTTTGAACCGCGAACAGTGGCACAGCTCAGTCGTTCTCTGAAGCCCTACCCAGTCGCGTCCTCATCGCGCGTTTTGACTTGGGATGGCGGTCGACGACAGTGCGTATGCCTTTCCACCCATTTCCTTTCCTGTACCATACCGTGCCATACCACACAAACCACATCTCGTCTCGCAATAACCAACACTACCACTAACACAAATCCAACTCCAACTCCAACTACCCATCCAGCGCAACCATGTCCCCCTTCGACATGCTCCGCGACTTCTTGGCTCCTAAACCGCGCAAGCAGATGAAGAGCGAGAAACCGAAGGCGAAGGACGGGGACAAGGAGAAAGAGACGGCGAAGGCGGGGACGGGGAGTATTTTTGATATTACGCAGGCTCAGGCGGTTCCGGAGGCGGCTGTTGTTGAGCAGATGAAGGTCGGACGGATTGCGGATCATGTGAGTCTTTTTCTTGTCTTCGGTGTTGGTTTGAGGTGTTGCGGTTTCGTCTACGTGATACGTGATTGCTGACGGCTTTATTCTGACGTTGTTCTGTTTCTGTTTTGGTTCGCATATTGGTTTTATCATTCCTGCTGTTGTCGGTGTTGGGGCTATAGCACAAAATGTCGACCGCGAACTTCAAGATCTCACACAGGAAATTGAACAAGCTCGGACGACAGATCGCAGGGAAGCCGATTGATTATGCCATCCTGCAGATGACGTTCAGCGAGAAGCGGGCGAGCAAGCGGATAAAGAGCATGTTGGTGCTCGCGAAGCAGCACGCGGCGAAGAAGGGCATCGACCCGCAGAAGATGATCGTCTGTGCGTCCCATTTCCCTTCCTATGTTTTATGCTTGCCGTTCTAACTCACGCGACGGAATCATTCAGCGGAGTCGTGGGTGACCAAAGGCCCGAAACAGCTGAAGAGACTGGAGCCCAAGGGACGTGGACGTCACGGTATCCGACAACATCCGGACTCGAAGATGAGTGTCGTGTTGAGGGAGGGCAAGACGAGGAGGGAGCTGATGGAGGAGGAGAGGAAACGGAAGTTGAAGAGGATCGTGTCTGCTGGGATCGTTCGTGAGGACGTCCCTCTGAGGAACCCGAGCGCGACGTGGGCCTGGTAGTAGATATATACACCCACAATCCCTGCTCTTTTCTTTTCCTCTCTGAAAATATCGTGTGGATATGCTGGGCCACATTGGATAGTGCCACAGCGTTGAGTTGGCAAGACGCGACGCGTGGGTACAGAAATAGAACGGCCAATACGTGTCTCGTCCAAGTTCAAGCACTGCGCATCCTTCTCCTAATCCTAACCATGACCGTCCGCTGGCGAACACCCCTCCTCGTTCTCTTCGCCTCCTTCTTCGTCTTCTCTTCTCAATCAGCACTCGCAGAGCACTCCTTTGAAAACGCGGCCATCGTCCGCACCGTCGACCTCGGTGGCTCCTCCGTCCACGTCACGACCACCTACGCCATCAAGGCTCTCGAGAACGGCGCGCAGAAGTATGCGATCGCGTTGGGAGAGAAGGAGGCTGCTGTGACGAGCTTTATGGAGGCGAAGATTAAGGGACAGAGCGAGCCGTTGGGCTTGCATGCCAGGCCTTTACATCCTACCGGGTGAGTTCCCGTACACATTATACATATATGACGCGCATAGGTGAACTAACGTCTGGAATTGTGGTGACATGTTGCAGTCACCCGCATCTGTATACCGTTGATCTCCCGAAAGCTCTGAGCGTGAATGGGACGATCAATTTGGTCGTCGAGACGGTGCAGACGCATGCGACGTATCCCTGGCCGCAACAAGCTTCGCAGAAGGACGAGCAGAACTTTAAGTACGACACCGAACTGTTCGTTCTTAGCCCGTACAAGACCTCCACCCAACGAACGAAGATTCGGTCTGTCTATCTCTCTCTACTTCCGCGTCTCTATTTATTTACTCCTGGACATGCACATAGGTCACCGAGCCCCAACATTCTTTCGTACACCACCCCCGAAGGCGTCGACAGCTTCGCGACCGACAGTATCGCGACCAAGTCCGGCGCGACCGTCACTTACGGACCGTTCAGCAACATCCCAGAGTCAATCAGCACAGAGTTCATCCAGGCGAACCAGAAACCTCTAACCGTTCATTATCGCTATGATTTCACCGTGTTGGAGATTAAGAAACTGGAGCGTATGGCCGAGATCAGTCATTGGGGCGCGAACCTGAACATCCACAACAATATCGACCTGCATAACGCTGGGCCGAAGTACGTTTCCCCTCCCCTCCCCTTCGCTCCTTTCGTGATTGATACTCATGATGCGGATTTGTGATTGAAAAGGCTGAAAGGTCAGTTCTCCCGCATGGACTACCAAGCCCAAGCCTTCATGGGCCAACTCCCCGCCCACATCCTCCCCTCCATGACACTACACCTCCCCCCCGGCATCCACTCCGCCTACTTCCTCGACCTGAACGGTAACGTCTCCACCTCGCGCCTGCGCACCGTGCCCTCCGTCCCCAAGGGCGCCTCTTCGAACCAATACAGCATTCTGGAACTGAAGCCGCGCTATCCGATTATGGGCGGGTGGAACTACAATTTCACGCTCGGGTGGGACTCGCCGTTGAGGGATTCGGCGGGGTATGATAGGACGACGGGGAAGTATGTCGTGGGTGTTCCGGTGCAGACGTTGCTGCCTGGGGCGGTGGTGGATGAGGCGGAGGTGAAGATTATCTTTCCGGAGGGGGCTACGTGAGTTCTCTCTCTTTTTCTTGATGTGAGCGGTCGGAGGAGTAGAAGGTGCTGAATCTGAATGTGCTTGTGTAGCGATATCGAGGTCTTCCCTCCCTTCCCCGCCCTCTCGCAGTCGATGTCAACACACGTCACTTACCTCGACACGATCGGCCGACCTGCCGTCACGTTCCACTACCAAAACCTAACGGACAGACACACCGGGACGATCTACGTGCGTTTCACCATCCTCATTCTCCTCATACATCCTCGCCATCCTCATTCCACTTCCACACACAAACTCACATTTTTGCCAAATGCTCACCTCTAAAATTAAATGCTTAACCCTAACTTGTTCGCGCCGTGTCTATGTCTATGTTGTTGGTTATTATTATTACAGGCAACGTACAAAGTCCCCCTCTCCGCACACCTCCAAAAACCGAAAGCGGTCCTGACCGCTTTCCTTGGTCTGTTCGCTATCGGCTTGGCGGTAAAGAGGGTCGATTTGAGGTTGACGAAACCGTAGAAGGGAATGGAGCAGCGATGGATAGTAGGGATGGTGGTACAGTGCTGGATGGGGACGGGGATGCGGATGTGGTGGACAGACCATGTATTTCGTAGAACGAGAATTCGTGGGGTCTAAAACCTAAAACCTAAAACCTGGAACCTGGAACCGAGCATCTGAAGTTGATAATTTAATTTATGATGTGATGTGCTCTAAGACTACGGGATGTCGTGAGTCTGAGGCTGAGTCTGAGTTGAGTATGATAATGAAGTGTGTGTATAGTACAGGACTGCCGCTATCCCAATGCCATGAACCCTGATAAATAGTAGAAAAAACGTCGAGGAAACTCAAATCATACAACAACGGCTACTCCTGCTACCACCAAGACGACTGGGATTCCCCATTCCCATTCCCATTGTTGCCTAACCGTGCTTGGGCTTCTTCCTTCTCTTGTAGGAGCGCGAGGTGCGAGTAGCTGTGCAGGGTGATGACGTAGCAGCCTGTAATTTATGTGCGTTTGGGTGAGTGCGTGATCGTGTGTGCGTTTGGGTGAGTGCGTGATCGTGAGTGCGAGGGCGGGTGGGAGGAGTGAGAAATATATATACCTTCTGGTGCGGCGTCGCTGTTTTATAGGGAGGTTTAGGAGAAACCGTTGAGTACTGTAACTCAGTCGGTTGTGAAGGACGACAACTCACGTATGAAGCGAAGGTCGTGTGAAGCTCCTACGAGAGACAAACACCACTCCAAATCAGCTCACATCCTTATACAAGAACAAGCAAACAAGTAAACCCTCAAAGAAGAAGAAGAAACTCACAAATAAATTCCCCTATCCACACAATAATAATAAATCCCCCGATTCCTCCACAGCCCGCTCTCGTAGTTCAAGACCGTCCCCGTCCAGGACCACGCAGAGGGCAGACCCTCGGGTTTGTCGACGTCCCCGATGGTGAGCTTGTAGCCCAGTGGGTCGTATGAGTTTGACTGTGATGATGATGATGTTGAGGAGGTGACATTGAGGACGTTGACGGGCTGGATGAAGGTGTCGTTGGTGTACATGTATAGTTTAGATTTGTCGATGAAGAGTTTTGGGGCGGTTTGGAGGGAGGTTTGTTCGAGGGTGGCGTTACCGGGTGTACCTAGATACAATACGAGATATATGTGCGTTTTGAGTACTCGAGAGATGAGTGGTGGTTGATGGAAATCAACTCACCTCGTGGAGATGTGTTGGATAGGTAGAACGCTAATGTCCGACCGTAGGGTCCTCCTTTGGCTTCGATGACAGACGCGCCTGGGACGAAGTCCCCCATCGAGTTCCGAGAGCTGAAGTTCTCCCATGTAGGTATGGCGAGAACACATGCCGCGCAGGCAAAGAAGAAAAATGCGGAGAAAGTGGCTGATAGCATCTCTTTCTGAAGTCTCCTTAGTACAAGATCTCAAGTGTCGTAGACGGAAAGCTCAGAGGGGAAGCAGAACCAGAGCGGGCACATGGGAGGTTATATAGCAACTGTCGGAGGAATTGAAACGCTGACGTGGACGGAATAGAGGCGTGTAATACTAAGATCCATTCGAGCTGGCAAAGAATGGCCATGCCAGTCCGTTGATCGGATATGATTTGTAGACCGAAGGGTGCGTTGGAGGTCATGCAGCACGAACAAATCCGAGATGATGGTCCATGCGACTAAGAGATGGCGATGCAATGGGGATCAATATCCCATATGGCGACCGTTTGTTGTGTATCCAGACACAACCTCGGGCTTTGCAGAAGCAAAAGAGCATCAGATGAGCACGTCCGACAATACAAGGTCATAGAGAAGGTCATGGAAGAGGAGAAACCGAGGATGAGGTTCGGGTGAAAGAGAGGTGGTGTGGCGTGTGGCGGCAAGGCGCGAGCAAAACATCGCGAGTCGCGTGAAGGCGGCAGACATGCTTCGTTCCGTCGCTCACAACAAAGTCTGCTCTCGTTCCTTTTCCTCCTCGACACCCCTCCTCGCATCTTCATCCACCGCGCACTGGCAGTTCCGTGGAAACCTCAAGAAGAAGGACCTCAAACGTTCGGAATATACTCCCCAACCAGTCCCTACCACAGTCAAGGCCGTCCTTACCCAGACGAAGAATCGGCGAGATGTCCCATCCACCGATACTAATCCTGCGGACACCAAATGGCTCTTGAGTCCATATACCCTTGCGGGACGTTTGAGGGGATTATGCGATAAGGGCGCCATGGACGAGGCCGTCGACATGCTCAAGAACGCACCTCTCGATGCGCAGAACATCAAAGTCTGGAATGCCATGATCACTTCGGCCTTCAAGGCTCGCCGGTACAAGCTTGCTTGGGAACTGTTCGTAGACGTGCGCTGTTCTCTACTCTTCACAATTTCATACTCATACTTATCCTGAAGTACTTTTTGTACAGTGTAAACGACGCGGCTTTGTGCCCAACCTGAGGACATACTCCTCCATGATGTCAGGCTACTGTCGCATCGAAGACTGGTCCCAATACTCAAAACAGCTAGATCATGTACACCTCCTCTACGAGCAATACTCTCCCTACCTGACCGGCAAGGGCATCCACGCCGATGACGATGCCACCGAAGTCCTATTCCCCGTAGCCCTCTACATCACCGTCCTCGGCCGCGCAGGGCTCTTCCAAAAAGCTTTCGACGTCTTCCACGAACTCCCTACCGAAGGTCCCCACGCTGCCGGCGCACTCATCTACGGCTCTCTCCTTGACGCTTTATCTAGACGACGATCACACCTAGACACGAACGACTCGGACTCAGAATCACGAAAAGCCATGGCTCTGGAGGCGAAGTACGTCTGGCGACGGATGCTCCGTTCGATGGAGAAAGACCCGTCCTTCGTCATGAACGAACGCATCCTTTCCTCCCTCATCAAAATATTCTCTCACGCCGGTCCCGCGCCTTCAGGCGACCCCGACTTCGCCTTCGACATCATCCGCGACCATTTCGGACTCATAGGTCCGGACGACGCGCTCCCGAAGACTCGAAAACAGAAATCCGCACACACCCAGACGGTCCCGCTCGAGCACCACTCCCTCCTCACCATCCTCCAATACGCCAACACGGTCCGCAGACCAGAACATTGCATCCATTACGCCGAACAGATCATGGCGAACGCGAAACGGGGCGGTATTCAGCTCTTTGTCTACCCCCACGCTATGGAAACCTTATACGCGCATAACGCATTAGCCCTCGCGGGGGATAAAACACAGGCTACGAAAGCAGCAAAGATGCTCAGTTGGGTTTTCCAGCGCGAAGGCTCGAGGCCGAGTTGTCAGCCTCCGAGGAAAGTGTACACTCTCGCGTGGAGGATCTGTGCGACCTGTGGCGACTTTGCCGCCGCGAAGAGGGTGTTTTATATGGCGACGGGCTACGCGGTGGACGAAGGGGCGAAGTATAAGCAGAGCTGGATGGTCAATAAGGGAGGCGAGCTGAGCGTGAGCGAGTGGTTGTCGGTGTTTAGGGCTGCGATGGCTTCGGGGGAAGCGGCGGCGGAGGACACGGGGCTGTGTGTGGAGATGTTGGAGGCGTTTGGGGAGGATGTGGTCAAGAGTTGGAAGGAGGTTGGGGCTACGAGAGGGGAGTTAGATTTGCAGGGGATTAGGACGACGTTTAAGGCGGGGTTGAGTGAGCATCAGAGGTTGGCTGCGATGGTGGTCAAGGCGGATAGCTCGAAGGCGGGGAAGGAGGCGGCGCAGGTGGTCAGGACGGCGGCGCAAGGGTTTTTGGCGAAGGTTGGTGGGTTGTTGGCGTCGGCGAGGAAAGGTGTTTCTACAGATTCAGAAGGGCTTGCGAGGGGAGCAGAGGTTGAGAGGACGGTGATTGAGGTGAAGGAGTCTACTGACAAGCCACGGACAGGGCCAAGGCGACGTTTGCCAATGCCCAACTAGTGTTACATCCTCGTCTGCTCTCATTTGTTGCCCTTCCCATCTACTTATTGGCTCTCTGCATATATACTAAGAACAACTAGGGATAATAAAACAGACGAACAGAACGATGACTCCGAGATTGAACGCCACATCTGAGCACCTGCGCCACCTCTGATTACTGTCTCCACGAAGTATTCACGCCCACGCTGACCACACAATACGAACTACTTTACATATACGCGAAATAAAGAAAAAGATCTCTGCTCTGGAGTCAAAAACCTGCGTCGCCTTTTTGGCTTGTTTAATGTGAATCACAGCCACATGGATTTGTTTCTGTTACAGGAAACCCAACGTTCTCGCCGCGTCTTGAAGTGGCCAGCGGCTGGTTCGATCTCATGACCTCTCGGAAGAGGAGTTATTGTTGAGGAATACCAACCACTAGACCACTGCGGCATTGATAGACTTGGGCGTACTAGTCATATATACGACTCTTTTACTCCGATATATCATGTTCCTCAGCTGTATTCTTCGTGAAACCAATTACTTTACTTTACAATAAATAGATCATCAAGGATAGACGAAGATTGCAGCTGAAGAACGCGATATATCAGAGCGAAAGAGTCGTATATATGACTAGTACGCCCAAGTCTATCAATGCCGCAGTGGTCTAGTGGTTGGTATTCCTCAACAATAACTCCTCTTCCGAGAGGTCATGAGATCGAACCAGCCGTTGGCCACTTCAAGACGCGGCGAGAACGTTGGGTTTCCTGCAACAGAAACAAATCCATGTGGCTGTGATTCACATTAAACAAGCCGAAAAGGCGACGCAGGTTTTTGACTCCAGAGCAGAGATCTTTCTCTTATTCCTGAATAGCACTCCGTACCGTGAATGCGTATTCAGCGCTGCAGCGATACGAAACGACATCACGAAAGAACACCCTTTCTATACAGGTCGACAGGAAAAAGTGCGTCGGGCAAGATGATATTTCCCGATGCTTTGTATACGACTTTGATACGACTGCTTTCCCGCGGATATATACACATTTCTCACCTGTTTTTTTTCACAGAACCATGAGTCGGATCTGAGTCGAGGAAAGCGAGGAGTTCGGGTGAGAAACGAGAATTTAGACGAGAAACAGCCATAAATCAACGACACTGTATACGAAGCTTGCCCGACCGCCCACCCTTCCCTTCACCGTCCACACTGCTTAGTATAACCCCTCACACGCCGAACCCTTCATTCTGGCCATTCTGAGTGAGATAGTTATTAAGAGCGTTGACGTCCGCGTTTCCGCTAGACTAGAAATCGAGAGTAGAGCATCAGCCTCTCTCAGACAGACCGGCCGTAGGCTATGTATGTATGTCGAAACGTACCGAACCGGTCATACCAGCCATTATATCCATCACGATCTGTTCGTACTGCGTGTTACCCTCGAGTGTGACGCCGCCGTAGACTTCAATGGCCGAAAAGAGCTCGCCTACCAGTGTGCGGTTTTTAAGTTGGGAACGGTAGTCAGCATGCCAGATGTATGTATCGACTCGGGGAAGAGGGAAAGAGGGAAAGAGGGACCCACTGTAGTCGAACGTTGGGCCTCCGTCTGAGGAGATATCGGTGATGATGCGTTGGGTCGCATCGACGTCTTTATCGCCTGTGTAAGTCTGGCTGCCTCCGCTCGACTGGCAGCTCGCCGTGTTCAACTTGCCCACGCAGCATAGCAGGTCAAGAAGGATCGATGCCCCACACCTATAGACAACCATCCCAAAGGGATAAAAGTCGCAGGAGCAAATGTATAAGCATAACGGACAAGTTGCGTCCGAGAGCAAGATGGTCCAACGCACCAAAGACCCGCACAGACACAGGTGATAGTCTGCCAAACGACACTCGCGTCCGAATCGGTGAGAGCACCGGCACAAGCGGTGGCGAGGGTACCGCAGATGGCTCCAGGGTCAATGTTACAGTTTCCAAAGGCGGCGGGGGCACGCTCGACGAAGGATGAGCCCGATCCGTATTTCACGGTGTCGCTGCTGGGCAGCGCGGTCACGGCCATGCAGGCAGCGAGGATGGAAAAGGTGAGGAGGGCTTGGAGCTGCATGGTTGACTCGGATGCGCAGGATGAATACTGATTACTGGGTTTTTGATTGTGAGGATGCGGGGACTGGGACTTGGGAAATGGGCATTTTATAGCCCAATAATCCGAGGTCGCGAATATTTCCGTTCATTGAGAAACCAGCAAAGACGCTGAGATGCCATATGACGCATGCATAGCACTACAACGCAGGCATAAGATTTGCGTTTTGGAAAATAGCTAGAAGATGCCCGAAACGTTCTTGGCACCCGGAGATCGTGAGGGCCGTTCTTGCCCATCAGGTGATACGATAACATTTAGGCTTGTCAGAGGTTGAAAGAGGCTGAAAGAGGCTGAAAGAGGCTGTCTAAGAGCGATCGAGTCATCTTTGCGAGCATCTTGCATGGAGGCGAATCCGCCCCCAAGACTACAAGTTGGGTTAAAAAAATGGATTACAGGGGATGATGATGTATTGAGCACCACCTTGATACCCACTCGGGTTTCGTTGTTGACTCCATGCCTTTACTGGACACAAAGCCTCGGGCTATACAGAGTGATAGCTCGATCACCAAATTAAATGTCGGTGTTCCGAGTCATCTCGATCGAATTGTGCAGCTCCCATGCTCACCAGTACATTCAATTGTCTTTGTTTCGACGCATACCCACCGACAACTTAGGCCGTCAGGCTGATCAGCTGTGCGACAGAAAACCCTGCCGAATTGTTTTGCATTATCAGACCCATACTGTGACATGTAGCAGATATAGGGGAAGGATCTACGCTCACCGGGGATTTACATTAGTCGATCCATGATGCTCCACTCCGGGATGATTGAAGGCGCTTGTCACGATATATGTGAACAGTGAATAAGAGGCTATGAAGTGGGGACAAATGAGGACGGTTCAAAGACCTGATAACTTACCGTGCTCACGTACCCCCTTCCGAGCTCGCCATCACCACCATGAAATTGCACTGGACATGCAGCCTCGCAATTCTCTCGACCGGCTTGCTCCAAGCCCTCGCCCTCCCTGCATACACAGACAACTCGACAACAACGAGTTCTCCCCTATGCCCCACTACAGGCAGACTCGGTAGGTGCGGAAGAGACCCTGGAAGCCTATGCGGAGTGTTGGGAACGACATGTATCCTCGCCTCACGCAACCCATCTAACTCGAAGGCATACCTAGGGGTCACTTGTGGAACCGCCGCGTTATGGTACGCCCATTCGCTGAGATTACTCGGTTCTGATCATATGCTCAATCGATTGCGTATAAATTATAGGTGTAGCGGTCGTGTCGCTCTTGACCTCTACCTATGCAATCATCACGACCCAGAGACGCCGTACGACCCTCCTGCAGGCACCAACCAGACCCAGGAAGACACAGACGTATTCGACGGATTTGTCGCCCAAGATGTAATCCCTGGTGAGTGAGAAAGAGCAGAATCACATCTTTCTAGAAACATTACTTACTTCGTGTGGGAGTACGCAGATGGTCAGACCGTTTTCTAACAATACGAGAGTGGTCTAGAGATGGGGAGGGTTTAACGAGTTAGTGGCATAGTGACCAAATATGATGTCAATTGTAGTCGGGCACGAGTTTTTGAGAGCTTCGAGAGTGTAAACTGTTCTGTGCGGCCGACTAGTTGAGCGCGGTAGAAACAGCGAGTGTACAAACCAAGACAAACTTACCTTGTGCAATGACTTCGTGCCTCCTGTAGTACGGGAGTCAGTGGTGGGATGCAAGTACCACAAGCAGTCATCAAAATCTAGGAGGTTCGACGTAGACTGTCCAATGTCTAGGTATCATGAATCCCACCCACGATGTGGTGGTCATCTGTCTGCTCATGGCCAGTACATATGAAGCCGACAATTTTAGAAGGCTTAAATGATGGATCATAATCGTGTCTTCATTCAGCCTTAAAGGAGGCGATGACTTCGACCAGTGCGTGGAAGTCACTAATATTAGTGGAGACAGGTAATCAACCTCAAGCGAGGATAATGGTCAGTTTTGGACGAAAGCAGTGGATTGAATATAGGGGTTTGGAGAAAAAAAATCTGATGGTGAGACAAGCTAGGAAGGGCTGATCATGAGCGAAGCAGTCTGGACGGCCATGAATATGCAGAACTCAGCGATAACAAAAATTGAGAGAGAGGGAGAGAGAGAGAAAACATGAGATGGTCATCAATATAGCTACGACGTAACAGAGTGCAAACAGCAAGGTAAGAGATGCAAAGTTGTGTTCATACATAGAATCTGGGGACAGGGACAGAAACGCGAAGAGTCAGTGACTCGTTAGCCACTTGTCACGAACGAAGAACTCACTTCTTGTTAATCTGATACAGCAACAAATTGAGATTGAATTTCGCGTGCCCATTAAATAAGGAGAGGGAGGCCTTGTCCTGGAACTGAGCCTGTAAGAGATCTTCCATCCGGATATCCTCGGTGAACAAGCGATTGGTGATCCCGAGTGCATGGTTGAAAGCTTCGACGCTGAATACGCCGACCTCGTTCGAAGACAACACCAGGTCGATCTTGTCGAACTGGCGGGGTGAGTATTGGTCGATGGAGAGAAGGATTCCCTTCTCGTAGAGGTCGTGTGCGCTGTATTTGAAGGACCCGAACTGCGGGGTCTTGCCTGAGCGCTGTAGGTCTCGGAGGTGGAAGTACTGCTTCGTGAAGGGCATGACGAAACGCTTTTTCCTGCGGCGAACGAACGTCTAAGTTTGCAAAGGACGGGTCTGAACGTAACAAATAGACCTACCCTTTGCCTCGCTGCATGGTGGCCATAGCAGTCTCAACATAGTTGTTATAGCTGTTGATCTGTTCCTCGAACTCCTTCTTGCGCTGGTTCAGATGAGTCAAGGCCTCGGACATGGTATTGATTTCCTGTTGACGTTGGAGTCGCGTCCGATGCTTGGAACGAACATCACCAGCAATAGCGTTGAGAATGCCTTGATATCCATCGTCACGCGTGATCTTCCCTATCTTCTCCAGTTCGAGCAAGAAGAAGATAGCATGCGCCTTGACCTCGCGGAAGGATAGCCTAAGAAACATCAACATCATTGAGTTCGAGCTCATCTATGTGAGAAAAACATGCGTACGATCGAATATCCTCGAGTCGATAGGCTGACTCTTGAGCAGCGCTTGATGGCATACGGGCAGGGTGTCGCAATTTATGGTCCGACGCCATCTCCGTTTCGAGAACCTCCTCCCAAGTCACCTCATCCTCCTCAGTCACAGGTTGCATCAGAGATTCGACCAGGTCCTTGCCAGGCTGCACGCGCAAAATCGCGAGGACTGTCCGCTTAGCCTGGATCCACAAAGTCTTTTCATCTGCGCGGGGGTCTGTAGGGAGAGCAAGGGTTAGGTGAACCCGGGTCGAAGTGCAGGTAGATATACTCACCACGAACGTGCGCGAAGCGGTTGGTGAGATCGAGGGTAATCGCTCGGTCCCTCGCGTCCTTCAGCTCGTCGTTGCCCAGATGTGGTACACCATCGAGCTCGGTCAGGATCACACGCAGGACGTCATCTCGACTAGGAGCCTAATGTATAAAAAATTTAGTGACTCTTTGTACAATCGACAAGGGTCAGGGCTGACCAGTTGTTCTAAGTGCTGTGCGAGAAGCGCATGCATGGCATACACTTCATTGGGCGAGATATAGATGGGCTTCGGCTGTACGGTGGCGTCGAGGAACTCGTGTGCGTGATATTGAGACTCGGCATCGGGTACATCGGCGACTGATTCCACCAAGTCAGACTACATGTCACGGAAGAAAACCGGGAGCTGATGCAAACCGTCTAGGAGCCACGCAAAGACCTGCTGCACAGACTTGCGGACAAAGTCGTTGATGGGGATGTACGCCGGCATGTCGTCTCCAAAGTCGCGACCTCCCGTGATCTGGGTAAGCACCTTCGAGACCTGAGCGAGATTCTTGCGAGCGCCAATATCGACGGTGTTCGAGACAATGTCGAAGGTCTCCGGGGTGCTAGAAGGACCCTTGTCAGATAAATCTAAGTCATCCGTAACAAAGCACTTACATGATCGCAGGGTTAATGTAGCGATAGTAGACAAGTCGGCTTATACACGACGCGTAGACTTCCTCAGAAGCATCAGGATATTTGGCCTAAAACGCTGTCAGATAAGTCTCCCAGTTGAGTCCAGTAAGGACTGACTTTCAACGCAAGCAGCGTCTCTCGCGCAAGATACCGAATACCGTAAGGCATCTTACGCGTTGACTCCGTGATCTGTTTGACGAAGGCATCTGCCCACCACTGGAGAACTTGTAGGTCTACAAAATAGGGTTTGAGAATAGAGGCTGAACATAATGGTTGTGTTACCTACGGCGAATGTACTCAGGACGTGTCTCAGGGTCGTGCAAGGCTTCTCTGAAAGTGATGTTCTTGGGCTTCGAAGTCGCTACCCCAGCCCTCATCTCTTCCAAATTAATCCTCGCGCGATAAATCTGTGAGGACAAGTTCAGAATTGTACATCACATCATATATAATGTTGTGATACTAACGAGTGTAGGATCCACTTCCAGGTCCAAGTCTTCCGATTCGATGACCTCGCGAATGAGCGGTTGGAGAACCTCTCGCACATGAGGTGCCTGTTTGGGACGAATGTAGTGGACTGCAACGTTGATGTAGATAGGGTGACCATGGACGATATCCTCGACGGACTTGGCGGTCGAAACCTCCTCTTGAATGGCGAGCTACGACCGACAGAAGTAACATGAGTGGTATGATCATGTTCAAACGAAGGCAGAAGCTTACCTGGAACAGTTTCAAAAGAAGATAATCCTCCCTACGATCTTGTCCGTACCCAAACAAAGTCAAAACAACCCTCTCCAACAGTCTCCGATTCTTCTCTGGCGAAGGCTCCAATGACACCTGACGGAACAAACGGCTGAGATACTCCCCTCTAGACTGCAGTAGATAGAACAGTTGCTGGTACAACTCCAACTTCCGTTTGGCCGCGTGGTCCAGAGTACTAGGACCAGCGAAAGGATCTCCATGAGCAGCAAGGACAGAAGCTCTCGCCGCATGAGCCGCGGCGGTATCGGCACCATATCGCCTTCGAGCCTTGATTAGTTCCTCAAAACTCTTGACATTCTGCACGACGAGGGCAATCTTTACGTCGAGATCATTGACGTCGCTCTCCAACGCCTGATTCTCCCGAATCCGCTCAACGACCTGTTTCCGCATCCGCTCGAGATCGACCTCCTCCTGGAAATCCGTCTCCGAATCGTCCAACAAATGCACGAAATTCTTGATAGTCCCGACGGTGACGTTCGTACCCAAGGTAAGCTGACGGTATTGCTCACGAGTTTCCTTGGCACGGAAAAGCGACTGGATCTTGACGACCTTATCGAGGTTCGAACGATAATATTGCATCTTCGCCTTGAACTTCCTCCGTTGCAAAACACCGCGAAGGAGCGCCTGGAGGTAAACAGCGATGCCTTGACTCCTCCAGAGATGATCGCGCCACCCGTAGTATTCACGCCTGACGAGGGCACCACGAGCGAGCGACTGGAAGCCAACGACGTCCGGCAGCCGGAACTCGAGCTGTTTCGTCTGCTCGCGATGACGGTTACGCGCAAGGGCAGCACGAGCCAGAGCCTGGAACCCACCAACGGACGCGACGATTTCCATCTTTGCTAGGGCCTTGTTCATGGACATATGTTGCTGTCGAGCTAGATTGGCGCGTGCACGGGCTTGAAGCTGCACGAGAACTGGGGTCGCTTTTCGAAGACCACGAATGAGAGTCAACAGCCGTTTCCTGGCCAAGTAGGTCCGGACTGCTGCCTGGATTCGAACGACGACGTGGCTCACGTCGTCCAGTTTGGCCAGCTGCGTCCGAACTCGGCGTCTCACGATGACTCCACGGGCCTGAGCCTGAAGACCAACGATTGAGGGATCAAGTGCATCCAGGATCTGGAGTTGTTGGGTTATGACACGACGCTGGAGGGCGCCTCGAGCGATGGCCTGGAAACGGATGATATCACCCATGGTACCGTCAAAGGTGAACGCGCGCAATTGCTCCTTTTGTGCTCGCTGAACAAGGCGTGCGCGTGCCAAAGTCTGAAGCTTTGTGACGGAGGAGATACTGTTCCTGATGGCGGCTTTGAGTTTCGCGAAGCGACGACGAACAAGGATTCCACGAATCTGAGCCTGCAGTTGGACATATGTCTGGGCTCGAGACTTGATTTGGCGTGTGTGCGATAACCAACGTCGTCTGGCGAGCGAAGCTCGCAAAGAGGCCTGAAGAGCAACGACCCAAGGTTTGAGGTGTGTTTGTTCCTCCCGCTGGTCTTCGACCTGCCGTCGCGCGAGCGCTCCTCTGCACTGAGCTTGAAGTCGTACGACATACTTCCCTGCGAGTTGTAATCTTGCTCGTTGCGTCCGTTGCGCTTTCCTCACGAGGAATGCCCGAGCGATGGACTGTGTGGCGACAATAGAAGGTTCATTTTCCAGCAATAAGCGATCGCGCCCTGCATAGCCACACGCATTCAATTGATTCAATGGGTATGTTTAACTAGCATGGGAGGACCCTGCAAACTTACGTTCGTCCTCCGTTTCTGGCTCGACTTCCGGTTCCTCGTTAATCTCCTTGGCCAGTTCCCGACCTACGTTCCCGAAGTTGGGCATCGAGACGCCGGAGTCCTTGAGTCCCTTGTGCGTCTTTTGCAGTTGATCATCGGAGAATTGAAGTCTTCCGAGCAGGTTGCCTATCCGCTCCGCGAGTCCACGGCGAGCGAGAAGATGACTTTATATTCTGAATTAGCGGAGTGCGATGGCAGTGGCAAGAAGAATTGCTACCTCAAAGCATGGATACAATAGATGACCTTCGGGAAGTTCTTCTTCTCGTACAGATCGGTCAGTTCGAAGATGAAACTCTGGAAATATATGTGAGTGACCTCGACCTATGCGAACGAACTGTATCACGAACCTCCGGAAGGCCGACATGCCGCACGAACGTGGTGAAGACGTTGATATTGTCCGAGTGTCGAAAATCGAGTTTCCTCGCCTGTCCCGGAAGTCAGAACATCGAACCACAGGAGAATATTCGAAACGCACTTCGTAGATCTTTCGCACGACACCTTCGCCCTCAAATACTCTCGTCAACTTCGCGAGCACGACTCCATTCCTCATCCCGTCCTCCATCTCCACCACCCCGAACCCAAGCTCCTCATCCAAACATCCCTCGATCCACTGTTGCGCCTCTCCCACGTGACACAAATACTCATACGCCTGCAACAAATGCCTCTGCACGTCCGCCCACAACCCCCTCGTCAACCTTGACGAAGGCAAAGGCGATACCGGTACGGGCACCGCGTC
Organism: Stereum hirsutum FP-91666 SS1; assembly: GCF_000264905.1. Lineage (NCBI taxonomy): Eukaryota > Fungi > Basidiomycota > Agaricomycetes > Russulales > Stereaceae > Stereum > Stereum hirsutum. Next base: position 1,478,998 of record NW_006763139.1, on the reverse strand, counting down.
CCTCGAAAGCCGCAATCGACCAGGCACACCCGCGACGTCGTCTGTATTTGCGGGTGGAGGAGGAACCACCATGTCCTGTGTGACTCTCCTCGTCGGCGTAGCCCCGTTCCTTTCCATCAACCTTCGTTCTCTCGCGAACCTTCGATCCTCCAGAAAATCCGCCCGTTCCTTTTCCTTCTGTTTCTCGTGATCGACCACTTCCTCCTCCGCATCTCCGCTCGCGATCCTGGGTAAATGTCGACCGAGCTTCTTACCCATGATCTCGCCATAAGTCGAAGATTTCTTGCTCGCCATATATGAACTGCGATATGGTGCTGGATTCATGACGGATGATGTGGAAGGCGAAGAAGCAGGGGGCATGAAGGCAGGGGTCTTCTCGGGTGATAGTGTTCTGTTTCGTAGAAGGTTTGAAGCATTGGTTGTAGGTGTACTGGGACTATGCTTGTCGGCTGAGGACGGTGGAGCGTACTGACTCCCGAACATGGAGATAGGTCGCGGCCGCCGTCGAACAGGTGGTGTACTCGGTTCATGAGTTGTGTGGGAAGAACCAGAGGCAGAACGGTCTGAGGCTGTCGATGTCGATGAACCGGTGGCTTCTGGGAGGACAGCGCCGTCGGTAGTGTTTGCACGATTTCGAGAGGGAAATATCAGGGGGTCGGGCTGTTTAACGCTACTGGACGGTGGTGTGTGTAATGGTGTCGAAGGGAGATGGATCCGTTGTGGCGTAGCAGGCGAGAAGGGACCTGTCGTGGGTGAGTCGTTCTCGACGGATACGCCTGTGAGGTTAGGGGACAATGGAGATGCGATAATAGGCGCAGGCATCGTACGTCGCTTCAAGAACGTCGGTGTCCGTATCACATCCCCGACTGTCTTAGAAGGAGTATCGTCCGTGGTTCGTGAGCGTGAACTCTCAGCATACGGAGCAGCAGAACTTCGCCCGATAGTAGAATCCGTACGATTCCTAGACATGGGAGGAGGTGTCGGTGGAGGTGTGTTGTTGTCATTCATAGCAGCCTCCGCCCGTATCCTTTCCTCAAACTTCCCTCGAACCGCATCCAAGCTGCTATTCACGCGATGTGAGGGTGTCCACCTCCGGACCATGGTCGGCGCATTGCCCGTGACGGTCGGAGGAAGAGCAACCTTAGACAGCGAGCCTGATCTCGACATGGATCCATTTCGCGCAGAATTATCGAGGAGACGTTGTTGATATGCGAATGGTGCGCCAGAGCCTTTGCTGGTGGGTGAGCCGGTAGAAGTGGAAGTGGACGCGAGGGGGTTTGGACGGTCCATGTTCGGAATCGTGAGAGGGTCGTGAAAGGTCGTAAATAGGATGCTCTAACGAGCGGTAGAGCAAGTAATTGAGGGCCCTTGATCTGTGTCAAAAGAATATTGTTGTAAGGGGAAGAGAGAGGCACGACGTGGGCAAGTCCAGGATTTCGAAGCACAAGTGCGCGACTGAGTCGAAGCCCGTGTCTCACATTTCCTTTTTGGGCCGCGTTAGATGTTCTCCCCCTGACCGTCAGCTGTTGCAGCTGGCAATGATGCAATGTCGAAATATAGGTAAAGCATCCAGCATATCAATGTGTGTGTGTAGTCTACAAAGCAGAAACGTATAACAGGAATATCATAGAAGATCATAAATCCACCCTGAAGGCATGTGGGCAGTAGAACCATCTCCGACGTCCAAGATCAGGAACGATGAACCTATTCACAATTTCGGCCTGACTTGACTCGTGGCGTTACCTCGCCGTCTCTCCCACTCAGCCTTCGCCAGATGTCTCAGATCGGTCTTCAGGATCTTGGCAGACGGAGTCCGTGCTACAACCGTCGACAATATAATGAGACAAGGACCGTTTTAAAAAAGGAAAATAGACAACTCACGCAATCTTTCGTCCTGGAGTACGATCATAACCGGCACGGCAAACTTGGCCAGCCTGCCGAGCGATGGCTGAATTATAATCGACGGAGTCATCAAAGGTCAAAATCCTCACCTCTTACTCGCACTCTCAATAACCTCCTCTTCTCGGACCTTGCCCTTGAAGGCCGGTTTCACACAAGCCACAACAGTCACCAATTCACCCAGCCTAGCATCCGGCACGCCCACCGCCGCTACCTCAAGTAACCTCTCGTCGGCCGAAACCGCATTCTCGACGCTCACAGAATCCTGTCGTATCAATCAATTCAGACTGTCAGCACCCAAAAGATAAACTATAGGGAGGGAGACGTGTCGACCACTTACGACGTTCTCCCCGCCTCGAATGATAAGGTCCTTGACTGATGGTAGGGAATATGTCAGAAATGAAGTCCGAGCAACTATGAACGAGGCAGAAAGCTACTCACTCCTGTCGCGGATGTAGAGGAAGCCTTCGTGGTCTAGGTAACCGATGTCTCCGGACCTCATCCATCCGTCTCGAGTGACAGCTTTCGCCGTTGCGGCTGGTGAGAATGACAGTGAGCTTTCTGACAACTCGACCGAAGGTTAAAATTGCACGGACTCACCAGGATCATTCCAGTAACACTTCATGACGTTCGGCCCCCGGCTGTAGTTTGATCAGCAAGTGTTGAAACGAAAGAACGACATGGAACGAGCTTACAGCCAAACTTCACCTAGTTCGCCTGGAAGAACAACTTTATCGCCCTTCACGACCAGAATATCGTTAACAGGCGACGCCCTCCCACTATATCATCACATCCGCCTTGTGAGCACATCGACAAGAATAAGAATTAATCAATCAACACGCACGCGCTTGTAGGTCTATAATCGTAATCCTCTCCCGCAAAGCCAACCGCCACGCTATTCGTCTCCGTCAGACCATATGCCTGGCTCCTAATGTTCCATTCAACGTCAACGCTCGCTAAAATACTCAAACAGATAGCTGGGCAAGGGAAGCAAGAGATCTGTCTGTACGTACGACATCGCCGCAGGGAAGGCCTCCCGTGCTCTTTTGGCAAGCCAGTCAGGCGCCGAAGCGCCACCGAATAGAAGGCCGTCGAGGGGATGGCCGGCGGCAGAGCTGTCTGCGAGATCGGAGACCATGGATGGAACGCTTTGAAAGGGAACCAAAGGATCAGCACTTGGTGGCTATACATATAAAACTAAATGAATGAATTCAATTTACCCTCCGGCCACTGCCACATTCTCGCGTTTGATGAGGCTGAAGGCGTTGTGAGCGTGGAAAGTAGGATGCATATGGGTGAAATCCTTACTTGGCCCCTGACAACGCCTGAAGATTAATGAATGTTTGGAACAATGAATGCGATGAACTTGCGCACCTTCATCCGTTACCCATCTTCGCATGAACACCAATTTCAGCCCTCGCAAGGTCCCGAGCATCTACGGAGAATATTCGGAGACCGTATCTAGTTGTCGAGGATGATTATGGAGAAGACGTACCGACATACTCGTCATTCCAGTAACGTGGAAAAGTGGGACGGAAATGAGAATAGCCTTCTGTGGACCAGGAATACCTAAATCTCGCGAATATGATTCGCCTTTCCGTAGTGATGCTAGCCGTGTCGACACCATGACCTGCAGATTAAATTAGTGAGCAACAGTAAATTGACAAGATGCGCCATAGAGCATGACCTACGTTAAGCACATTGGTCAAAAACTGGCGATGGGTGCTAAGTACTCCTTTGGGCAGTCCAGTCCTGATAAACCACAAGTCAGCAACCGAGCCGGAAAAACGATGACTACCGAACAATAATAAACGCACGTTCCGGAAGTAAAACATATGGCGGCGTTGTCCTCCGGTCCAAGAGCGGGCAGCTCGTGCAAGAAGGCATGCGTATCAACCGCTGGCTGTCCCTCTACCACCTGTGTCCAAAGGTCGAATCCTGCCCATTTCCCTTTCCCCTCCTGCTGCTCCCACACTAGAAACCCGACCGTCCCAGCTGACTTGGCGATCTCGTTTGTGAAAGGTTCGAGCATGTCTGCACGCTCTGGATCGGCAATGACGAGCTTGGCTTGGGTATTTGAGATGCAGTGTTTTGAAGGCTCTATTGGAAGCCACCTGTTCACATCATCAAGCCACAGTCTCTACGAATAGATAGAAATTGTAGAATATGGACTCACGCGTTCATAAAGACACATACAGCTCCAATCAACTGGGAGGCCCAAAACGTGGGCAGATATTCCGGAAAATTACGCGAACATATAATGATTCTGTCGCCCTTCTGAATATTATACCGAGCGCGGAGCATGGCCGCTATCACGATGGAGCGTTGGAACGCCTCGTTATAAGTCCGTCTGTGTTTCTCGAACACGATGTAGGTGGCGTCCTTGTATTCGGATGTGGCCCAAAGCCAAAAGTCGCGCAGAGAGGGCCACATATTTTTGTATACTCGCTGGACTTGGTCACCGACGAGCTTTGTTTCGATCTCGTGTAGCTCTCCAGGCCCGCATAGTATCCGATAACCTACACAGACGGTGGCAGGCACATAAGATATGTGGGTCACGGTGGGTCAAGGTCGACGAAGGACTCACATTCTTCGAACGATCGCTTTGGGACCCAGGTTGTCATATCAAGAACGTTGGAGTTGATGAGGGGAGAGACGGCGGTCGGATAGGGGAGATGGTGAGTGTAAAGAGGAAGGGAAGGCTGAAGAAAGGATCGTGTTTGAAGGCATTGAAAGTCACACGATGATGTAGAGGGCTAAGGTTCTACTGGAGATCGTCGGAGTCCGAGGACAAGGACAGAAGCGCATCAAGCTATTTACGAGAACCACCGCCGATAAGTATTTAAGTTACTCAATCGCACTCGTTGCAGTGTTCGCCTGGTGATCCCGCAGAGACGGCTTAGTCGGTGGCATTACCGCAAACACTGCAGAGATGGGGTTATAGACATACGAGATAGGCCAAGATAGTGTAAAATGAGGCCGGTCAGATGTTGCAGCGAGAGACAGGGAACATTTTGGCCCGCCGCGTTGCCGTTCCACAAAAGAACAACCCGAAACGAACACGAGGCGGAAGGAGAGGTACCAGGGACCCCGCACACCCCGCGTTGTCCCCGCGTGGGAATCGATCAACAACGCCCGCTGCAAAAGCGCGTCTTTGTCGCGTCGCGCGTTTCTTTCGGCCACAACGATGGCCCACTCTTCCAGATCGCTCGATAGTCTAGTATCAACACTCGTGCCTCAGGCAAGGAGAAATGAAGCCCTTAGGCGCGATTTGACCAAACATTGCGAAGAAATACTAAACAGGTCCGCTTTCACGACAAATCGCATCCGAAATTCACGCTCACATCCGCTTCAGCCACATCGGCACGAGTCGAGAAACAGATATCGGTCATCTTTCCGACCTCATCAAACGCCAGCGTCAGTAAACTGCTAGATCTCCTTTATGTCGACTCAAACATCTTGCGTGTATTGTCATCAGTCCTCCAAACACATCCCGATGGTGTTACTTCGCTCCAGTTCACGAATCTCTTGTCTAGATTGCTCGAGCAGGTACGTGCCACTTAACTCCTATATACGCCACACTCACATGTACACTTTCCTGTACAGCCCGTACTGTCTCGCAAGCATGCTTCTCTTCTCTTCCTTCAGACCCTCGCTTCTTCACCGCGAACCTCATCATTTACCTCCTCATTCCTGCCCGCACTCGCCCCGCCGCAACCCACCTCAACACGTTCCACTCCCGCTCCTTCACCCGCTGACACAATACCCAATTCACGACCACCACGAGGAAAGTCAAAGGCCCAACTGCTAAAAGATTACCGCGCGAAGACCGGTGCGCTCCGTCTACCAATCTTTATCCGACGTTATTCTCATATTGCCTGCTAGGCAGACCCCATCTATCCGAAGATCTTCTACTCCGTGACACATTATACTTGCTCCAAGGCATTTCCGGAAAGCATGTCCGATTTGCTCCAACCGATAATGACGAGCAAGAGATGAACCTCGTTTTTGTCGAAGACCCTGTACGTTTTATCACGATGACGTCCTACTCTTCACTAAAATATGCTCAACCCATCTAGCGATACATCATACCCCCTGCTACCCGAGCCCTTATTCACAGACTTTCCGAAGTTGGCCATCTATATACTCTCGTAGACACTTTCGTCCGAGATCGAGAAGGCAAGCCAGGGGTCGGCATGATAGAACAAAGTCTATGCCACCATCTACAGTCTCAGCTGACGGAATACTACCGCCTCATTGCTATTCTTGAGTCGCAGATGACATTATCGTCTAGAGGAAGCTCAGATGACAAGCATTCAAGAGGCTTGACCTCCTCGGACTCCGACGTCCGTGCAGAAGAGAGTGGGTTGACGCTCAGACGGCTAGATGTCTGGGTTAATGAGTGGCGACTGCGCATGAGGATGATGAGCGTTTGTGTTGAGGCCGCTCGGGGTTAGCCTCTCCCGCTTGCTGTGCTCCAAGTTCCCCTGGTCTAACTCAAGTCATACAGATACCAAGGGAGGAGCACTCGTCAACCTGATCCACGGCTACACCGAGAATGGAGACCCCTTCGTTCGGCACTTCACAGACCAACTACTCGAAGAAGTAATGAGCACGCTTCTCTCCTTCTATCCCCTTTTAAAACACCAATCATCTGACCGCACATTCTCAGGTCTCCAAGCCCTTCTTTGGCACCCTACATCGCTGGCTTTTCTCAGGCGAGCTCTACGATCCCTATTCCGAGTTCTTTGTCTCCATAGATCCCGAGCTCGCACATTTGCAATACCTTCACCCGTCCGTCCAACCTGGCGGACCTACGTCTTTGTCCGGTGACGGAGGCTTCGGGGGTCTGGGGGGAGATAACGAGGACTTGTTGGGGGAGAACCAGACTGGCCGGGCCTTGTGGGAAACGAAGCACCAGTTTCGGAAAGAAATGCTTCCGACGTTCGTCGACGAGGAGTTTGGCAAGATGGTGCGTATTATACCGTCCGGTTGTGCTTTGTGCTCCTTGCATGCATACCGACCCGGCTGTCAGGAGTGATAGACGTTCTGCAGATAGATTGACTGACAGAGTGATTGATTTGGGCGTTGAATGGTTTAGATATTCTCCACGGGGAAAAGCTTGAACTTTATTCGCTATAGCTGCCATGATAGCGATTGGGTCGCCACTCGGGAGAAATTGAGCAATACCGGCGGTAGTGAGTCCACTTCGTCCCTGTATGGCGTAGACATTTGAGGCTAATGCTTAAGTGGAATGTGCGATTAGCCCTCCAGTACAGTGATATCTCCGGCTTGGAGCGGTCCATTCATGCCGCCTATAGAATAGCGAGTCATCGGCTTTTTGACGTGTTCTTTGAGAAGTTTAAGCTCCTGGATCATTTGAAGGCGTTGAAGAACTATCTTCTGCTTGGCCATGGCGATTTTGTCGACCAGTTGATGGAGGCTTTAGGGTGAGCTTCGATATCTTCCTCTTACAGGCTTTCTGGTCTCACTTGGATCCCTGTGTAGGCCAAATTTGTCGAGACCAGCAAACGCACTTCATCGACACAGTCTCACAGCAACCTTAGAGACTGCAATACGTTCTTCAAACGCGCAGGACGATCCACCAGATGTGTTGCGACGATTAGATTGTCGTATGCTGGAATACACGCATGGGGAGATCGGATGGGAAGTGTTCACGTTAGAGTATAAGGTGGATGCGCCTATCGATACTGTGCTCGACCCGCCGGCCATGATCGATTACACGAAGCTGTTCAAGTTTATGTGGCAGATGAAGCGGGTGGGCTTGTCGCTTACTAAAGGATGGATGAGGGTGGCGAGTGGAACGAAGATATTCATACATGTACCTGGTGAGCTTTCTTCGCCAGTGTCATCTGCCTCTATCGCTCGCTAGATCCCATACGCGGACTTTGACTGACTGTTTCATTTTCACCAGAGCTTGAACAAGAATGGCATCGGATCAGAATCGTCGTAGCAGAGATGGTGCACTTCATACGCTCACTTGAAGCCCAGTGCCACCTCGAAATCATCGAGCGATCCTGGCAGGAACTCATCGATTTCATTAACCGCAAGGAGAAAGGAGACTTGGATGACCTCATTGCCGCGCATCGGAAGCACCTGGACAGGATGGTGAAGAAGATCCTGATGATCGATGCACGGTCGCGTAAGGAGGTACGTGCCTTCGTTATTGTTTCGTTGACGTTAGTTTCATTGAGGTTAACGATGTTCGTATATACGATATGGGTGGTCATTTATTTTAAGGGGGTTCTTCTCAATATGGTACAGGAGGTGTTCACGATCATACTGCAGTTCCGCGAAGCCACGGTAAATTTTTTTCTGTCATTTTCCCACCGTGAACATCTTGAATTGATGATGTACCTCTGCCAGGACAACTTCTATAACCACTGTCTCAGCGAATCCGCTCGCCGAGATACCGAACGCGATACTCATCGCGTAAGCTTCCCTTCCCTTCCTTCCTACCGTGTCATACCAACCTGGCTGACACTCAACCTCCTGATGCAGGGCGTCTTCACAGGCCACGCCCGTCTGAGTTCGACCCAAGTCCCCGCAAGCCTGCAACAAGTCAAAGAATACGGCGCAGCGTTCTCGGAGCGTATGTACACGATCGTGCATCAGCTTGCGGGTCATTCGGATCTGGACGTCCGGTTCTTGGGTACGAGGATGTCGTTTTCTGATTATTATCGGTCGAAGAGGGATAATAATTCGTCGAAGGCGTGATGCTTTCTTCGCGGACCCCTTTTGGCTTTTTGCTCTTTGCTTTTTCCTTGATGTTATTTTTATTCGGTTTGGATTATGAGATGAGGAGTGCCAGGACGAGTCGTGAATGAAAGCGAATAGGCGAGAGTGTTTGATTGCTTTCCACGGTGTGATAGTTAGATATATGGAACCATTACATGCGGTAAGATCGTGGTACCGGTGCGTATGTATCATTACGATCGTCACAGTCATTACGGTATGCATCTGGTAGTGGTATGGATACAAAATAGCAAATGGGTAAAGGACAGTAGTCACAGTACTGGGAGACAGGTACGGGTAAATTCCGAAAGATCTACACGTTTCGTCGATATATCGATATTGGCGGAGGATCGCAGCATAAGCATCAGAGCTTTGACGACTTGGGCGCCCTGTAAAGCCGCAGCGCGAGCGAGCTGCAGATCACAGAAACAGACCTAGATACGTAGAACGCCGCTCGCGTTAGCTTCTCTTCCCGACTTCTTCACTTCTCACAGTGGTAAGGGGTCGAACAAAGTGATAGAAGAGAAGGGGGGATCACAAATTCAATCGGCAAAAAGAGGAGGACTTACGACAAAGCCATAGCAAGCGAGCCCCATACAGGATCGAGCCTCGCATGCCCAGCTGGATATATTACTCCAGCGGCGATAGGCAGCGCGGCAAGATTGTACATCAAGGCCCAGAGAAAATTGAACTTAACGCGGCGGAAGACGGTGCGGGAGAGGTCGACGAGGGTGAGGAGGCTTGATAAGTCCGAGGAGACGAGGATAAAGGACGCGCTTGACAATGCTACGTCGCCTAGAATAGAAAATAGGGATGTGATGCGGTTGTTAGTAACTCGTTATGACTCTATAATGTCGGGTTAGTCCATGTCATGGACATCGTGAACCATCCATTGGCTGCTAGGATGTCCCCAGGGGTTCAAGTTTCACGGTGATGGGGCAGGAGGTGGTTGTGAAGGGAATGACGGCAAAATCGGAACTAAAACTCACTTCCTGAACCAATGGCGATAGCAATATCCGCGGAAGCAAGGGCCTATGAGGAAACGGTCAGCTTTCACCGTAGGAAGAGTTATGAGTTGCAAGTACAGGAGGATGGGATGATAGGAGATGGCGGATAGTGGTGGGTGTGGGTATGTACATGGACCAATGGACTTACAGGTGCATCGTTGATTCCGTCCCCTACCATAGCAACGATACAGCGCTCATTCAACCTCTTCCCAAACAGCCCTCTCCATTTCTTGATCGCCTTCTTTCGGCCTTCTGACTGAAGCCAAGTGATTTTCTCCGCCTATGAATAATGGTTGACGAGGGCTTGTCAGCGATGCAGGCGGAAAGGGGCGGGAGAAGGACTTCTACCTTTTCGTGAGGCAGGACCCCGGCAATAACATTCGTCTGTGGGATACCGACCATTTTGGCTATAGCCCGCGCGGTGGTAGTATTGTCCCCAGAGATCATCCACGTGTCTACACCTTGCTTTTGGAGACGAGAAACCACATCCTTCGCGTTCGGTCGGAGAGGATCAGAGATTGCAAACATTGCAACGATGGTGAACGATGGCGAGGCCTCTGTCTCTGCCTGGATGGCTAGCAGAACAACGCTCTTTCCTTCTACCTTCCACGCCTCCAGACGTTCCACCATAGATGCCTCATCACCATCGTTGGGCTCTCTAGAAACCATCGCCCCATTCTCCTCCATCCACTTCTCGTTCCCGATGATAGCGACGCACTTCGTCTCCTCGAACCGAGCCTTTAAACCCCTCCCAGGTTTCTCCTCAAACTTACTCCCAGCCACATGAACTGCACCATTTTCGTCACAATGCTGTCGAATGGCGGTCGCGAGCGGGTGCGTGCTCGCCGACTCGATCTCCGCGGCAATTCCAAGGACGACCTTGCGCTCCAGATCTCTGACGCGAGCGTTAGAGCTATTGGATAGGTCGTCGATGAACTCGACGTCCGTGACACGAGGCTCCCCTCCCTCAGTCAAAGTTCCCGTCTTGTCAAAGACGATCACATCGAGCTGAGCGGCTTCTTGGAAGGCTTCACCGCCACCACGGACGAGGATACCAAATTGGGCCGCTAGACCTGAACCGACGAGCAGTGCGGTTGGAGCCGCGAGACCTATATCATCTCATTTATCAGCGGGTTGTTCTAAGTTCATGATCCATGATGAAGCTCACCGATGCCACAAGGGCAAGCCACGACGAAGACCGCAATGGCGAATTCGAGCGACCATACGGCTGTATCGGTTGGCACGAGCAATCATCAGTAATATAGAGGAGATGAAAACTAAGAAATACTTACGCCACCCGCCCGTCGGTTTATCCAAGTAATCGCTCGGCAGAGCCCCACCGAGACCAAGTCCAAGCCAAATCACCCAGGTCAGGATCGCGAGTAAGGTGACAACGGGGACGAAGTATCCCGTCAAGTGATCCGCTAGTCTTTCTATAGGAGCGCGTTTCGTCTGTCCGTCGCGTACGACCCTGACGACTTGATCCAACCTATTCAAAACCAAGTATAAAACACGAAATCAGCGAAAGAAATATCATGACTACTATTCGATTAGTGTCGCAGGACGAGAGGCTTACATAGTCTCCCCACCAACAGCCTCGACTCTCACATCCACAACCCCATTCACGTTCAACGTGCCAAGAAATACTTCATCGCCCACTGCCTTCCTGATAGGCCTCGACTCCCCCGTCAACGAGCTCTCATTGAACGTACTCTCACCCTCGACGACCCTCCCATCCGCCGGCGGCGTTGCTCCGTTCTGAACCCGCACTACGTCGCCGATTTCGAGCAAGTCTACGGGAACTTTGATGACTTTGAGGCCTGGCTTGACGGGAGCGAGGGAGGAGTCTGACGAGTTGTTTGTGTGGAGGAGACCCTTCTCGAGGTCGGAGTCGTTGGGATGGGAGTCTTTTGCTGTGGAGGTTGAGGTGGGAGGTAATGAGGCAGGGACCTCTGATAAGGGGACAAGAAGATAGGCTTGTGAGGGGCGTAGGTTGCCTAGGCTTGTGATGGCGTCGGAGGTGCGGCCTTTGCTGTAAGCTTCCAGGTAGCGGCCTGTTTGGGATGGTAAAATATTGGTCAGATGATACCGATAGTTTTATGAGACTTATTTGCATGATCGAACTTACCGATGAGCAGGAACATGGTCAGAAAGACAACCGAGTCAAAGTAGGTCGTTGTGTCGCCCATGCCATCCGGTGAAGCTTCCTGCGAGGCTGCCAGTCCCAGAAGTGCGATGGACGAGAAATACGCCACAGAGACACCGGAGGAGACCTACACACCGTTTCGAAGACAATTAGCACTATTGAAGAATATCCAAGATGGTAAAGTGAACCCACCAAGAGGTTCATACTCCCAAACCTAACAAACCTCTTCCACACCGGTGTCTTACTTCCCCTGCGCCACAACGCCCTCAGCTCCTTCAAGCTCCTCCTATGAAACGTCCCCGTACTGCCAAACATCACCGGAGTCGCCAAGAAGAATAAACTCCACTGGATCCTGCTCGTGTTGCCGGTCCACATCGGTTCCATGAGAAAGGCTTTCGTGGGGTTGGAGGAGGGTACGAGACTCATGAACACCACGCCGATGATGAAGGTGGGGATAGCGACGAGGACGGAGAACAAGAGACGGATGAGCATGTGGCGCTGTTCGCGAATGATCATAGCGCGGCCGCGTTCCTCGAGGGAGGGAGGTTTGTAAATTGAGACGGTGAAGCAGGACGAGGGTGTGGCGGTGGCAGGTACGGCGGAGGGTGGCTGGGAGAGGTTTTTACAAGAGGAGATAGCGGAGATTATATGACGGATGGTGAATGAGGGTGGCGACGGGTCGTATGAGATTCTGAGGATGGGATCGGTGTGGTCTATGATTGGCTTCTCGATGCGCACACGGTTACCGAATTTCTCTAATGCTGCCATGACTTTGGCCGGACAGTGACTGGATGCAAAGAATGACAAGGGTCGGCCTGATAATCTACGGAGGATCGAAATGGTGATACTCACTGGCAAAACATTCCATCGACCTGGAGAGAGACGATACGAGTAGAGCTCTGCGTCTTGGGACCCATTCTCGAAGACGACTTCTTTACTGGCTCCACACTTGTGACAGTGGCGTCGTACCCCGCATCCTCAATGACCTCGACTACTGCATCTATTACCTTTTTGTGCTGAACCACCACAGAGGCAGAGTTGCCCAGAAGATTGACATTGACATCCTCGACGTCGTCCAATTCAGAGACGAGGCGTGTAATAGTGGACGAACAGCTGGCACAGGTCATACCCTGGATGGATAGTAAGACCGTGTACGGACCGTTCTCACCCTCCTCGCCACTACTTTCTGGCTGGATGGGCCGCAAGTCAACGATATCGGCCTCATAGCCGATGTCCTCTACTGCTTCGACTACAGTACCAGAAAGGTCCCGGTTCGACAGAGTAAGCGTCGCAGAGTTAGACAGTAAAGAGACCGAAACATCGGAAACGCCAGGAAGTTCGGACAAGGTCTGGGTGATCGTAGAACTGCACGACTAAAAATAATAGAAGGGTAGTGAGCATATTTGTGGGTGCTGAGGTAAAAGCTTATATGAATAGAAATAGTCTGTAAGACCGAGGAACTTACTGCGCATGTCATGCCACCGACAGAAAGGGTGAGGTGAAATGGCTGGGATTCCTCGGTGCTAGTGGGGATGGCGATGTGCTGGGGTTCGCTATGTTTCTCCGGTGACGAGCTGGCAAGCGAGTCTTGGGACCCACCATGGGCGTGCTTCCCCTCGAGGTCGTTACGGCACATATAACATTGGTCAACATGTTTTTGACGCCGACCGGACAAGAGGGAAGAAGTGAATGAACTATCGGGAAGACGGGAGGGTCCTGCGAGAGGCGTGCTGGCGATGTCGAATCCCGCGTCCTCAATCTCGTTCTTGATCAACCGTGGCGAGAGGTCCTTGGAGTGGGCGACGGTGACAGATTGAGAGACGACGGAGACATGGATAGAAGTAGGCGCTGGACGAAGGGAGGAGAGGGTCTCCTCGATCGTATGCACACAGCTAGATGGCTGAGATTCAGTCATATTCCATCGAGTGGAATAGAGTGCCTCTTACCTGCTACAGTGAAGGTTAGAGACGAAGAGAGTCGTGACGACGTTTCCGCTGGTATCCATGGTGGTGTGGAGGGAGTCAACGAAGTCCGACGAAACGAGACGACGAGCTTTAAGTGAAAACGGGGCGGCCATGTTTGGTTCTGGTGTTTCCTTGCCGTAATTAGCGTGAAAGCGGATTGTACTCGGTGATGAATGTTCGGCTGAAGTGGCCACAGGTTTACGTTCTACGCAAAGACGGTGAAGCAGGGAGACGGCTTTTAAAGGAAACAAAAACGCCCGTCATTGGTTGGAGCACAAATCGCGCAAGTCGATCACTCATCACTGACTAAATTCTTATCTAATCTCGAGGCAATTGTGCGCGCCAACGAGATGGCTCCCCACGCTCTGATGCGGCGTTGACGTCGACAGTGACACAGGTTGACACCGATGCCGATTCTCGAGTTTGCACGCCATAATGTCCACCTATTGAAGCTAACCATGAGCACACCAGATTCATAGGACATCAACTGGTCTCCTGTGCCTCGACAAGCACTCTCACCATTTTCCTTCCACCAAGTAAAAGTGCTTTGGGGATTCGAAATCGGTTGCACTGCCCGGCGTTTGGGAGCTCTACCGCACGGTGCGTCATGACCATATGTTGACTTTCATGTTTAGCCTTTGTACATAGTGGGTCCCCAGTGCGCCCATCATCAAGCCGGAGGAAGTCTTGACCTTTATGAATCCCGGTTTTAAACACCTATGCATCACACTTTTTTTAGTGAAGTGGATGATTATTTTCTGATTGCTACGAGCAATAATGCGAAAGACAAATCTATTGAAGGGATAGTTGTTTGGACATCAGGTTTGTGCTGTCTTTGGTACGCCCGATCCATTCCGATTGCGCTCTCCCGATGGTATGAATGACGCACGTTTTAGTCCATGATCCCCCACGAGCTTTGCTGGTACCAGCACAACCTTTCTCTGAGCTACATTAGCCACACCCACCCAACATCATATCTAAGGATGGCCCAGTGCCCGGTATACACTGCACTCACCAGTTTGTTTGGTTTGTGCTAAGTGCATGGATACACAGGGCGCGAAGATGTGATTACAAAGGCTAAATCCTGCAAGTCTCCTTAGACGGGTGCACATGCACACGAGATGCAGCGCTAGCAAAAGTCTAGCAACATCGGCACTCTCTGTGATGGAAGACCATACTCCATTTCTCCGACCCCTCTCGTGATCTATCATCCCATCTTCTCTGATTCTTCTCTCAGTCCGCCCGTGACATGTCCGATGTCTCTCCGCTGACCAAGGAAGAGGTCGAGGCCGCTTACAGCTTTATATCCTGTGAATATAAATCTTACGAGAATGAAAGCGAGCGTCAGGCAGAGTTGGAAGGAGTTATCGAGTCGATGTTCCCTGTTTGTGGAGTCATCCTTCGGGAAACCACCCTTCTTTTAGGAGGTGCGATGGTCGTGGATTTCGATTGGGCCGGGAAGGAGGGAGAGGCGAGGTATCCGGCGACTATGAACAAGCGATATCAACTGGCCTGAGGATGCGAATCCATTTGGATTGACCACGCACGACCACGACCCTGACATGTTGAAGAAGTTTGAGGATGAGGTGGACAGGGAGGAGTGGAGATCATGTCAACCGGAATTGAACAGATGTCTGTTATCTCGCCCCTTCTCGTGTATTTTTCTCTTGTACTTTGTGTCAAGCTGTGATATCATGTAGCTTACTCGATTTTCTCTAGCCTACTACTTTTCGACCAGTCATTTCTGCCGTCGTCCGTACAGTGAACGAGCTGCAATTTCAAAGCTGCGAGACAGCAATATTTATCTAATCTCGAGGCAATTGTGCGCGCCAACAGTTGGGCATCGGCTCCTCGGCCACCCCATGTTTTCGGGACTTGGCACGGCAAAGTCCACTCTCGACTTTGTGTTTCATTCGGTTTCTGGCCATCGGAACGTCTTTCACTCTGTCCGCTTTCATTCTATCTTCGCTTTGCTCTTCGACATGGCGAACATCCACCGCGATGGCAGACAATCCCGTTTCTCTCTTCTCCAGTCCCCAGATAGAAATCCCGCTCGCTCTAGCTCACGCCTCACCGAGCGGTCATCAACCCCTTCTCCTACCGGCTCACATTCCGACTTGCTCTATGTCTCCGAACAAATACGGACACCCATAATCCTCGGAGTTTGTGCCATGGATATAAAAGCGAGGTCAAAAGCGATGCGAGAGATTCTAACTCGCCTCGTCGAGCGTGCACGCGGCGGAGTGGAAGTAAAGGTTTTCGGGGATAAGGTCATTCTCGACGAAGGTGTGCTCCTTCCTCCTTTGTTACAAAAACCTAATAAGCTCACAACCGATTTACGCATACCAAAAGACGTTGAGAGCTGGCCAAGATGTGATGTCCTTATCTCGTTCTTCTCTACCGACTTCCCGCTAGACAAAGCTATCTCCTATGTCAAGCTGCGAAACCCACACTGTATCAATGACCTGATTCCCCAAGCACTCCTCTGGGACCGTCGCCTCGTCGGTCAAGTCCTCGATCACCTCAAGGTCCCTACACCCTCACGGCTTGAAGTCTCTCGTGACGGCGGCCCAAAGGTTGATAAGGAGCTCAAGGAGTACATGAAGAAAAAGCTCGGTATCGACCTCGGCACGTTCCAGGTGACGCCCGAGGTCGTATTGCGTGAAGACGGAGACGCGATCGTCGTCGATGGCAAGGTCCTAGAGAAGCCATTTGTGGAGAAGCCTGTGAGCGGCGAGGACCATAACGTGTACATTTACTTCAAAGGGGGAGGGGGAAGACGGCTGTTCAGAAAGGTGAGCCCATGACGTTATTGATCTATCCCCATTCGTAGCGCGTTTTATTTAGGCTTTGAATGCGGTTCGATTGTCCAGGTCGGGAATAAGAGCAGTGAATTAGACCCAACGCTGACCGAACCGCGAACGGACGGCTCGTATATTTACGAAGAGTTCATCGACGTTGATAACTCTGAAGACATAAAGGTCTATACCGTCGGCAGAGAATACACTCATGCGGAGACCCGCAAGTCTCCTGTCGTGGATGGAGTCGTGCGACGCAATACGGAGGGCAAGGAGATCCGGTCCGTAAACATCTCCTCGTCCACTCCTCTCTCCAAAACCAAAACATACGATAGCTAAACTCGGAGGGCACTGAAAGATTCATCACTCACCTCAGCGACGAGGAAAAGTCGTGGGCCGCCAAGATATGCGAAGGGTTTGGTCAGAGGGTGTGTGGCTTTGACATGTTGCGCTGCGATAACGGGACGCGCAGCCAGGTGATCGACGTGAATGGATGGAGTTTCGTCAAAGGGAACGAGTCCTATT
The DNA here is from genome assembly GCF_000264905.1 of Stereum hirsutum FP-91666 SS1. NCBI lineage: Eukaryota > Fungi > Basidiomycota > Agaricomycetes > Russulales > Stereaceae > Stereum > Stereum hirsutum. The sequence continues at coordinate 1,461,903 of NW_006763139.1, read as the reverse complement.
ATGGTGCGTGTCCCGTGTCCCACGTTCTCGTCCTCTTGCGTCACTGCATCTCACCGCATTCGCGTCCTCTTTGCTTGCTCTCTTCTCTGCCCTGCTTTGACCCCACTCCACTCCAAAAATCCAACTTCAATGTCTTCTTCATACAACTCATCATCCTCCTCATATAACCTCCCGTCCTGGCTCGCAGATAAAGCCGCAGAAATTCTCTCTACGCTGTGTGGTAGAGTGTCCGCATCGCCAGATAGGTCGCTCGTTGCCGCCGAATCGCCACTTCCAGAATCGTCTACCTGGCTGCTCAAAGCGAACGTCACCGTCTTCCGACACGCCGACCGCACGCCGAAACAAAAGCTCAAATTCAACTTCCCCATCGGCGAGATATGGACACAACCCTTCGTCCGTCTCCTCAATGGTGAGAGAGAGGAGATCATCCTGCGAGAGCAGGAGCAACTGAGGTGGATTGCCGGCGCCGTCGAGGAGGCGAAGAGTCTCGGTGCGGACGGGGAGGATCTGACGAAGCTGACGCTGTTGAATACCGCACTGTTCAGTAAGATAGAATTGCCGGGTACGAAGGCGCAGTTGAAGCCGGTGTACTCGAAGAAGCAGGCGGGTCAGGAGAGGAAATTGACGAAATTGACGCTCGTGTTCAAGTGGGGAGGCGAGTTCACGCACTCTGCGAGATATCAGTCGAGGGATCTCGGAGAGAATATGAAAAAGGATATTTCGATTATGAGTGAGTTTCCTTTTTCCCATTTGGCAGGATATGACCCGGTCGTTCACGGGGCTGACGAACGTGTGTCGTGTGTGCGATGTGGTTGGATAGACAAGGAGGCGCTAAGCAACGTAAAGGTATGTCTCTGATTTCTCCCCTGATTAGGCGCAAATTATCATCCATCGTCAAGTCGCGCGTTTACGTTCCATTGCTCATCCTTGTCCTCTTTCGTAGATATTCACCTCCTCCGAGCGCAGAGTGATCGCCTCCGCAGAAATATTCGCAGCCGCTCTCCTCGACAACCCCCCAGCGAACTATTCCGCCAATTCGACACCAAGTTCGAGATCCTCTAACGATGGTTACCGCGACTCGAAACCTCCCACACCACCACGAGAACCACTGAAGCTCATTGTGCGCAAGGACCTGCTCGATGATTCGAATGCTGCCAAAGACTTGATGGATGATGTCAAGAAGCGGCTGAAGATCCTTCTGCGGCCTGGAGAGCCGGAGAAGAGGCCTGAGCTGACGTGGCCAAAGAGTATGAAGAAAGAGCCTGTAGAGGTTGTCAGGGTGAGCGCTTTCGTTCCCTAATTTACTGCTGAAAGTGCCGCTTTTTTGCTCATTATGTATCCAGGAGGTTATCGAGCTACTGAGCTCTTTCCGGGATACTATGCGGAAGAATTTCGAGTTGTTCGACGTGGACAAGATCCAAGAACGATGGTACGTCCTGGACCGATCATATACTTCCACCACACATTTACTTCCGTCACATATTTGCTTCCGTCGACTTCCCCGTCCCCGTTTCTCCACTCGTCGACCATAATCTGACCTCTGCTTCCTCTCCTCTTCAGGTGCTGCGGCGACGAACCTTGGCTTTTCCGAGAACGCTGGGAAAAACTCTTTGAAGACTTCTGCGACGTCAAACCCGAAAAATTCGACCCATCCCGCGTCTCTGAGTTATATGACACTATCAAGTACTGCGCGCTTCACCACCGTGCATTCCTGTTCGCGATTTTCGACGAGAAGTCGTCGAAGGATCATGTGCAGCAGCAGGATCGGAAACTGCATGAGCTCTATGGGAGGGCGAAAGCGCTTTTTGATCTTGTGGCACCACAGGAGTATGGGATCGATCCGGATGAGAAGTGCGTTTTTGTCCACTCTTTCTGACAATCTCTGTGTGTTCTTAACTGATTGGCCTTGTTCGCTTTCGCTTTCTCGTATGAAGAGAGGAGATCGGCGTGCTTACGTCGCTTCCACTCCTGCGGAATGTGGTCGACGATCTCGAGAATGCAAGGAATAACGGCGGGAGCTCCCTGACGTGCTATTTCACGAAGGAGAGTCATATACATACGCTCGTCAATCTCGTCCTACTATCCGGTCTGCCAATCGCGAACCGGAGGATACCTGAGCTTGATTATGCTGTGCGTGCATCCTCTTCCTCTTTCGCGTGCTGACATGACTTGCTAATGGTCTGTTGCCTTGGTGTATATATTTTCTATAGTCGCATATCACGTATGTCATCCCCATTTTTGTTAAATGAAGCAGGGCTGACATTCGTTTATGTAGGTTCGAGCTCTACGAGCGCAACCATGGCCGCGGAAAATCCGACAAGGAATATTCCATCAAGCTCTCGCTTAGCGAAGGCGCACACTCATCCAACGTCCTTGACTCTGCGCTCGATGCAAGACATTCACTCAACGTGCAGCCGAGACGGTATGTTCTCGTCTTTCTCTTTTTCTCACTGTCTTCTGCACGAGGCAGACTCTATTCTTCGCGTTATACCTGTGATCCGCACGACTCGTTGACTGACTGATCCACCTATGTGCTTTCGTCTATCCAGGAAACTCACACAGCACCTACCGTACAGCCTTGTCATCTCGAAGTTGTCAAAACATTTCGGTAGACAGATCGAAGTTCGTCCTTTTTCTTTCGATAATACCCTCAAGCCTCCTCTTTGCTTCATACGAAGTAATGTACTCATCTGTCTGCGTTGTTGTTATGTCATTTGTAGATGGATGACGATGCGGCGGCGCCGGAGGTTATTGAGGCACTCAGCACGCCTGTGGCCAACGAGAGTAGCAAGGATTTCCCTTGATCCATCAGACTTGAAGCACATCAGTAGAAGTATAGATTCTCAAGACTTTAGAGATTGACCACTTTCTGCTCCGCTCCTCATCGCCTTGACGCTCCGACCCGAGCTCATTTACTCTACGGATTACAGTGCTCCATTCTTCCTACACCTGGTGAGTTCCGATCGACTTTCCATACATCTACACTACACTATCGAACACTTGTAGCATTACACTTCCTGGGCCTTCGTCACCTACAATTGTAGCCTATCTAGAAGCTATTCTCAGTCTCCTGAATGACACCTTCACCAGAGACGTTCATCTCTGTGGGACTCGCCCTGCGGTGTAATCGAGAGGAGCTCAGATTAGGTGGGTTTGGTGTACTTCATCATCGTGACCTTGAGCGGGAGCTGGGGCTCGTCAATGTGCTCTCGCCCGGGCAGGGCGGGAGTCTGTACAAGGGAGAGGCGCCACTTAATTTCCTCTTGCCCTGGCGCGGGGGCGAGCTTAAAGTTCTCGATGATAGCGAAAAGGATCGTCTCTGTGAAGGAATGAAGGATGAGAGGGCGAAATGGCGAGGCAGGAGGGTGTAAGCGACATACTGAGCTCAATTTCGGCGAATTTCATGCCAATGCAGGAGCGGTTGCCACCGAGGAACGAAAGTCTAGAGGGCACGAACGTGAGTGCGAGACGGTGAGTTTTCGATTCAGGGTACGAAGACGTACGTGTGAGAGAAGGCACCGGGTACAGAAGCGTCGTTGACCGATTGTGGGAGACCGTCGACCCAGCGCTCGGGGGTCCACTTGTCAGCGTCGGGGCCCCAGATATCTGGGTCGCGGTTAACAGCCTCAATGCCGACGACGATGGTCTGGTTCTTGTTAACGGGCAATTCTCGGATGACCTCGCCGTTGTTGAGCGTGACGGGCTCGCCGAGGGGGATAATGATCTCCTCTGTGGCACTAGATACCATTTTCAGCATGTTAACTAGGAAGAAGAGGAGGATCACCTACGTGCGATGCTGGAAGGAAGCGGGGGCGTAGAGACGGAGGGTTTCACGATAGCATGCGTCAAGGAAGGCTTTGATCGAGCCCGACATTAGTGATGTTCAAAGATGAGATGAGGCAGCGAGACTCACGAAGGGTGGTGACGGTGTGGTAATCAAGCTCGTCGTGGCTGTCGGCACGGGCCTTGTTTAACTCTTCGCGGAGACGACGCTGACGTGGGAGGTCTTGCGCAAGGGAGTGTAACATGCGAGCGATGGCAGAAGCGGTCGTATCGTGTGCGGCCGAGATGAGCGTGTTCATCTGACCCATCACCTCTTCATCGGGCAGATAATCCTTCTCATTGGCAATAGCTGATAAGTTGGCACGCACTGATGGAATCAAACCCACAGGTCAGCCACACATTAGCGAAAAAGACAGGGACAAGATGTACTCAGGATGCTCATGACGTCCTTTCCCGAGCCCACCTGTGCCTCCTCCTCAGCGTCACCCTTGAGCAGAGCCTGCCTTTTCTTTTCGTAGAGCGCCTCGCTGTTTCTCTGGAGGGTCTCAACGATCTTGCGAACCTTCTGCACGCGCGGAACAGGGGTGATGCGCGCGAGAAAGCGTTGGAGCCAGACAGGCAGGTTCTTCATACACCAGACGCAGATTGGCATGAATTTGCGGAGCGGGTAGACAGTGTAGCTGTCGAGCACCGGGGATTGTCAGTGGCAGTTGAAAGAGGACATGGCAAAACCAGGGAAGACGTACGGGAGCTCACGTGCAGCGACCATGTAGTCGTTGTCCTCTGTCGAGTCGTCCAGTGCATCGAATGAATAGCCGAGCGCACCGACTCCAACGCCCTCGAGGGCCGAACGAGAGGACCATTTCCAGAGGTCGAGGATTGTCGACATTTTCTGAGAGGCCATCTCTGCGTCGGAAGGTAAAGTGGGCTGCGCTTCGAGTATCTTGGCTTGGAAGACGTCCCGCACTTGGTAGGCAATTTTCCAGAAGGTGGGGGTGAGCTCGCGCATGTGAGACACACCGAAGAGAGGGTTGATCATCTTGCGCTGCCTGAGTTGAGATGATTCGTTAGAACGTATAGGAGGGTGTATGAAGGTCGTCGAGAGAGGAAGACACTCCGCTAAAGGGGGGCGTAGTACCGTACATGTTCTATAGCAGAATGAGGATGAAGGAGACATACTTTTTGTGTGTATTCCCGTGTACCGAGATGAGGCCCGGGCCGAAACAGTAGTAAAATTCGCTGCGGCAGAACGGTTAGCATCGGTAGAGTTAATCAATGACAGGACATACGACATCATAGCAGGTGTCTCATCGAAGACGTGGGTGTCGCGGACAAGGACGTGGTGCAGCGCACGGGTGTCGGAGAGGTAAATTTGCTCCTCCTGTGAATTGGGCAGAAGGTAAGCTTGTTTTTTTGGGATAAGGGTACGGTTCATAGATTCACCCCAGCAATCATGTTGACTTTGAAGGCCTTGCCATATGTTTTGGAGAGTTCGTGGTGGTAGTGAAGACCGTTAGGGCCTGAATAGAGGTCCTCGGCGTTTCCTGAAGAGTAGAAGGTCAGCTTGCTATGTGCAGGATACCAAGAGGGGTCTCACCGAGCATGAACGACTTCGGCTCGGGGCCAGGAAGGGGAACAAGGCACTTGATCGCCTGCCGGCGCCAGGCAGAATACAGGCCGTAAGCAGTAATCAAGGCAAAGGTGAGCCCGTATATTTGAGTGTAGGTGACGAGGCCATGTAGAATGGAAGAGTTGGTCGTCGGCGAGTGGAGGCCAAGCCAATCAGTATACAAGGCGAGGGGGTTGGAGACGTTGGCTTCGCTGATCATAGAGAATGGTCGATGCTGAAGAAATCGATCTATTACTGAGTGTTGTTTTCACGTTCGAAACGTTGTCCCCGGGTTGGGTGAAATGCTACTCAGCCGGGCGTAAAGTGGACCAGAGTCACTAGTAGATAGGGCGGCAAGGACAGCCTGATGAGCATCACTACTTTATAGCTTCCCGCGGGATTTGGGGATGAGTCCGTATGCTGGTGTGGAGCTTCATTCCCGATAGGTATCTGGTTTGGCAACAACATATAGACCGTCGTGCGAAACTGGGGAAGTATTCATCAGCGTTGCGCAGAGCCCAGGGATGCGGCAGAGGTGAGTTGGCGTGCCAAGTAGTATGCATTCGGAGTCCGAAATATCTGGGTTATGCTCAGGCTCCTGTAATAGATGACTAGACACTAGCGCGGAGTCCAAATTACAATACTCATTGACGTTGCGTATCACAAGGTAGATGGATGCGGTAGAGGTGCGTGAGCCTGTGTGAACGTAGGTGAACGCGGGGACAAGTTCGGAGTCCGAAACATCTGGTCTAGGACACCATTTTGGGCTGGAAAAATGTATTCGACCCCCGCTTTCGACTCATACAACAGAACGGAGGACCCGACGCAGATCAGTCAAACTTGACCATGTACGACATGATCTATCTGGCGTCCTAAACGGCCATGGGAACTCGTCCACCTCATTTCGCACATGGTGCCATCGTGAGACTGACCGAAGTTCCTACTAGTAGAAATCAACGCCCATGTTCTTTCCGGATCATTTCTAGGTACGTGGCTAGTCACCAGGCACTCCGTACTACTCTTAGTTTTCGAAGCAGACCTCACACAAGACAATCGTTGTGTTAGTGCTCGAGCGTGCCCTTTGTACGCAAAGCATACGATAGTCTCGCTCATCATGGGATACGGGGCACCTTCGAATCACCTATGAGGGTGATAGCCGAGTGTTCTTGCGAAGATATTCGCCAGAGCATGCCGCTATGAGCGTAAAAGGACTCACAAGGCTCAGAGCACTACATACTGGGTGTATCGTTGGTGGTGTGTTCTGCCTCTGAGAAGTCTCTGCCGTAAAACAGCAGTTGTCGATAGTAGTAAACCTTCCTTTCTTCCATTGATCAAGTTCTTCTATGTATGTAATATCGGACGGCTCACGGCTCTGGATGATTGACTTCAGATTTTTCCCAGCCTCCAAACTACGGTTCGACGATAGAGCTTCAGGCTTAACCTCGACAACCTCCAGTGGGTTTAAATCTTTTTGGGAGGGATCGTACTCACTCATGTCCAACACAGTTCCCGATGACATCATCAATAGCCTCTCCTTCTCCGCAGCGCACACAAGACCTCGCGGACACCGGGAAAGTCAGCCCCGTCGACTTTCAGAAGCCACTCAAAGATGTCGAGCAGAACGGTGCATCCTGGCTCTCTGTTCTACCAATCAGCGAGAATATTAGGTCCAATAGCGGGCGCACGTCACCGACTCTCCTGGATGCAGAGAAAGGGAAACCATTGAATGTCATCTATGTCGACTTTGAGCCGGGCGACATGCGCAACCCCGCGAACTGGTCGCGCCGACGCAAATGGCTCGTTACCTTTGTCGCGTCGTATTTCACCGCCCTGACCGGTAAGTCCATCACTTCACCTCTACACCACGCATACTCACTCATCCTCCGACGGCAGGCGCAACCGCCTCGGCGTACTCGATGGGCTTTCCCTCGATGATGCGCGACCTCGGGTGCAGCCAAGAGCAAGCTGCCCTCGGCATCTCCATGTTCTGTCTCGGCTTCGCGCTCGTCCCGCTCCTCACATCTGCCTTTTCTGAAGAGTTCGGCCGCAGACCGCTCTATGTTGTCTGTACCATCGTCTTTACCGCCATGTACGTCGTCCAGGCGAGCGCGAAAAATATCCAGACTGTGATTGCCGCACGCTTCATCTCCGGCGCTTTTGGCTCGACGGGTGCGACGATGGTGGGTGGTACCGTCGCAGATATATGGCAGCCAGCAGAGTGCGTCCCTTCCCCTCATCTTCTAAGGCTATGGCTGACCCAACATATCACAGACGCGGGCTGCCTATGGCGATTTACTCTCTCTTCGCCGTCGCTGGAACCGGGACAGGCCCGATTATTGCAGGTTGGATTGAGATGTCGATGGGCTGGAGGTGGATCCAGTGGTTCCATACCATGTAAACCTCTCGCCCTTGCTCTCGCTCTCGCCCATGCTTCGATTATTACTGATACACTTGGCTGTAGGGCTGGGGGTCTTTGCATAGTCCTCACTTTCACCGTCTGCAAAGAGACGCGCACAGGCATCATGCTCACCCGCAAAGCTAAGAAGCTCCGCGCCGAGACAGGCGACCTGCGGTATCGCGCCAAGGCCGAGGTCGAGCGTGGGTCGATGAAAAGGCTGCTATGGGTCAGCTCAACGCGACCAATCAGTATGTCTACGGTGCTCTCTGGTCCTTGGATGTATCCACTCGCTTACTGTTATCACAGTCCTCCTCACCACGGAGCCGACGGTGATCGTTTTCAGCGTTTGGATTGCCTTCGCATGGGGCATCATGTACAGCATGTTCGAGTACGCTGTCGTCTCGTTGGCATTTTCATTTACATCGAGTCTCACATACGCTTGACTAGGTCGATCCTGCCCGTCTTCCAGAGCCTGTACGGCTTCAATCAGGGCCAAGTAGGCCTAACCTTCAGTGGTATGACGTACGTACTTTCAGTCCTCTCCTCTACTTATCTTCATTTTATCTTCACCTTCATAGTTCATTAAGCTGAAAGATTAACTTGGGGTTAGCGTTGGTGCGCTGCTCGGCTTTGTGACCAACTTCTACCAAGAGTCTCTCTACCGGTATAACTTCTGCTCTTCCATGTCATCCGAATTCTTGGTCTGATGGCTCGGGGTTCTCACTTTGAACAGAAAGTATTTCCCCTTTCGCGGCCCTGAAGCTCGACTGTATGCCGCCTGCGCCGCGGCGGCCATGTTTCCCGCGGGCATGTTTATCTATGCGTGGTGCTCGCAAGTTGATATCCACTGGATCGTACCCATCATCGGTGTCACGGTGAGCCACCTCTAGTCGTGTGTTGACATGAAGGGAAAGCGCCACTGATACCTGCACCATAGCTGTTCATGTGGGCAACGTTCATCATGTACCTCGCCGTAGGCTTTCCTCTCCTCGTCCCCCTTTTGGACATATGTTCATCTGATCTGGTATGCTTGCGATTCTGAAGGTCTTCACATATCTTGCGGATTGCTATGGTATTTACGCCTCATCTGCTCTCGCCGGGCAGTCCCTCCTTCGTGCGTTGACTACAGACCTTGTTTATCTGCCCTGTACTGATTGATGCTCGCAGGAAACCTCATGGGAACCGCTTTTCCACTCTTTACGACGCCGATGTACAACCACCTTGGCTACCACTGGGCTTCGAGCCTGTTTGGGTTCATAGCGGTTGTGATGATCCCTATACCATATGCATGTCTTGTTTTTCACCTGTTTTCACCGTCTGCTCTTGTGACTAATAGTACTGCATCCCCCAGGTCTTGATGTTCTTTGGTCCAAAGATTCGCGCGAAGAGCCGCTTTGCAAGCACCGTCGTGCATAAGCAGAGCTGAATGCCTATGCCAGCAGGCTGGAAATTCCGCGGCAAGCGACCCTGAGCGTAGTATGCTCCATGGACTGAGAAGTTGGCACTCAGAAAAGGAAGACAGGGAAGGAGCCCCAAATGACCAAAGAAAACTTACAACTCTTTACATAAAAGAATAATGGCTCATTTTGGAGTCCTTCGAAACATTTGCTTTCACACAAGAGTTGTCTAATGATTTCTTTGTGCAACAAAATGAGATCGAGGGCGTGGGCAAACGAGAGGAACGCGCAGGGTTGCAATATCATGGGACTGCGTGGGTCTTCCCCGCACGACCATAGGAGCCCGTGGATATACTCATGCAGAATCCGAAAAGGCCACGAAGGACTGCGTGGGATATTGTAGGATTGCACCAGACACTACGGTCGGAAGCCGAGCACACTTGAAGACACAGATTTCATTTTTGTTCTGCAAACACGTCATATAATCGTTAGCCCGTGGACGTACTAAGTTATGTACCGACGGAACACGCAGCATTGCGTGTGACGTCGAGGAATTGCGTGCGATCCCGTGTAAACCTGAGTGTACACAACCCAAGAAATCATCGAGGCTCCGGCGGGCATGCTACAATGCCACTTGCTCAAGACACTTGGCAAGGATAGTATTGGTATTCGATAATTCGTGGGTTCGAGATATACTACATTCCTCAGGCCTCAGCACGGATATAATTTGCACAATCCTCGCGCTAGCCGCCACTACTCTCTGTCACTACTAGTAGTAGGCTGGTATACAACCGGGTTTCAGACATGAATGATCGTAGTCCCGGACAATCCCGCGGGTTGTAATAATAGTTCGGCGCCTTCCTTCCTTCCTAACTCCATTCGTCCCTACAGCTCATCTTGGCTCGCCCAATCCTGCATGCCAATCCCCCATTCAAAGGATCGTGCAGGTCATTTTTCTCTCGTGCAGACGCTCTTGCTAAACTTACAAACTTCAGACTCCTCCCGGATGTTCCTTATATTACCAGGACCATTTTGCGCTTGTTTTTCGCTCTTCATTTACCCTACCTTACTGGCATCTGGTCCAAAAGCCCCTGACGACCTCAACACTCGCAGCAACTTCTCTTCAGAATGTCTGACCTCAGGAACCCTTCTCAAGCGAACCTTCGTCGGCGTGTGCTCGACTCCGAGCTCTTTTGTCTTGTGTCCAGTAGTTCATGTGGGTCATGGGCATATTCGTGGAGTACTTTGTCTTTTCAGTCATTCCTCAGTTATTTCTCACTGAAAACATACAGAATGCATAACCACCTCAAGATTTGTCGCTGCGGTCACTCTCGGATTTCACACCTTGGTTTTTCCCAAGTTTTTCCGCTCAGTTTCATGATCCGACTCAGAGTTTCGCTCATGATCCTCGGAGATACAGGAGATGGTTCGCCCACCCAACGCAAACTCAGTCCGCATGGAATGATTCACACTCGAGATTAATGGTCGCTATATGGTCATTAGAACGAGGTCAGGTTGTGGCCCCTTGACCCTCAATCTGGATTCAAAGGCTGTACATGCTTTTCCGCATCCTCGTGAAAAGGTTTCCGCCCATATTCAACCCCTTCTTGGCCCTAAAGGTGCGGCATCTGGTCTTGCATTCGGTTTACCCCGCATGCTCACGAGCATCCCAAGAGGTTCCTACTGATCCTATCAAGGATGTCTGACGGTCTAGCATGCTCTGGCGAATGTCTATCACTGGAAACCATCGGCTATCAGCTTTGGGAATGCTTCGAAGGTCCCCTGCTTCGCATGACTGCACACCATTCGTGCTCAGAACAAGACTTTCGTAAGTTATGCTTTGCGCGCAAAGGAATCGAGGAAAGCACGAGTGAGTACACTGCATTAGCAGTGATACATACATCCTGCCCTCCGGTGCCTATCGGACCTAGGGATCTCATAACGCGAATTGCGTCTGTTTTAATGCAAGACTTATGCAGAGAGTACGTTTGCGCGACGCAATCAGAATCTGGATTTATTCGAAATCGTTTAAGACACGCATTCTTGACCAACACTGTGTGACCACATCCTCATAATGCCCTCCATACGTGCTCAGCATGCTCAGAACGTGATTCTTGAGTATCAACTTCGACTGGCTAAGTCGAAAACAGGGCTCCCCCCTCTCCGTCCTCCTCCTTTGCGCGAAAATAACGGTGAACCAATCCGTGTTGGCATTCTTGGCGGGGGTATTGCTGGACTCTATGCCGCCCTTCTCATCGACTACCTTGGACCTGAGAGTGGGATCGCCTACGACATTTTAGAAGCAAACCCAGACCGTATAGGCGGACGTCTGTACACGCATCGATTCAGCGACTCGCCCAATGACTACTTTGTGAGTGACTCAGTGGTCAATGTCGTTAACTCTAACGCCCTAACATCGCTCTTCAGGATGCAGGAGCGATGCGCTACCCAAAAATTCCATGGATGAAGCCTACCTTCGCCCTCTTCAAATATCTCAACCTCGACGACCCTAAAACGCTTATACCTTACTACCTCAGGGACTTGCGCGGTAACAACATCTGCCACTTCAACAACACAGCCATCCTCTCCGCACGCCTCGAGGCTGCGGACGCTCGAGGTGACTTAGATCCGTTCGGCACTAAGGTCTGCGGCCTGACCGACACGGTCGATAACCTCGTCGGCAAGAAGCTCAACCCGTTCAAGGACATGCTCACTGAGGATTTTCAAAGTGGGTGGGAGGTGCTGATGTCGGTCGATCAGTGGTCAATGAGGGACTGGCTCGCCTCGGCTGCAGATGATTCTCAAGAGGCATATACAGAGCCGGTATGTAGACTGCAGTTATGTTCACTACTAACAGAGCGCTTCTGACACGAACTTTTTTGAAAAGCTCATCAATTATCTCGAGACGTTCACTTCGTCCTCTGGTAAGTTATCTTCCAAACGGTCAACTTTCAAATAATCATCCCCAATCCAGGCCTTTTCAACTGTGCGCTATCGGAGATGATAATGGACGCAATGGACTTCGACTACCAGCCAACACCCGAGTGGTTCACCGTTCAGTAAGTTTCTCTCCTACGCTGTTCTGTGAAGTCGCTAACCCGAGTCACAGGGGAGGCGGAGAAGTAATTGTGAATTCCATCATCGACCGTCTAACTCAACCCGTCTATCGAGGCCGCCGCGTCACCGCAGTTGCTCCCGTCTTCGAGCCCGAGTCCACAACTCCAATCGCACTCAATGTCACGACCACCTCCGAAAACGGCCTGGTCGATTCCCAATACGAGCACGTCATCTCCACGCTGCCCTTTGGCTGTCTTCGCATGGTCGATACGTCTGCCCTCGAATTCCCCTGGGACCTACAAACGGCGCTCAGGACGCTCCATTACGACTCTGCTGTCAAAGTCGCCGTAAAATTCAAAACAAGGTGGTGGGAGAAACTCCCCCACCCTCAGGTCGGCGGTGCCTCGACGACCGACCGGCCGACGCGGATGGTCGTATACCCTTCGTATGGTATTGGCTCGGAGGACGCGACGATGATTGTGAGCTACACCTGGGCACAGGACGCCCTTCGCATCGGCGCGTACGCCAAGGGCCATGACACCTCGAGCGAGCTGGCGCTCCTTGAATGCATCAAACGCGACCTCGCCGACATGCATGGCATCAAGGATTTGAGCGTCCTTGATCACGTCGATTACAAGATTGTCGACTGGTATGGCGACGAATATTCCAATGGTTCGTTCTTTCCTACCCCCCAGTGTAGCAACAACAGCTGATGTTGGCGTGATCTAGGTGCCTTCGCTCTCTTCGGTCCGGGCCAGTTCTCCAGCATGCACCAACAGGTCACCCAACCCATTCTGGGCATGTTCCACTTCGCCGGTGAAGCTACCAGCGTTCATCATGCTTGGGTCGTCGGGTCACTCAACAGTGCCTACCGCTCCATACTTGAGATCGTAAGTCACTATAGTCGTTGTCCTTTCTTGAGCGGTCTCTGACATTTTATGTAGTTGATTCACGAAGGGAAATTCTCCATGATAAACAAGCTGACCTCTCCCGAATGCCCCTTCCCAAGACCGGACGAGATCGACTGCATCCTGACTATCGTGCAGGTCGCCCTCGGTCAGAGCCACAGGCTGTCCGGTCAGTCTGCACCCGACCCTGTTATCCAGCAGAGTTCTTGGTCGTCGCTGCTGCGTTAACTTGCGTCTACAACTGGCCTTGTCGTGTGTACGTTGGGTTTCCCACCCGTCATGTAACGTAGAAGTTATTCTGTGTGTATGTATACCATGTCCGCCATTCATCGCCCAAGGACATCCTTGTACCTACATATTCTCACTGGCACAAAATCATTGTTTGTTTTCAAGACGAAGGTCTTTTAGTAGTTCAGTACATACCTGACTTTGAGCCCAAACTTGAAAAGGACGATCGCTGTCGCCAAACCACTATTACAACTCCCCCATATATGCTACCACCCTTTTGCTTGTAGGAGCGCGGAGAGGAGGCCAAATGCTGATTTGATCTTGAGGCATGCTCCCTCATCATCGTTGCATGATGTATCGAACATACGAGCAAATCAAAGCAAAAAGCTCTATATCTTACAGAATCATTATCACGGTCTTTGCGTCATCTCGCAAGGAAGGATAAGATAAGATCTCAGATCTTATCTTATCTAACCTGAACTGTATCCTCGATCTTTCCAAAAAGTTGGGAAATTGGAAATACCCATGGCTTCCTCTTCCTCCTCCGCCTCCTCGTCCTCATCCTCCTCTTCCGCATCCTCCTCTCCACCTCCCCCAAGCTCAAAACCACAACTGAAACGCAAACGATCTAAACCTAGCCCTGAAGCCGACTCCGATTCCGACTCTGACTCTGACGGTGAATCTCAAGCCGACGACGATGAGGCCGAGGCAAACGAAGATGAAGACGAAGAGCCCGTGCTCTCCCATGCTGCCAAACGCAAACAAAAGAAACAGCTGAAAATTGACCCTTCTTCCGCTGCTCCTCCCTCCCCCTCCTCCCCCTCCAAACCCACAACCACCACCGCGACGCCCGCAAAGAAGCAGAAAACCGCCGACAAGGAGGGACCCCCAAAGCGTCAAAATTCGGTATGGGTGGGCAATCTGTCGTTCAAGACGACTGAGGATGCCTTGAAGCGGTTTTTTGGGGGCGCTGGGGAAGTTACGAGGGTGCATATGCCGGTGAAGGCTGTGGGGCCGCAGAAGGGGAAGTTTGGGATGAAGGAGAACCGAGGGTGTGTGGTTTTCTCTTTCTGGTTTTTCTCAAGAAAAAAATTGCCTGTGGTATGATGTATATTGGTACTGATGTTTGCTATCGAATGAATGTAGGTTCGCATATGTCGATTTTACGACGGAGGAGGCGAAGAAGAACGCTATCCTCATGAGCGAAGGCCATCTCGACGGTCGAAAACTGCTCATCAAAGACGGTACGTCACATCTCATTCTTTACCTCTTTCCTCCTCGCCGCAGACATCTCATCTGCATCCTCTCGTGTAGGCGACGACTTCACCGGCCGACCTGCCGCCCCCGCCGCAACCAGCACCACCGAAAACGACAACTCCTCCCATTCCAAAGTAGCACAAAAAATATTGGCCGTGCAGACGCAGCCTCCTGCTCCTACTCTTTTCTTTGGAAACCTGGGTTTCGAGACTACGCAAGAGTCCTTACGTGGGTTCCTGGAAGCTCATAGGAAAACTAAACCCGAGGCGGAGACTGGGACAAAGACGGGCACAGGGACAGGGGCGGATGGAACTGCCGAGGCTGGGGCAGTGGAAGGTGGTGCAGAGAAAGAGAAGAAGGACGCGTGGATACGCAAGGTACGGATGGGGACATTCGAGGATAGTGGTCTCTGCAAGGGGTCAGTCTCTTTTTTCTAAAGCTCTCCGCCTACTTCTGGTGGATACATCCAGCGCTAACTTTTCTTTTTAATGCCGCTCTCGCAGATGGGCCTTCGTCGATTTCACGAGCATAGAGCACGCCACCACCGCTCTCACCAATCCACGGAACCACCACATGGACGGCCGAAAGCTCAAAGTCGAATATGCCTCCGCGGACGCTGTACGACGTGGCGGTGGACCGGGCCCACGACCTGAGCGGAGCAAGTATAACAGAGAAAATGGGAGGGACGACGCTCGCGGTGACCGTGACCAGCGACGCGGACCGAGAACTTCAGTCACCGATGCTGATGCTGGTGGAGACTCGGTTATGGAAGATGGGACGGGTGATGGTGATGCCGCTGTTGGTGCTGGTGTTGGAGGTGAGGAAAGCCCACCCAAACGCAAGGAAGAACGCGTGAGGCTAGACAGGAAGGGAAAGCCGCGTACGAAGCCTGGGGCTGCGTTGGCGGCGGCGCAGAGGGAGCAGGCGGCGATCGTGCCCAGTCTGGGGAAGAAGATCACTTTCGATTGATAGAGTGAAGTGTACGACGTCGAGGTCTCTTTTCTTTCCTCAATCTTTCCCGGGATGGTAGTACACTTTACACGGCTTTGATCGTTGCGATTTGGGATTGAACAATCGCATCCACTAGCTTGGGATCCGTTGTTACTGCCAGTGTCACGAGCGTGATTCAAGGGAGCACTGTAACAGTTAACCGCAAAAAAAAAATCCAAAAGAGAGGCTCGTCGATGTATGTCTGTATATACATCTCAACCCAAAACGTCGACATTACGCGTAACGGCTGCTGGCTGGCCTCTATCGATCCGAAACTAGACTAAGAAAAAAAAGACGGCTGTACAATGGCGATGACAAGAGAGCGAAAGGAGGCAAGAGGGAGGGAGGGAGGAATAAGACCTAGGTAGCGTACTTCGAAGGGGTTCGGTTCGGTTTTGGAAGCAAAGCAAGGCACTGTCAAATGTGAGTCGTGGATCTACAAGATGGGGTATGACGACCACAGGCAGGAAGGTTCGGTGTTCGTAGGTTCGTGGTTTTCGTAGACAAACGAACGAGCGGACGCGCTACGGTTTGAGCGAGCGGAAGTATTGAAAAGAACTATGTAATTTGACCGTTGAAAGAAATTCCCCGGACCCTGCCACGCACCCGACCACCCACGCAACCCCTACTAACATGCCCCGCACTCCGTTCTCAGCGTCATCGACCGATGCACTGGCACTGGCACTCTATCGGTCCTTTTTCACGTTTTCGACGCTGAGAAAGAAAATTTGGTTGTCAGTTGACTTGACTGGAGGCTTAGAGAGCAGCATATGGAGGGTTGTTCGGGCATGTCGGTGGAGGGATATATGAAGAAGTGACTTACTCGTCTTCGTCTGAACGATCGTCGTCCGCTCCATAACCCATGACCACGCGCCATGCGATAGCGAAAATACGGTAGGACCAGATACTTTGAATGATCTAACAGCAGGACCGACGCGAAGGTGTATCAATCAGTTAAAACGACCCTATTTTCTATTTGACATTCGAAGTAAGTCGTGGGTGTGGTGTGGCACGTACCTCGAGAGAAACGAGCAGCGAGACGAAGATGACATAGACGTCGTGCGTGAGGTAATACCCGCGTTCCGGAATCCAGTCAAAGGGGATGAGACGGGGCGCGTCGGAGTAGGCGGAGATGATGACTTTGATGAAGAGGATGTGGCGGGTTGCCACCCAGGAGATGAGGAAGATTCCGAACGTGATGTCGCATGCGACTTGGAGGGAGAGATATCGGAGCATTTTGGCGAGCTGATATGATTCAAAACAAAAAATAAGATCATGATTGAGGTCAGCTTGCGGGTTTCACGGTCGTAGGAGTGGGAGTGGGAAGGAAGGTGAAGAGACGGAGACGGAGACCTACGGGGAGGACGATGTCGCACCAGTCCATGAGGACCATGATCAGACAGCCGACGCGAGTGAAGTTGTACGCGTAACTGGCGATGATGAGCGCACAGGAGATAACGTGGTGGGTCATCATCTGCCAGTGGTCTTTCCGTGGAGCCTCCGCGTTGATGACGAGAAGCAAATGAAAGTAAAATGCGGTCTGCATCATATAGTAGAGTTTTACTGGGCCTGGAAGGGGTATGTGGGGGTAGCCGGACCAAAAGTCGGAGGGAAGGTTCATGTTAACGTACTGCAAACATTCAACGTCAGTCTAACAGCATGAACGAAAGCGAAAAAGAAAAACTGCCACGTACGAGCCCCATAGACCAGGAGAAACAATAGTAGACAGTCAGCCAGCCTTGCTCTGCAAAGCGAAGCGTGCTCCGGTGTATATGGCGTCCCTCTGGTGAATCTGTACGGAGCTGCAAGCGTTCACCTACACCGTTCTGCTCGAGGGACTTGGCCGAACCGTTTGCGCTGGCAGCATGTCCGTTCGACTTGCCGTTCGCGAATGGTTTCGGGTTTTCGTTTCGACGTCTCCAGTCTCGTGTCAGCTTCCAGTTGGCGAAGGGTTCGAGCACGAGGAGACGCGAGCCGTCGCGAAGGACGGCGAGGAGGGCGATGAGGGAGACGACGAAGCAGATGTCGGCGTAGCCGATATCGTAGAACGTCGCGTTGGGGAAGCAGTCTGGGTCGTTTGGGGTAGCGACTGGGTAGGAGAGGGTGAAGAAGGGAGCGAGCAAGGAGGGCATGCGCTCCTTGTCGAGGAAGTAGTCCATGGTTGGGGATGAGGAGCTCGTTTAGCAAAATATTGTGGGGAAACGTGTCGAAAGGCAGGTCATGAACAGAGAGCGGGAAGAAGCAAGGGGATGGCCAGGTGTGTCGAGACACTGGCCGACGGTGTTTTAAGGATGAGCGACGAGGCGACGCTCGTGCGATTCGGAAATGTTGGAACGAGGCCAAATAATATTCATCCGATTTCTCGGTAAACGCGCCGTCCAAAACACGGAATATTGTCCCACATTCAACGGTGGCCACTTTACGACCACCGCACGAACGTGCTCTTCACCGTCCACGACCATGGCCTCCTCCTCCACCGTCACACAGCCCAACACAACGCTCTACCTAAACAACCTCAACGACCAGATCCAGAAGGAAGAGCTGCGTGGCCAGCTCTTCGCGCTATTCACCACATACGGCAAGGTCATCGATGTCGTCGCAACCAAGACGCAAAAGATGAGGGGTCAGGCCTTCCTCGTCTTCACCGACCTCGCAGCGGCCACATCTGCCCTCCGCGCGACGGACGGCATGCTATTCTACGACAAGCCCCTCGTGCGTCTCACTTTTCTGCTCTCGTTATTTCGTACGCGAACCCAGACTGACTAATACCTACCGTGCCACCCCTCGTATCACATCCATGACTCTCAGCGCGTTCAATACGCAAAAACAAAGTCGTATGCGACCATGCGTCGCGAAGACCCCAACTTCGTTCCTCCCACCGCAGCCCACGGCCGTCCCCTCACAGACTCACAAGTCAAACCCATCGGTGGCGCCGGCTCGTCCGTCCAAAAGCGGACCCGCGAAGACGAGGACATGGAGGACGGACGCGCACAGAAGCAGAAGAAAGCGGCGGCAGCGGAGGAGGAAAGCGATGATGAGGAGATGGAGATAGACGACGACGAAGATGGTCCGCCGGCGCAACAAGGAGGAGAGCAGGCGGCGACTGGGGCGGCTACGACTAGTACGTCATGTATCATATTACTATACCTCAATAAGCATGTCTGCGATAAGTTACGCTCTGGCTGATCTGTTCTGATTTCAATGTGCGCTCTTAGTCCCGCAAACGGCAGGACGATCCTCAGCGCGGTTACTGTGTACGAACCTTCCCGGCGAAGTCACGGATAGCGTGTTGTCCGTGCTATTCCAACAGTGCGTATCCTAATCCTTCCACAACTTCACCCAGCTGACATGTTAATTATATGTGGTGGCGTAGATACCAAGGATTCCAGTCCACGCAGGTCGCCCCAGCACCGACAGCGACAGCAAACGCCGCGGGCCAAAAGGGCAAGATGGCCCAGGTCGTGTTCGATACACCCGAGCTCGCCTCCGTCGCAAAAGAGGCTCTGGACGGGTTTACGCTGAAAAAGGGCTGGAAGATGACTGTTGCGTTCGTTTGATCATCCTCGTTGTGTATCGTATCGGATCTTCTGCTTCTATCTTTGAGTTTGACGTCTCTGCGACGGGAGCACGGTTTGGTTTAGCTTTCGCTCTAACGGCGTGTCTGTGCTCTTGATAACCATAACCCGGGCTCGTGGACTTCCCTAAGCCACTCTCTTCACACTCGCGTAGAGCAAGGCTGGCGATCGTACCATTGTTTTTTCTGCTCTATAGAGCTCGTACGTGGCATTTGTTTATGTCCTTCGTTCGTGCTGCCATCGAACGAGGCTGATCGGCGTTGAACATTAAACGTTGAAGTATGTTAATATGAAACCTTCGTGCTCTTTAACTTGCCTACACCGCTCTCTTCAGTGTTCGCACTCGGCACTGTGTACAACGAACGCGCCACATTTGCGGTTCATGAATTATGGTGTTCTAATATGCCACAGTGACACTGTTGTGGCGAGCGGACTTTGAACGGCGAAGAAGGATCAGTGCGGCCAAGTTAGTATCTGCATACTGAAGCAATTTGTATGGGAGCAACGACGAGGTCAAGCGTTACGGTCCGGAGTATAGCAACGGCCTCTGGATGGTGCGTTACGATTGCACCCCAGGTGGTGTGGCGCCGTAGCCGCCCCAAAAAATCATTAAATAATGCCTTTTTCGTAGCAACGGAGCCCTTGTTACGTAACGCTGTTCTGGCAATGGAACGGAGGGCGCGTTACGCGTTACGTTGGGCCGTTCCCATACAAATCGCCTCAGTATCTTGAAAGGATACAGTTGTACTCTCGCATAGGTCGAAAGATATATCTACACGGCAAACACTTCCTCTCGAGTATCCGGAAGCATGCGAAGTATGAAAAGACAAGAAAGAAAATCCTATAAGCACGAAAAGAAATGTAGATGGGGTGTAAGCACTTAGCGGTGTCTCTACTCTACGACTCTACACATGTATACCCTGTAGCTAGACTTCACCTCTCTGACCCGATATAGCACTTCGTCCAGTCAGACCCCAGACAAGCAGGTGCAAAATCAACCGTGGTATGACGTATACAAGATATGAGGCGTGTATTTACGTTGCAAAGGCCGGGATGTAGATGTACTGGAAGCCAAATAAGATGGTTGGGTCTTTTAAATATAAGCCAACCTTCAAAATCTGGTTCCCCCTCGGTCTCATAATTGCCCATTCTGGTAGACGTGTCCCAGACGCGCACCGAACCATCGCTCACGCTCGACACCACACGCTGGCCGTCAGCAGTGAAGGCGATGGAGATGACCCAGCCACTGCGGTCTACTAGTTGCTCATGCAGCTGACTTCCGGTTGACACGTCATAGAGGCACATCGGGTGAGTTGAGCCCAAGACGATACGTTGTCTATTAGCAGATAATGTGGTGGTGTTCACAAGTTGATCGTAACCCTCTAGCCTCTGAACCTCCTCCCCGCTGGATGCATCCCAAATGTGCACCGAGTTGTCATACGAACCCGAGACAATACGCTGGCCGTCTGCAGAGAAGGCGACGGAGGTGACCTTGTTAAAGTGACCCTCCATCTTCTGCAGCTCCCTCCCGGTGGGCACGTCCCAGATACGCACCGACGCGTCACTTGAGCCCGCGGTGACAAACTGGCCATCAACGGAGAAGGCGACAGAGTTAACCCCGCCATAGTGGCCCTCCATCTCCTGCAGCTTCCCGGTGGAGGTGTCCCAGATGTGCACCGGCCCGGAGCCTGAGGCGACATGCTGGCTATCAGCAGAGACGGCAACAGATGTGACAATGCCAGTATGGCCCAGCTGCTGCAACTCATCCCCAGTGGATGCATCCCAGATACGCACTGACCTGTCATCTGAGCCTGAGACAACACACAGGCCACCACTGACAGTGGAAAATGCAACTGAGTTGACAATATGAGTGTGGCCCTGCAGCTTATGTAGCTCCTTCCCCGTGAATGTGTCCCAGATACGCACTGACTTGTCATTTGAGCCTGAGGCCACATGATGGCCGTTGGGAGAGAAGGCGACAGATGTGACAAAACCAGTATGGCCCCGCAGCTCCTTCAACTCACTCCCAGTGGATGCATCCCAAATGCGCACCGAATTGTCGTACGAACCCGAGACAATGCGCCGGCCATCAATGGAGAAGACGACAGAGGTGACACGGTCAGTGTGACCTTCCAGCTTTTGCAGCCCCTTCCCGGTGAAAGCATCCCAGATACGCACCAACTTGTCTAACGAGCCTGAGACGACGCGTTGGCCATCAGCAGAGATGGCGATGGAATATACTGTAGACCCGACATACACGCGTGTGAGGACACTGCCATGGTTGCTGGTTCCCATGAAGCGCAGGCGTGGCAGACTAGGGAAGCATGTCCTCCACTGACTCGGTATCCCTAAATTCGAAGCAAACTCTGCTGCTAGACTCGAGATGTACAGATGCGGTGTCGACAACGATGCAGGAGTCTGTAGAAATGACTTGATAAGCCTCGAGACTGCCGTCAGGGCCAACTGCAGCTCAGTCTTGCCTTCACATTGTTGCTGTACCGACATGATTAGCAAAGCGACCTCGTTTGTGATGAGCAAGAGACTCACTAATTTGGCCATCCATGCCATCACCGCGCTCACTCCATTGACACAATCTACCTTGGCAGAAAGCAGATTCATCACTTCGATCCAAAACAACACCTTCTCTGACTGACTGAATGCCAGAAGTTGATGCAGGAGGCAATGGAGAGCTTCACTTGCTGTACATATTTTTATCAGGTGTGATGGCCAATTCCTACATGCATATACCAGGCCAGCTACACCGGTTATGTTTTTGGTAATGGATTCATGGAGATCCTTGATCTCGGAGTCGAAAAGGTACGATGACGGGAGATTACATATGTTGAATCGGAGGGAGCGTTTCATGATACGAAAGCACCCTCGAGCAAGGACATGATGGCTAGCATCCGCTTCACAGATAATCTCCTGGCCACAGCGCCGCTCGTCAAAGAAAAAGTCTGAGAACGATTTATGATATGTATATATGCAGTCATTGGAGATGTATGTGACGGCATGGAGATCGTCGACAAGCAGTCGAACAGCCTCGGGATCGGCGTCGTCAGAGTCTTCAGATATGAGTTCTGCGAGCTCGTGGATGGTGAGGGGCCGAAGCGCGCATAAGATGCCATGCAGAGCAGTAAGTCGGAAGTTCTTAGTCTCGTCTTCATGGCTGTTGATAGAATCGCGGATGATATCTGCGTATAGATTATCAACAAGCAAGCTCTCGCCTCGTAATGGACGGGCATTTTGCTCTAGAATTATGGCAGTCATCCTCTTGGCCTTTTGCATCGTCGAAAGCCCACGACGAGATATCAAACGAACTACAGTGGCAGCGTAAATGAACAGGCCGTTCGAGAGATCCGCAAGACCTTCCAATGCGTCTCGATATGAAGTCCCAAGTTCTGGTAAGCTGTTGACGAGGAACTTCATGATGTCCTCTCGGCCCTTCTGCTTCTCGATGTCCTCCATGTGGTAGATAGCGTCATGTGATAGCGATTGGGCCATGTCGACGATGCTAGGGTGAGGACGACTAGTTATGAGGATTTTTAGGCCACGCATGCAGCTAGGCCCTTCATCCGCCATCGCCTTAATGAGGGATCGTAGCAGTTCAGGGCCGCCGTCTTCGTCGATCTCGTCAAGAGCATCAATGACGATGAGAGTGGGAGGAAGATCGTCAGGACGATCCTTCGATGTTGAGCGCCATGGATGGATTAGTAGATGACCGATATGTTTATCTGAGTTGTGAATAGCATCGTGGTCAACGCTGCGAAGAGCTCTCGCAAACGATGACGAATGTCGCGCGAGCTGGTACGCCAGAGTAGGTACGATGTTCCCCAGACGTCGCAAATCGTCGACCTGGCGGGAACAGAAGAAAGAGGCACCCAGGCCACGGCGAATGTCGCCAGAGTCAAAAGCCCGGCAAACACTGTATGCGACGGTAGACTTCCCCGTGCCTGCCCTACCACTAAGCCAGAAGATGGGAGGGGTTGACGGAGAATTATCAACAGCCCAAGCTCGGATGCGGTTCAGGACTTCTGTACGTGTACCTTCTGTGCACGGCCCACGCTTCGGCGTGTCCTTTGCGGTGTCCGAATCATACATGGCAGCGGGCGCTCGGCGCCACTCTTTGAGTTCGATGCTCTGTAATAGCAGTGAGTACCGAGTCAGCTCTCATAAGTAGATAGTCTTACCTCAAGCGATTTTAGAATCGATTTGGTGTCCCGTTCGATGGCCAAGGAAATATCGATCTGACAATATGTTAGATGCTAAACTTGAGGTTGTCTTACTGAGCTGAGAGATAACGTACAAAAAGATCTTTCGACCTTTGATCAAGCTCCTTCATTGCTTCGCTGACTTTCTCCCTGTAATGCTCGATATTGACCGCTTTCTTCCACAGCGCCGCGTACCGCATATCATACACATCTTGCGCCTTAGGTATCAGAAAGCTGTTGTGCATCAGCGTCAAACACGAAAGCTTCACAGAAGTCATAGAGAAATCGAGGCACCTGACAGAGGTATCAATCCTAGAAAGAGAGTCCAAATCCTCCGTCTTCTCGATGGCCCGCTCTATAACGACAAGCCGGCGTATGAGGTCTTCGAACGCTTTATCGGCACTATCGTTCACATCCCTGATGTCCTGTGTAGGTGATGACCTCGATCAATGAGATGTTTTGTGGATAATGATGAGACGTACTTCGACAACATCCGCAATCGCCGTGAAGACTGCAATGGGCGTCTTGAACGGTGTACCTTCCAACAGAGGTTCAATTCTTTTCGCGAGGTGTACGAGGCCTTCTCAAACGCGTGCCACTCTATGAGAGGCACGGGAGTGAGCCTGCGCTGCTTTGATCTCGTCAATGGTTGGTTTTGAGGAAAAGTCCTCAGGAATAGAATCAGCCGCATCGACTGTTGATCGGCTGATCAGTAGAGATCGCTGGTTCAGATAGACTCTACGTACCCGGGGATATCGTAGACTGACGCAAGATGGCATCGACATCGACATCGGTCAACGTTGCCATCTCACTGGCAGGCGTGGGACTCCGAGTCTCTGTACGAAGGGCTGATCGTTTTCGGCTCTGCGCACGGAGAGTATCAAGAAATCGTTCGCGCAATCCAGGGCTAGTCAAACGGACATGATGAGTTAGGTTGAAAACAGGCCGTTGAGAAGGAGTGGACTCGGACGAGGTGCTTATTCAGAGCATACCTTGTAGCACTTGAGCTGTTTGGACGAGGACTCAGGTCGGATTCAGAGATCGAGTTTTGTTCTGGACCGCGTCCACGACGTCGACCAAAAAAATTGCGAAAGCCAGAGGGAGGGGTGTTCGAAGACATTGAAAAGTTGTTTCGAGAACGCTCACCAAAGGGGAAGAGTCTCAGAGATAGCTGCGAGGGAGCGGAAGTCACAAGACATACGCGTGGTTAGCTTTCCCAGCCTATGTGTATGCTACCCACGAACACTACTGCTTGAGACGGATGTAACATAAGTATATGCGTCTTAGAGCCGTGGCAGGAGAAGATGTGGAGCAGAGCTTCACAAGTGAAATGAAAAGGCGAGTATCTTTGAGATTGACTCGGAGTGAGCTGCCTTTTCATTTCTGGCGGACGCGGGCAGCGGCGGTGGCGGTGGCAAAAGTGCCTTCCTGAGGTTTCCTCCAGATCAGCGAGTTTCAGTCCTGTGAAACAGATCCTTCCTGAATCGAGGAAATCCTACATTACGAGGGTGAGGTACCAAACAAACATCAAACGTCGAACAAACAAACAGACAAATTCAAAGGAACACAAAAAAGAAGTAGTATCAACTCGTAAAAAGTGAATGTCAGAAGGTAGGTGACAGGTAAAACCGTGGCATGGGTAAAGAGTAACGACAGGAAGGGGACTAAGCCTGTAAGTAAAGATGCGAGATGCGGAGGTAGGTATTACAAGCCAATGTACGAATTATGGGTACGGGGGAGTATCTGAAAGTCCATAGCTACTAGTCCGTCGTATCTCGTATCAGTTATCAGTCCGTCGAGGGAAATGGTGAGTGGAGGTCGGGATCAAGTAGGTTCAAACCCTACAACATGACAGGCGCCTCTGTCACAACCACAACGCCCACCAAAAAATCCTATAGATACAGAGAACATCCCAAGTGGCCATCGTGACTATCCACTCAGTTATGGCTCGTCAAAGACCACGAATCAAGATCGACCGAAGGCGGCGTGACGAAATCGCTCGAAGACAGGCCGGACCACTGCGGGTTGAACAGCACCTGCAGATTACTACATGCCAAGTCGTCAGCACCAACAATTCAATGAAATGGCAAGAGGAAAAAAACACTCACTAAGTCCCCGCATCCAAACTAATCATCACGACCGTCACCCCCGGATTCGGCTGATCCACCTGCCCATCGGGCAGCGCCGGATCGCTCGAAAGTCTCGTCGCGTCCCCCGTCGTGAACTTCGCCCCGCTCGGTGCGTTCAAGATCTGCATGATGAGCGTCTCGTCGCCTATCGTCAGCGTCGCCGACGTCCCAGAGCTGTCGACCGAGACCGTCGCGTTGGTGTGCATCCGCCACATGACGGACGCGGAGGAGGTGATTTCGTCTTGGAGGAGGACTTGTTTGCGGGCGTTGATGGTGCGGATGCCGCGTTTGAGGGAGGTGCTGTAGTTGACCATGACCGAAAGTATCAATAATCGTTCGCAAAATAATAAAAATAAAAATAAAATGAGGTAGAGAGATATTCACTCACACATTGAAATAAGCACTCGTCAGATCCGCCACGAAATACGCCGTCGAATCGCTCCCAACGTCCAACACCGTACTCGACCCCTGCGTCGTCCCAGAGCTATCATGCTTAACCGTCGGCGCCGCACTCACATCCTGATTCCCCGCATCGATCAAGATCGTGTTCTGTCCCTCCGTCCTCTTCCGATAATACAACCACCTCTGCGAATCCTGATCATCGCTCGAGAAATACCCCGTACTCAAATAATCGCCCGAACCGAGCTCGCCCGCCCAGCGCGTGCCCAGCGCATCGAGCACGAAATCTCCACAGTCGAGATCGTTGTGCGTCTGGTGGCCCTGGAGTTTCCCGGCCTTCATCGCGACATAGAGCGCGTCGACGTCCGTCCAGCTGCTCCGCATCGACGCCCACTGGTCCAGTCCGTTATCGAAGAACTCGTCGAGCGCAGTGCCGTCCCAGAATGCTCCTGCGACGGTAGGATCGTACCAGAACATCGCGTTCGGCTCCGCGGCGTCGTACTGCTCGCGCTGGAAGAGTGAGAACTGGGGCTGGTTGAACTGTTCCGCGTAGAGGAACATCGCGTTCGCCGTCGTGGAGTACTTGTTCGGGCCGTGGTCGCCGTAGTTGAAGAGCGAGGTCGCGCCGGCGACGTACATGTGGAACAGTCCGGTCTTGTAGAAGTTCGAGTTCACGGAGAGTAGGTCAAAGTCCGAGCCGGTCGCGGTCAGCAGCGAGGAAGACATCTCGGCGTGTCCGGTCGTACCGAAATACCAGTAGTTCGCCGTTTCGGCCCAGGTACCGTCGTCGGAAACGGCCTGCGCACAGTTGTTCTTCGCGTTGTCGATGGTGTAGCTCAGGATGGTGTCTGCGTTACCGGTGGTGTCGTCGTCGAGGATGGCGAGCGCGCCCATGGTCAGGCCGCTGTTGCAGACGCAGTTCCAGTTACCGGTGACGTTCTGGGACCACCAGCCGTTCGTGCCGGTCTGATAGGCGAGGACACCGAAGCTGAGACCGTACTGGTTCATCGTGAACCGAATAGACGTCTTCTGGTCGTCCGTCCATGCGTCGTACAGCCAGTCATAGGCGATGGCGAACGAGGCGGTCAACTCCGCGGTGTCGAGGAAATGAGCCGAGTTCCATTTATCATCGTCAGGACCCCACGAGGTCGTGCCGTTGCCAGCGGCGTTCTAGCGTCGTGAATACAAGATCGCAGTCACGGTGAGTATAACAATCCATACACCACACACGAAAGGTGAAACTGTGCTATAAAAAGAATTCGAGGGTAAGGTCGAAAATAGTAAAACAGTCACCCACCTGCAACTCAGTCCACGTCCGATCGACCCATGCAGTATTGTTAGTCATACGGTAGACATACGCGAACGCCTTGATCCTTCGCTTGATATCGCGAGCGACGTCGAGAATACCGCTGCTTCCGTCCATGAAGTACGCCACGGGATCCTGCGAGTTGAAGGTCGTCGCATTACCGAAGATGGTGTCGTTCCAGCCTTTGAGGTATGGGTCGTTCGCGATCAAGGTCGGGAGAGCAGCCCATTTGTAGGCGGGTGCGATGAGGCGGGGACGATCGGGGCGGAGGGAAGTAGGGCTTGGGTTGGAGGGTTGGAAGGAATCTGTGGGCCAGGCGAGTTTGGTGTCGGTGGTGGGGTTAAAAGTAGGGGTAGTGAACGCTGCGGTGTTCGTCTAACAGCGTCCCCAAAAACAAAAACAAAGTTAAGATTAATCCCAATCCCGCCGGGTACCAAAAAAAGATGCGATGCGAGTAAGAGAGCAATGAACGCACGGTGGAAGGATAGACAGGCATCATGTAATCACTCTCCGTCGACGTCGCGAACCTTCCAATCTCATTTTTCGCACTCGCAGCAGCGCTCGCCGCCGCGCTGGCGGACGCACTCGACGCCTGGTCGCTGTTGGCCGACGTCGACGAATTATTGTGTTTTGCCGCGCGCGAGCCGAGGACGCCACCGAGGACGGCGGCGATGACGACGAGGACAAAGACGGGTACGCCGAATTTTATCCAGTTGCTGATGGGTTTCTTTGGCGGTTTGGCAGCGGCGGCGTTGTGGTCGACGGCGCCGTAGTCTTGATCAACCGGGGCATAGCCGGCCATGGTGGAGTCGACGTCGGGGGTGACGCTGTCGAAGCGTTAGAGGATGAAAGAGAAAAGCTTGCTGCTGAAAAGAAGAGTTAGCAAAAGGGGGAAGGAGAGACGGGAGGTGGGGCAGGCAGGAAACCCAAAGGAGGTGATGAGAGAAAGAGAGCAAGAGGCCTGTGGCGGGAAGGCCAAGCCGTGTGCGGCTGCTAAGAATAACGAGGGTGGCATGCTCCGTCATCACCCCGATCAGTTGGTGTTCGGCCTCCATTGTCCTTTCCAGCGTCTCGTCCTGCCCAGCTTCAGTGTAGCGTACGTTCGAGCACAGAGAGAGTCGTTGTCGTCTGAGAGAAAGAGTCTGGCGAACGACGCAGCTTCGAATCTCGAGTCGATATCGACGGCAGCCTGCGAATTTATTTACCCCGCTGTCCGGAGCCCTGGATTCTAGCGCCAATTTCCCCGCCGGGACCAATTCACCTGCCCTCCCCACGCTTTGAATGTTTAAATCCTCCATCCTGATTCCTAGGCGTTCAAGCGTTCAGGCTTAAACTCTAAACTATGAAACCCCAGTCGTCCCGAATAATGCCCGACCCCTTCAGCTTTCAGCTAGTCATCTACCCGAACACGCCCGCCACCACCTGTCCCTCTATAAATGTTACGAAGCGCTACATCGAACTGAGATAGTTCACCGGATGTGTATAGAACTCTGGATGCTGGTCTGGTCTTGTTTGATGCTCGTCAACACACTGATATATCACAACCAATGAGATGTCCATCCGTAGTCCAGTAGTATCCCAAATATCGTACATACTCATCCCTCGTCACCTTAACATCTCAACCGCGTCCGTCTAAGCCCAAAACACAACACCCGAATCGTCCACCCACATCACACCAATCACTCCGCGCTCCAATCCCTCAACCCCAGCTGTCTCCTCAACCCATCCAACTTATCCGCCTTCAACTGTTTGAAGTGCAACCCATGCAACGGGCCCTTCTTCGCCAGCGAAGGATGGTCGCTGTCGAATAGGGCCGATGCGGTCTGGGAGAGCATCGAGGATTGGGTGGCGAGGCCGGAGAAGGAGGATGTTGAGTCGTGGTATCTGCGTAAGTTGTGTTTGAGTTTTGAGTTTTGAGTGAGGGAGGGGAGAGAGGAGGAGAGAACTTACTGCCTAAGGGGTTATGAGTAAGTGTAGACTAGTGAAGAGCTATAGTATGGGGAGGAACATACCTATATGCCTCTTTATTCAAACAATCATGTTCCTTGATCTCGTCCAATGCTTGTTTCTTGAACGAAGCCTTGATAACATGTAAGACATCATAAACATGATGTTCCTTCGGTCTACACAGTAGACAGATACCCCACCAGTCCGTCAGCCTCCTAGAACGAAAGAGCACAGCGAGGACAGGTACGTAAGACGAACGCACCTCCACGGACGAAACTTAGGCGCAAGATTGAACGTCCCGTCCTGTTGCGAGATGAGCGGATGGAAGACGTCGGTCATGAATTGCACCATGGGCGGTCGTTCCGGATAATCCGTCGGGAAAGTCAACCTGAACTTCAATATCGAGTCCATATAATACCCTATCGACCCTCTCACTTAGCACCCCCACACCCATTCGCACAAACATAACACGAAGGGAAAGGGGAAGGGGAATGTGAACGCAAACGCACCCCGATGGACAAACAAAACCGCGTCCCAAACCAACAAATTATCCATCGCCGGCGTCACATACATCCCCAACGGACAATGCTCCCTATACCTCAAATTCGCATACTCCTGCGCCACCGCCGCGCGCGCGACGGTGTTGTTGTTGATCAGGTTCGCGGCGAGGTCGACGGAGCGGGAGGAGGTGCGGGCGTGGGCTGAGGTGGAGGAGGTACGGGCGTGGGCTGAGATGGAGGGACTGCCGATGATGGATTGTTTGCGACGGGAGAGGGGGGAGGAGAGGTCGAGAGTGGGGGAGGTGACGAGGCTTGCGAGCATTGTAGGACTGTTTCGCGGTTGAATGTATACAAAAGTTGGATGGAAATGACCGCGAAGTCGACAGGGGACAAGGAACCGACAACCCGGATACACAACTGCAACCGCGACCGCCACTCACGTGTCCACCCGGAGAAACACGGGTCACCAAAACCCACTCAATTCGTAAGCAAACCACGCCCCGGCGCGACTCGGGACCTTTGTGGCGCTGTCGGTGCTGTCAAAGTGTGGCGCAACTATGAGGAGCAACTCGCTCTCCCTCGCACAACCCAAGACCTCCGATCAGACCCGCGATCTACAAATCCCCTCACGCTCGTCGCATACATAAAACCGTCGAGCGATTCCAGCCCGTTCCTTTCTTCACTTACCCTCCGGTCCCTCGACCGCACCCAGAACTTTTCAATCCATCCAAAACACCCTCCGTCTCGCTTAACCACACATTGACCACCCGTTCTAGCCTCTCATCCAACTCATCTTAACCAACCTAATCTCCAGTCTCCCCAACCAAAAGAAGAAGACAACAAGATGAAGATCGTCACCGAAGAAGAACTCCTCGAGCTCGACAAGGTCACCCGCCGCGGCGCCGCCGAAGGCATCCTCGCCGGCCTCGCCATCTCCCTCCCCGGCTCTTTTCTGCTGCAACGCACCTCGGCGTGGTATCGCAGCCTGCCGATCCAGCTCAAGGCGCTCGGCGTCATTCTCGTTGTTGGGCCGACGTATGCGATTCAGACGGAGAGGAGGGCGGTGCAGTTTGATGAGGAGCGGTATTGGTGCGTTTTCGTTTTCCCGCCTTCATTATTCCTGTAGTGAACGATGTGCTTATGCGGAACCTTGTGTTCTTATGATATGTTAATAGGGGAAAGGATGCAGGCTCTGCAGTGATGGAAAACAACAAATCAGAGGAAGAGTTCCGATGGCGCACCCTCACGCCCTCGCAGAAACTGAAAGATTGGACCATCAGGAACCAATACTCCGTTCTCGCCGGTGGTTGGGCACTCAGTATGGCCGTTGCTGGCGCTATCATTGCTCGTGATAAGTATGTATCCTCCTTTCAACTCTCATTGTTGTATGTTTGTGTTGTTGTACTCATGAATGCGTGTGTGTTGCATTGCGTTCGTAGGCACCAAACCGCCACGCAAAAGATCGTGCAAGTCCGTATGTGGGCACAGGGACTTACAGTTGGTCTCCTCATCGGAGCGGGTATCCTCACACAATCGCAGAGGAAGGAGGCGGCTGCGCATAGACCGGTGGATCACTCGTGGAAGGATATCGTACGTCTCCTTGCTCTCACTATCACCTCCCATTCAATCATGTACTTACTGACGTCGGATGTGATGTAGCTCGAGGCACAGGCGAGGGAAGAGGAGAACTTGAAGGTTGCGAAGATGCAGCCTGCGGAGCAGAGACTATAGATCTTCAATCAGCATCTGCAGTCTCCCTATTTTAGCCACGGGACTCTACCCTCCCCCTCTTCCTCACACCGAGGACTCACGCTTCCTCCCACACCACCACACCACCACATCACACCAGACTACCCCGCACTCAAGCTCCAATGCATAGATCCTAATTATTTAGATCTAGATTTCGCCATGCACACTCGACATCACAGCTGACTCCACACGCTCCCTCCGTACCTTTGACTCTTTGCATAATGCATACTGCACACGCTTGTTTTCTCTCGCTTTGATTAATTTAATTTACTTTTGGGCGCTATAGAGTACAGGCTCTGGATCTCTGTATTCATAGACTCGACTCGTTAATGCATGATCATGTTGCACGGTTACTCGGAGTCGTTATATATTCGCGAAAGCGTCTTGATTCTTGCAATACCTTGAAGACTTTCAAGTGGCGGTGGCGCCAGATCGGAAGTCGAATGACGAGGCAAACGCCGGACTCACCAGTCGCCGATCAACTTCAACTCGTTGCGGCGACTTCTGTGGATCCTCTATCCAGGCTCTTGTTCTGCATCGATACCCGTACATTATTATCGTATGTCTCTCCAGCCATAACAGTGCACATGGTCTACTAACCGTGTTTCGTCTAGCTGTTACCCATCCTATTCTATCATCATCCTATTCCTGTCCTTTACAGCTCCCCATAACTTCTATCCGAGTAGCCAACTTGAACAATGTCTATGACCATGCCCATGTCAAACCCTACGCGCACGCCCTTGATGTCCCGCCGCCTCGGGAATGGAGATTTCTCGAGAAAGAGCAACGCCAATCCAAATGCGTTCTACTCTCGTACGTCTGACTTTCTGGCTTTCTGGTTCTTGAGGGCATTACCTAGGCCACTCACTAATGGACGTTTGTATTCGGCGCATTGATAGCTATGCGCACTAAGCTCTCTGTATGCCACGAACTACCAAGAGAAAGAGAAAGTGAAACCGAATCGAACTTTGTCATCTATTCCACGCGTTCGCCTGGTACTCTTACTCCCACTCCCGATACTCGCGCTAGTCCTAGTCCTACCGACAAGGAGAACATGTTGTCCCCAGGCGACTATTTCTCTGGCTCTCATACTCGGAGTGCGTGCGCCCTATCTGATCGTCGGCGTGCTGTGATCATTCACACAACACCGCTTCACTTGAACTTTTGTCACACATAGCCACCGTGAGGCGAGGAGGAGGAGGAGGCTCCCCTGCTGCGTCAGAGATGACTTTCGTCGGGATTCCGTCACCCCCGTTGGCTCCTCAGGCTGACGCAAACCACCTCCGCGTTCTCGTGCGTTTTTGTTTCTTTTGACATCCATCCTGTTGTTGTTACTGCTGTTCGTTCGGCTGATACAGGGTGTTGTCATTGTCAGCTCGAACAGATATACGCACAAATCCCGCTTTGTCCGAAGGGAGCGGGGATCTCGAGCGCGGAGTGGAGGGAACTGTTCATTGGGGATGATTCGTGTGTCGTATGTCTTGCATATTGTTCACCATTCCCTCCCTCTCAAGTTCGTACGAAATACTCATGAGTGAGTGAGGCTGTGCGTAGTATTGTCTGAAGCCGTCGGGACTTATGCCGGATTTTGTGGCTATGCGGTTTGTGTGTAATGAATGTCGATGTACACGGTCAGTTTTCTTTTTCTTTTTTCGCTTTGACCTTGAATCTTGAATTTTGAGAGTGTGGCTCATTGGACTTGCGATGCGTTGTGGATAGACTCGTCAACCCTCGTATGTTCGGCGTTATGTACCCTCAATACGCCGAAAACCTCGACGCGATAATCCCACAAGTCCCCGCTGTCCAACGTAAGTCAAATCTTCCAAAAACCCTCCGCCCACGTGGATCCGAGCCGCACCAACTCATCTTTACTCCCAACTAACCTCCGAATAAAGTCATCCGTACCACCACGGCCCCACCTCCCGGCGTCGACGCCGAGTCGTCATACTACTACGCCGACGACATCATCAGAGTCGCGAAGGAGTGGCTTGCCGTACCCGAGAATGCGACGCAGCTCGATATGTTCGAGAGGGCGGGGAAGGCGGCTATGAGGTGGAAGCAGGCTAATGAGCGTATGCAGGTGCGTTTGCCACTGCCTTTCCACTACTTCTTCATCCGCTACCATTCCACCACCTCTTCATCCGCTACCATTCCACCACCTCTCCATCCCCCCAACCTTCCCCTTGGTCGTAAGTAATTCTCAATGGTACGAGTTATGCTCACGCCTTTCTTTCTATTGGTGGACTTTGGTTGTGGTCGGGATGTATTTACATAGTCGGCACAGGGACACGCGGAGAGCTGGCAGCGGTTCATGATCTCTCTCAGCTCGGTCTTGCGGTCATCGCTTTTTGCTCACGGGACTAGTAGCGGTGGCGGCGGCGGTATCGACTCCCTCGGCATGCTGAAGAAGTTTGGGTCGCTTGCGCTTTAGGCTTTAGGAGCTCTCATATCAGGATCAGGACTGGCCCGGGATCTTTTCACTCTCGTCTGGGAATTTGAATCTGGAGGCCACGGTCTCGGGACTTTCTCGCACTGCATATCTATATGGACCCGCCATGGCTCTTTTCTGCTTGGGACTCGGGTGTGATCATGGTGCACGTCACTTTGTAGTGGGTTCTTAGGTACTTAGTGTCATTTTTGGTGGCAGACGATCAAGTTTTCGGGATGTGAGTCGACGTTATACTTGACCCTGCGGCTCTCTGCTGGGCCACATCGACTGTCTTCTTGATAATACATTTAATCATATGAAAGGTAAATGATAGTGCAATAATATCAACGATGCAAGACCGATGCTTGGGTGTGAACAGTCATTAATGGGCGGTGGGGGTTGTGGTTGCGGATCCAGCTGCGAAGCAAAGGCCGAATTTGGGGAAGAAAGAAAGTCGGGAGGTCGGGCCGATCGTCGGCCGAGGCGCGAGAGTAAAAATCAAGACACAACATGCGGCGCGGCGCACCGGGCCGTGCTCGCTCCTTTCACCACGACCGCGACGAACGACTTGAACCGCGACTTGAACGCGACCTACCTCCTTTGAGGATCGCACAATCCGATCCCCTCGCCATGTACGCACTCCGGTCTAATCAGAACTGTACACTAGGGAGACGTCGACGTGACAATGTGGACTTCGATATACCAGAAGAACCGCTAGCGGAGCCTCAGACTCGTTCCTCGACAACGCCTGCGACGACTTGCCACCCAGTCCCTATCCAGATTATGCGTGTTCTTGACCCTGTAATAGCTCCCATCTGGGCTCCCATCTCAGTACAAACCTCGACAGAGATCCCCTCTCGTACTTCAGTCAAGTCTGTAAACACATCGCCAAAGCCCACGCATCTTCCTTGGGATCAACTCCCAGAGGTTACACGAATTCGACTGTCTGCTCAGTACGATCGTCTGGTCACTCGCACCTGGGGAAGTCACTCCAAGCTCTTTGGCGACTCGTGGGCCGGTTATCTTCGGGCTCTGGGTATATCCACTTGCCAGAAGCCTATGGGAATCCCAGAGGAAGATGTGTTCGGCCAGTTCCCCGATCTAATTATTGGTATGGACGCCGCACAACCGAAATGCAATTTTTACGATTTCTGTCACCATCGTTAGTACAGATATTGTTTTTTCACCTTTATGTACTCAATCGTGTAATCCTAGATGCATTCTCGAACGATCTGGACACATCAATCGATGAGGCGTTAGCCCAAGTAGGACCTTGGTTCATGCCAAAGTGTGTGGTATACCTTTATGTATTGATCGATTTTTTCCTGCTCATTTGGCCCTAATTTACTATAGGTTCCGTGAACTTGAAGTCAATGAGCTTCAACCGCATACTTTGAACCTCCTTCGCAGGGTCAGCAAACGCTGGGGCTTTTATTTCTCGTATTCGCCAAACAAGACAGCGGAAGAAGCCCGCGCGAGCAAGCTATCCCATGATCTGATCCTTGCGACTCAAGAGCTCGGGGCTTTCATGGATACTACAACTCACAGTCACGAAGCAAGAGCCTTGGCCCAGCGCTGCTTCAATGCCCTCTACCTCACCCGCATCATTGCCCTCTCCAGATTCCTAGATTGCCTACCTCGAGATATGGACGCACACCTCGCGCGCATGAAATGGGCTGCTTTTCAATTTGATCCACCTCGTCTGCCGGATGGCGATGACATATTCTCTGCGATTTACCGCCATATCACGAGAGCATATGGTTCTGTCTTTGATCTCAAGCGGGCAGCCGAAGGTCGGTTTCGTGCTCTGGTCAAGAAGGACCGGCATCTTTTCCTTAGGACAAGTATCTACCCGATGGTGATGTTTCAGCTGCCATTCTATCTTGCAGTCGATGAGGTCGAAGCTCCTATTTTTCAGAGCTCCTCAAGCGGTCGCCGTCCAGCCTGCTCCCCCCTTGGTGTCAGTGCCCTGTTCTATGGGTTTGACGAACTTTCTTGAGGCTTTTCATATGTGTTCTATTCTCACTATCTCGTTTCGCGCTCCCTTAACCCCTGCTCTATCTAGTCTCTCGAATTAAGTATTACCCTCACCATGTCTTGTGCCGACAGTCATTGGAATATTAAACACAGCGTAGCTCACATTCTGACCGATTTACGGAAAGCGCCGGGAAAGTTCAGGAATGCGGCGGTGACACGAGGCGCTGGAATACGCTGCACACGTCTGCTTGGTTCTTTCCGCCGTCTTGTGTGATTTCTGACGATACACAATTTCGACTTTTCTTCCGGAATTTTGGGGTTTTCTTGCTTGTAAATATCAAATTGACACAACTTTGTCCTTGTTCGCACTCCTCAACAGCGTGTGCATTGGCCCTTTGACACTCACGTCGACGTCTATTGGCACCTGCAGGTCCGAACTCGAGCTTCGTCAAACCCTCTCCAGTTAACTGCATCTGTGTGTTTCGAGTGTTTTTGTTTCAGAATGCCTCTTTGTGTCTGCGCTCGATGCTATAATTTACCGGACAAACGGTTGCGCTGGGTCCCTCGTACTTGAGCTGAAACCCATCTCCAGCGATACGGACCCGCACCGACCGCCCAAGTTGCACCACTCATTTGTGGATGTAAGTAAGTGCGTCCACTCTTCAACCTCTATATACTCCCTCTTCATACGCATCGTATCGGTTTGCTTCAGGCACGTGCGATTCTGAATGTATTGGAAGGTGCCTTCGTACGGCGATTGTATGTTCGAAAATAGTACCAGATTGAGCAGAGTCGGGAGTCGACATTTACTTCCGAAGGCACTTCAACTGATCGACGATCGCGTTCGCCAACTAGCTAAATATAAGTAAGGCATTTCGGTAGCGCTTCTTCAACATCTCTTTACTCGCACCCTCTTCCTCGGCATTGATCAAGCTCACTCTTCCCTCGCGTTGGTAGCCTTCCCGCCGCCGCCGCCGCCATCGTACTAACTCTGACCTCTGCATTTTCCGCCCTTTTTAAGACACAGTCCAACCTTCAACACCCTAGTCCTCGAACATGGCACGCGACGATCAATCGCCGGCTCATTGCCATCATATTTATTCAACAGGCAGTAACTCTTTCACTGCCGGTCAGCCGTCTCGTAAGTCGCAACTTTTCAGGCAGCACACATATACCTCACTGGAGGTCACCTGTCTCACGTATATTTCACGATTTCACCAGCTCCGTCACAGTGTATGAGAACCGTTGCTGTCTATAAGACCAACTGTGGCTTGCTCCCTGTTCTTCCCATGGCAGCACCACTTAGTCGTGCCTCCTATGCGGCCTCTTCTGCCTCTTCGTCGTCTGGTTCTTCGGATTCTCTTGCATCAGACTTTCGTGATGTGCGTGTCTCGCCTCCGGCATTCCTTGATCCCACTTAACTGAGATTTTCCACGTCCATGATTTTTACGCGCAGTCAGAACCTGACCATGAAATTCTTATATCGCCCTCCTCTTCGCCCCCATCTGACCTCGTGGTATGTGTCTCGTAATTTGAAACTGCGAGGATATCTGACGAAATATTGATTCATATCACAGGAGACGTTCGAGAACCAATTCATCGACGGAAAGCATGGTCTTCATACCTCACGTCATTTCCATAGTGCGAATTCTGCTGTAGTCAAGCTTGAAGATTGTTGTGGACGACTCTGTAGTGTGGGTTTTCTTGCTCTTGTATTATTTTGATCATTCGTGGTCATTAACATCGGTACTACAGGTTTGTGGGGAGCAATCAGATCAGCCAAGAGACAAATCGAGGGATGTAGAGATTTGTGGAGAATGCTGGGATGACGTTGACGTGTAGGTCTTCTGTGTCCTGCTTGCCGTCATTCTCCCATAGAAACTGACAGCACTGCGATTCGCTTCCTCATTTGAGACTTGCAACCCGTGCCATGTTATGGTGCGACTATCCTGCCTATAACGACATAATCGACGACGTTTTAGCCCACCTTCCTTGGAGTTATAGTAAGCCTTGAAATCGCCGCGTCACTTTCCTCCCGTTGTCTGACAAAATACACCTGTGGCTTCGCTTGGACGTTATTACAGGAAGACGGAACGTCTACGAACCCGACCATTGGACGGACGATATACACAAACATTATTGTGTCGCTGACTTCGTGGTTATCGCAGAAGAGGTCTTGACGTGCAAGGACCCAATGATGATAGAATTTATGGAGGAGCGCAGGCAGGGAGTGGCTCTGCGCATGGAGGTAGATCATCTGCTCAACTTTTTGCTGCTATTGTTGCTTACTTGAACTATGCATTTGGCCGACGAACCAGATGTTGAAAGCAAGTGCCCTGTGAAGACGGTGGTCTTCCGGCGTACTCAGTGAATCGCTCGACGCCGGAGCAAGTATCTCTTCATTCGTGTGGCCTTTGTTCTTCAGATTCAAAGAAGTCTTTTTGATTTCTACTGTACCCATGCATACCCACTTTACTTATACCCATACTAGTACTTGTAC
This sequence comes from Stereum hirsutum FP-91666 SS1, assembly GCF_000264905.1. Classification (NCBI taxonomy): domain Eukaryota; kingdom Fungi; phylum Basidiomycota; class Agaricomycetes; order Russulales; family Stereaceae; genus Stereum; species Stereum hirsutum. The sequence continues at coordinate 1,423,555 of NW_006763139.1, read as the reverse complement.
TCTGTATGTTTTGCTTCGTTTTGTATCCATTATCCAAACGCGTCGGATTGATATTCAAATGGGCCGCGTTGATTAACTCTTATGATCAATCGAGGACACAATAACAGACGGTCAATGTTGCGGGATAAGCCGCGCGGTGACTATGAATCGGGCTACAGAGAGGTCATACAATCGAGCGTGAGGACTATACATCCATGATGCCTAGAAGAACTTCCCAAAATCGTACGCATCTCCGCCTCCGGAACCAGCTGCGTTGGCTGCGACAGCTACACCAGCAGCTTTCTTCGAAGGTGCGTTCGCTACAGCACGCTTAACGCCTGCTGCCTTTGTGCTCCCTTTCGCAGAGACCTTCGAGGGCTTGGTCGAAGACTTAAGCGCGGATTTTGGCTGCTCGGAAGGTGTAGTAATAGAGGAGCGGTCACCACGCTTCTCAGCGCGCGATTTTGGTGTCGTGGAAGCTGAGGCGGACGACGAGGGCGGTAGTGGCTTGTTCGAGAACGCGACCTTTTTGGATGGGGGACCGGCGGACGAAGAGGATTTTGTTGGGGCAGAGGGACGTTTGCGTTTGGAAAATTTCGGAGAAGGCGGAGGTGTCGGTTCTTCATTCTCTTCCTCTTCCTCCTCGTCTCCACCCATGTCGTCAGACATTGGGTCTTCCTCTCCTGATGGAGCTTCCGTCTCGTCCACGTCCATCAAGTCGTCTTCCCCTTCGGCATCTTCGTCTTCATCCTCATCCTCCTCTTCACTATCAGGCTCGAGACCGACCCAGACCTTCTCCAGCTCCAACTCTCGTTCGTCCACCGTTCCACTGGCCATTTTGACCAGGCCGTCTGCCTTCCGCATCTCCTTCTTCGTCCGTACTTGTGATAGGACAGCAGAGTCTGCCGTGGTGTACAATTCTGAGAGGGCATTTGCCAATTCGTCGACAGTAGGGATAGATTTGGAAGATGTTGGAGGCATTGATATGCGTTGAAGTTTCCCGGTAGACCAGTCGCGAAGTACAATGCGAGCGGCGGCAGTGAGGTCGAGAACGCCACCCTAATTCGTGAGCGCCACGATAGACAGAGTTAAATCAGTATCAGATATACAGTGACCGAAGAACTGATATACCTTCTTAAGGAAGCCAGAACTGCGGGCCACACCGGAGAGGAAAGTCGAGGTGTCGCCTCTGGAGAAAGCAGGCAGATTGTACACGAGCATGAGATCTTCGGGTTCAGACCGAGAAACTATGTGTTCCACTAGGTAAAACGAGGAGGGAGGATAGATAAGTCGAGGCCTCCTTGGATTCGGAGCTGCGAAGTAACGTACCAGCAGGCACCGGGTCCTTCATCTTGTCCACCCGTCCTCGACTTCTCACGAGGATATCGTGAGCCCTGAATTTCTGCGCCTCTTCCGATTTTGGCTCCGCGCGGGGCTGCCACGAGACACCGGGAGTGTCGATGAGAGTCACATGAGACGCTGACTGGGGCAGAGTAAGGGTAGTCTCCTGAGCGTACAGTGTTGTGGTAGGCGAGGAGGATGTAGTGGCGGTGGCGGGACTATATGTGGGGAAGGCGGATGAGTGAACAAGGGAGTTGATGAAGGCACTCTTTCCTGACTAAATCGGAGGGAGGGTGAATATCAGATAGCTCGGTTTTTCAGACAACTACTCACGTTCGTGACACCGATAACGGCGACTTGCAGCGGTTCCGTGGCTGCACCCTCCCGGTTCTCCTTTTCTTCGGCCCATTGCTTCAGTAGCGAGAGTACAGCCTCTTCACCCCAGGCATCGTCCGCGGGTGCTTTGGCTTTACCCTTGGACTTGGATACCAAAGCCGGGTCTAGCATCGAAGGCGCTTCGGAGATGAAGGCGGACGATGAACGAAAGAGTAAAGTAGGATGAGAGGAGCGCAAGAAAGAAGCCCAGGCCGCCAAAGGTTCGCGAGGACACATGTCTATGATCCAAAGGGCATCGTTTAAGCAGAGGAAAACGAAGTAAAGAGGATGGGGCGTACCGATTTTGTTCAAAACGAAGAGTAACTTCTTGTTCCCCTTTCCAGCTACGAGACCCTCAAGCTGAGAGCTCCGGTAAGACATAGGGTCACGGGCGTCCAGGAGCTCGATGACGACGTCCGCTTTGTCAAGAACGGATTGCAGATTCGGAAGGTCGGGGTTAACAAGAGCAGGTGGATCCTCTACTTCATCCTCGTCCTCCACTGTCGCAGCTTTACTCTTATCCTTCTTCGACTTGGTGATCGATGAACCTCCCGAAAGACTCAAAATACCGTTGAAAGCATCGGTAGCTGGAGTCGATAGTGTGCTAGCCTCGTTGGCAGAACCTTCGCCCTCGGATTCGCTGTCGTCGGATTGTGGACCAGCTTTCGCTTTGGCACGGATGGCTTTCCTTTCTTCCTTTTTACGCTCCTTGGACTCGGCAGCCTAATAATATCCAAGCGATGAAGTCAACGACTGGCATTAAGGCAAAAAAACAAAAAAGACGGGCGCACTAATCTCCGTTCCTCGGCAATTTCAGCAAGTATCTCGTCCTTATACGGGAAATTGTTAGGGATTCCAGGGTCCTTTGGTGTCTCTGCGGTAAAAAAGATATCGAGAGCATGACATGTAAGTGTGTAGATCTTCGAAAGCAAAAGTTTGGGAAATTTGTTAAACGGGGACGCACTGGACTTCCACTGAGGGCTTTTCTTCGCAGCTTTTCGTACTTTCCTCTTGCTCTCCTTGATCTGGTGCTTGCGCTTCACCTTTTCGTGAGTCGTACCACGCTTGCTGGTCTCTACGTTATGATGTCAGAAAACAGACGTATGACTATAGGATTTTAACGCACTTTTTCTGATTTTACCCATGGCTGTAGTGGAACGGAAGGTGAAACTTTGAAGCCGAGACGTTGGAAACTTTTTCCGCGTACCACGGCAGCCGGGCCGCCATGCGATCTGCAAAGCCGGAAACGGCCAATTTGCAACACGCTCGTTCCTTCTTCTCCTTCAACGTCCTCGACTCGCCGTGGCACGCGACATATCGGAGAAGTTCAGGAGTCGCGCTCAACTCTTCTTTCGCATTGAAATTCGACGGTACCTATCTATACGTACCTGGCCTAAATTCCCCAGGATATTGCACGATACGTATGACCTGAGCAATATAAATACACAACGATGTTGATATCACGATGTCTCTCCTCGCCCGAGCTTCACCCCCCAAGCTCTCGACCTTGACCTCAACCGACATGGTTTCTCGCGGCATGGGCCTCATCTCCTTGCTTTCGTTTTTCTGCGTAGTCCTGTCTGTTGGCGTGAGAGGTGCAGCCGTGTACGAACGACGTGACTTGGTCAGTAGTCTGTCGCAGAATGAGCAGGAAATGTTCTTCTCGTCGATGGACCTTCTGGACTCTAGTTACGACACTTCCACTGGATTTTGGTGCGTTTTCACTTCTAGAGAATTGCTTTAATGTCCAGTTTGTATATACCCTTGGCGTACAATACGCAATCCTGTCTTGCGTTTTGGGGCGAAGGATGCGTTCATACACAGTAAACCTGGCAAGGCACTGCAATAATATCTTCTGTCGTAGGGCTCAGCCGACAGCTATATCAATTTACGACGCTTGTAGTAAGAGCCCTCCCCGCTGACGATTTCACGTGATTGTGTGTATAGGGATGGTGATACTCGATACTCGGCTTGGTACGCTGTCGGGCTACTGGGACGAAACCAGGTAAAGTACTATCTCAATCTCAGTCTCTGCGACTCCATCTCAAATTTCAGTCACACTGACGCCTCGCTCGGTATCCAGGGGAATGACAGTGCGGTCGCAGCTGGTATCGTGAAGCGCGTGTGCGTTTATCCCATTATCTCAAATATAATCTGCCCATGATAAGTACTGGAGGCTGATTCCTTTTTCCCTATCGGGTTCTATAGAATTGAACACCAATATACCGATCCCACCAAAATCTGGTATGCGACATTCTACGACCCAGGTACAACGGACCCCGCCACCCTCGAGAACCCTACGGTACGAGGTCTCCTCCTTCGTCACACCTCCTGTGGAAGATATGTTATACTTACTTGGCACTTCGTACAGATATACAATGATTACGACCCGAACGTTCGTGCCTTCGTCGCCACTTCATGGATCATCATGCTCGAGGAATTCTCGCATCTGTTGCCCAACTCTCTTATCCCTTTGATCGAGGAGAGTATGTACAATGCGACCGTAGGAGATGGGTATCGTGTCGCTGGATGGGATGGAGATAACTTGAGACCGTAAGCATTCTCTTCTGCAGTATAACTGCGCTTTGAATGATAACGTTGCGCGTTCTTATTTTCTCTGATAGGGTATACTCAAACCCTTGGTTGATGCGTTGCATTCAAACAGCATGGGTTGGTCACAGAATGGGAGATGCCAACATGTCGTACTGGTGTGTCCTCTGTCAATTCTTGCTTTTCCGTTATCATATCCTTCTCATCTTGATCACGGAATACAGGGCAGAGAACTTCACACGGGAGGCAGTGGAACTGTTTGACATGTATGATACCCTTGTAAGTTGGTCTTATCGCGCTGGTAATATCACGCTCTGAACTTGTTTGAACTCATCCAAATGCAGAGCGAGTTCAATAGCCCGACGTATGAAGGTGTTTCTTTGTACGCGCTTACTCTCTGGAACCGCTACGCCCCTCCTGGAACCCTGGCGAAGAAATCTGCCGCGAGTATCATTACTCGTATATGGAAGAGCATTGGTACGCCCACTCGCCCACATTTCTGCTCTCTAGAAGTCGCTTACACCTTTCTCGACTAGGTCAAATATACAACCCGACGCTGAAGAACCTGGGTGGTCCATGGGATCGTACTTATGGTATGCAACCAAAAACATACTCCTTCCAACATTATCCACGATCTAAACTGGCATGACTTGATGGACAGGCTTCGACATGAATGACTATTTCTCCATTCTCGGCGCTCATATCCAAGGCCTCGTCGGCGCCACGCTCGCCCCCCTTCCGAACCCACTTACCAACATATCCCTTCACTACGGCGACGCCGCCATCATGCCCCTCCTCCCCCTCATCTCACAATCGCACGACCATCTCGTCCCCCCGTCCGTTGTCAGTGCTCTCAAGTCCCTCGAACCAAAGGGTAAAGGGCATTCGTGGCACGGAAAGGCGTACAGCCCTCCATTTGACTACCTGGAAGTCGGAGCAGAGCGGAATTATAGCACGTGGACTGAGAACGGGTTGAGTCTGGGTGCGATGGAGGTAGACGAGTTGGTTTATGGGGGTCCGTCATTGAACAATGCGAGCTTTAGCCCGGCGGTTATGCTTTGGAGGATGGAGGAGGATGTTGTTGGCTATATGTCGGTTCGTGTTTCCCCCCTTCAAAGCCCTAATTGCCAGCTGGATTTTATCTTCAACATTCCACTAGCTTTTCCCGACCGAGGGTCACATTCTCGGAAACGTAAACGAGCGCAAGCTGACTGTAACATACCCCTCACCAAACCTCACGGCCTACGACCCAACTATCTTCACCCTCATGTTCGGTCCGACCTATTCGAACATCACGGCCTTTGGTGACGACTTCCTGGCCGACGGCTTTGCGCAACTTCCCGGTATCAACATCAGCGTGGGCGGGAACGCAAGTCTCGTGAAGCCAGAGGTCAGCTTCAATGCGTCTCTCAACCAGAAGTACGTATTCGCTTTTATTTTCCGACATATTTATAAGTTTTTTGCTGACTTTACCTTCTGGTGGCGCAGCTCGTTCTTATATTGGAACGTGACTTACGTCGTTCCGCACAATCTCAGTGCACCCACGTTGGAGATTGTGGTCGTACCCACTTGAAAACCTAATTCTTTCTCTACATACCAGGCTCGCGAAGAGTGTGCCACGTTACTATAAGGCAGAACATACCAACTGACGAACATATTTGGAAACATGCAGCGGGTGTGATTGGGAGGTGCAAGAATTGTCGAGCCTGACAGTCTGAGATGTGTGGCCCTCGGTGGCCCTCCTCCGGCAGATTGGCGACGTCCTTTGCCATTACCGAGGCAGACCGAAACCCTGGCTTCCACTTTTCCTTGCCTCTCGCCCTCGGCCACGTTGTCCTTTTAGCTTGGCCTCGTCAAAACGCGTGCTTTCGCTGTCTTTCCTGCTCTAGTCGGATTGTGAACTGAACCACATCATGGATCCATGGTGCCAAGCATGTTGTATCTTCCATTGGGGCCATCCATTCATTTCTTGACACTCCAGTTGTGATCGATTTCAATAGCAATGCCCCCATAATGGAGATAAAGCGCGTTCTATGGACTCGGTCTCCGCTCGATACAGCAGTGCTTATCCCGGTGGACTCAGATAGGAAGAAATACTGCTCGAGGGCAATCGACCCCGTTATGGCCGTCCCGAACATGCTCCCGCATCCGAGCTTGATGATGTCGTACTTCTAGCCTCGAATAGCACAAACCAAACAGCGCTCATAACTCACGAACGTCGACGAGCATAAAACTTCGCAACGATATCGACTGCCCCAGGTCGAACGATTCTCGCCATGGTCCTCAGTCTGTCGGGTGTTCCTTGCGTGTTGCGGCCACTCTGGCTCGTCGGTGCACTCTGCGCTCCTTTTTTACCTTCTGTGCGCGCTCAGTCGACAGGAGTTTCCGTGTCTATTCCTTCGTCTCCGGCCACTTCAAACGTTGTACACCCGAATTTCTTGGGAATCTCGCTGGAGCTGAGTGCGATCAATCTGTACTGTGCGTTATACCTACATGCCTGTTAGACATACATGATCGACTGACCACTGTTGGCGTCAAGTCGGAAATGATACATCATCAACTCCGGCGCCTGTTCAAAACTACTTCACCACGTTGAGGAATTTTACGAGCGGAGACTACCCTCTGCGCCTGCGCATAGGTGGCAACTCTATGGATAGTGCCACATACAATGCCTCTCAATCTCCCATCCTCATCTCGACGGATCCTAATGCTAATCCGAACGATGAAATTGTCGACTTTGGCCCGGTTTTCTTCGATGTAATTGACAAGATCGGCCAGGAATTCAACGCGCAATATTTGTTAGGTGTGCCGTTTCCGACTCTTGGTAGATCATGATGGAGCTAAAGCTCATATAACCCCATCATTAGGTCTTAGTCTGCGGGATCCTACAAACACGAATAATGCTATAGTTGCTGCTGCCTCTCAGCAGAAGTTGGGAGATAGACTGGATGCTTTCCTTCTTGGAAATGTGCGCGCCACGTGAACTTATCTCACCCGTTGCTTTACTGAGATTTTTTTACAGGAGCCGGACTTGTGTTCGTGCACTAAAATGCCCATTTCATCTGGACGAGCGACTCACCCCGCGCTTTTCCTTATATAGATACCGCTCATGGAGACAGGCCTAATATCCAGAATTACACTGTGTCGGATTATGTACAGGTACGGGCCATTTTAGATTCGCATCTTTTTTTGCGGCGCACACTGACGAATGACCATCAGGAATTTGGGACGGCCTCAAGTCTCCTCACGAATACGTCTGCCGGAAATATACTCTCTCTAGCAAACATTGCAGGGCCTACAATCTGCTGCAACTGGGTGAGATGGATGTGTTCCTACTTACGTCCCTCTTGCTGAAGTTATTCTGGCGATAGGATCTGGCGACTACTTTGCAGCAAGACTGGCTATCAACATACGCCTCTGAGCTGAAGTACATCACAGTGCAGCACTACACTCAAAACAACTGTGACGGCAGCGGAAAAGGCAGATATACCTTGGCGTACTATCTTCAACACTCCAGCAGTAATTACCTCTCACACTCCCGTACAACACCACTTCTAACACATCTCATTCATCACTTACGCTTTCAGCCGTCGAGCTAGGTCAATGGGAAATCGACGGTATCCAATACGCTCTGACCAACCCAAATCCCAAACCCGTTATCATGGACGAATTCAACTCCGCATCCTGCGGTGGCCTGCCTGGCATCTCGGAAACCTTCGGCGTCGCACTCTGGACGGTCGATTATTCGCTACAGCTCGCCTCGGTCGGATACACGGCCGCGTACCTCCACACTCGCGAACCTGGAGTAACGTACAATATCTTCCAGCCCACGACCTCGTCAGAATGGGGGACGGGGGCACCGTTCTACGCCTACCTGCCCGTTGCGGACGCGCTTTCGGTCGCATCGGGGAGCGCCGTCGTCGTCGATCTTAATATTGCGAACTCGACTACGGATCCGAAGGCGACAGCGGCGGGGTATGCGATCTATGATGCGAACGCGACGAATATCAGTAGTGTCGTGTTGTTCAACTTCGCCAACTCCTCAGGCGCTACAGAGAACTTCACGCTCCCATCTAGCATCGTTTCTCAGTCCGGAGGGTCGACAAAGGTCACAGTTCGATACCTCGTCGCACCGAGTGTCAACGAAGATACATACATCGCGTATGGTGGACAGACGTATGCGGGTGTGACGGATGGGACTGCTGTGTCGGCGACGTGGAATGTAGGAGGTTTGGATGCGTCGTCGTTCGCGGACACGGAGGTGGATTGTGCGAGTGGGTGTGATATCGCTGTTCCGGGCCCTGGATTGGCAGTGATCTATTCTGCTGCTGTTGTGCGCAGTTCGCCGTCGAGTAGCGGGAATAGTAGTACGACAGGGAGTGATACTGATAGCTCTTCTGCTGGAGGGCGGACAGGCTCGGATTCGATAATGGGCGGTATGGTGCTGGCGTCAGTTTTCCTTTCCGTTGTTTGTATGTGGAGTTAGATGGTAGATGTGCTATTCGTCTGTTCTTGCCCGTGTGTGTGTTTCGGTACTATTGGACTTTTTTCTTTCTTGGACTCGTAACTCGGCTACGTAGATTGTACAAGCTGTGTCCGTTTATTGCTGTTGTGATGATCCTTGCCACATCCCATACGAACTTTTCAATGCCACATTGCCTTCTTTGCACGAAATCGCATTTTATTCAGATCGAGAGTACACGGTACATCCAAGAGTCCATCCACATCCGTATTCAGACCAGAGCAAAACGAAACATCGTACATAGACCTAAAAGACAATCATCGAGAACTTCTTCACTCCTCAGCATAACCTGGTATACATAGTCTTTCTCACATCCACCGTCTCATAGAGAATCCATCCTCTCCACCTTGGCCCAGCAAGCTTGAAGCGTTCCCAACGAATCCACCATCATCTGCCGCACCTCCTGCAGCCGGAATTACACTGTTTCCTCCGATTCTCTGCACAAAGTTATGCAAAACCGAGATGATATCCCTCTCTGACGTAGCGGACGTGAACCCATTCGCGCTGGCTGGAGGCGCTGTCGAATCACCATACCCCGACTCGGGCACTGCAGTATGCATATGGTTGAACTGAGCAGCCAACGCGTCGACAAAGGCTGAGTCCGACGCGTTGCTGTACTGGCTGTTGTCGTTGTCATTGTTGACGTAGGTCACTGGAGCGACCGGAACAGTAGATGGGACGGATGGCAAGGAGGCGAGGATGTCTGTCTCGGTGCTCTTGTCGAGTTGTTTGCGCAGGGTTCGGATTTGGCTGGTGATAGCACTTTCGAAGGTGGTGTCTTTTCCGTCTTCTTTGTCGGTTAGGAGGGTGACGAGGGATGAGACGCTGAGATATCGGAGTAGGAGCGTGTGAGTACATAAACACCGATGATAGGGATATTGCATGTAGACTGACAAGGCTTCCTTAAGGTATGCGAAGCTGAATTCGGTTGTGCTGTCTGCGATCTTCTGTGCGAGGGAGTCGGGATAATCAATGTCCTCGTTATCTTTCAGTTTGCCCTGCCAGTATTGCGCATAGAGCAAACGAGCGGGGAGCTCGGGATCATCGAAGAGACTAGAAATTTCCGTACGACATCTATAAGTAAGCAAGGTCCAGATATTTAAGCAACCTTGGAATACTCACTATTTGCGGTCGAAACGGCTGGGCCTCGTCGATAGACCGGGATCCAACCGGTCAAAATGGTTGGTCGTGCCAATGACGAGCAGGCCATCGTTACCCTGCAACCCATCCAACTCGTTCAGGAAGAAAGAACGGTTTTGGTCGTTGATGAGAGCGTCCAGATCTTCGAGGATTAGAACACACGGTGACATTTGGCGAGCCTTGTTGAAGACGGCGAGCATGGAACCTTCTTCGCCCATGTAGCCTGTGTCATGTTCTGGTAAGAATCGAACGATAGAGAGGGAGGGTATCGGGAAGCTTACTTTTGAACGATTTCACGTACATCGGGGCATAGCCTTTCGCATCGCAAGTCTTCATGATAGCTTTGATGCTAATGGTCTTCCCATTTCCTATGTCACAGTATCAACTGAATATTGGAGTAAAGTGATAGGTGGTCGTTACAAACCTGGAGGTCCATGCATTATGATGCCGCGCTAAACGCATTAATATGAGACCTTATCAGTTGAGTTCAGGCCACAGAGTGCGTGTGTGGCGTGCGATACCTTCCAAGGCAAAGAAAGTTTTTTGTACGTCCCCTCCGCAGAGAAGAAACCGTAGATATCCTTCTGCAGAGCCGTCTTGAACTCTTCCTCTAGGATAACATCGTCCCAGTCCGCACTCTGGACATCCTGCCAGAGTTGAGCATTCTTCTGCCAGAATCCTTGGTTGAAGACCCAGATCTCGTTGTGCAACTTCTCCGCGTATGCACCCGCCTCAAGAAGTAATAGCCTGGCGGGGGCCTCGGGACCTTCGTGCAGGATGAAATTCTCCGAGTAGGTACCAAAACCGTTGCTCCACTGAACGAACGTGAGCTGCGGTTTCACGTGGAGGGACAAGCACAAACCTTGAGGATATAGAGGATGAAGTCGTATTCCTGATCGAGTGTTTGTCAAAGAACGTCCATGAGATAATTGATGGACGCAAATTAGGAGCTTACACGCCACGCCATCCGAAAGGCGCCATACCAGACGGAGTCCATGATGACGCCGGGAATAGGACCTTTTCTAGCAAGTGGGATGAATGTGGCATTGGTGACCAGTTCCTTCGGAGACAAAGGTTGGACCACAGATGCAGGAAAGCTAAGCAGGCTTCCACGAAAGTCCTGAGTCATGACGATGGTGTGTTTTGGATACAGCTGTTGGAGTGCTCTGGTCCTGCAACGCACACGGTCCCCGTATGAGCACGGAGTGTACGTTCCAGATTGAAAGAACTGACATAGTAATTTCTGGAGAGATATGCTGTCCGTTTCCGTGATGAGACCATTTACCAAAGAGAGGATCGCCCTCCTTCTCGATGTCGTCCTCGAAGGAGACCTTCACGAAAGCCTCAGCGAATTTGGACTCTCCTTCAGGGAACATCTGCGATCGTTGCTCGTGCTCAGACAAGACCATGGTGGTGATTTTAGCGAGAACGACAAAGGGAGGTGGTTACTGCGAGACAGTACTGGTTTGTTTGATGGTCGTGGTCGACACCCAAGCTCTCACAAGGCCTGAGGACACCGCCCTCAACGTGTTTGACGCCGCCCATTAGTGTGGCGGTGGCGTGGCGGCATGTCCGCGGCGCGCGCACGTCATGCGCACGTGGGGACGATAGCCGGAACACGAGCCCTCTTTCTCTGCCACATATTTCCATCTCCTGGCTCAGGCCATTACCGTCCACCGCGTGTTCCTCACCCAGCATGAACAGGACATCAACTATCCTCACCATCGCTGGAGTATCCGTTCTTGGGGGTGTTCTCGCATACGCCGTTTATTTCGATTATAAACGCCGGAACGATGTTGCTTTCCGCAAAAAACTTCGTACGCTTACGGCGATCCTCGTCGATACTCGAAATCAGTACTCACACGTTCATCAGGGAAAGACAAAAAGAAGGTCGACAAGACCGTAGCGCAAAATGTCGCAGCCTCGCAAGAGGCAGAGGCGGTCTCTGAAGCAGACATCCGTGCTGCTCTGGAGAAAGTGAGGAGCGAGGTTGTCCCTCCATCACCCACAGAGAAGGAGGCGTATTTCATGACCCAGGTCAACTTGGGAGAGCAGCTCTGCACTCAAGGTAAGTCTCACTATTTCTCATACGATGTATAAATCACTGACTGTTCGTGAAGGCCCCCAATTCAGCCTTCCCGCTGCTATGTGCTTTTACCGTGCTCTTCGGGTCTACCCCTCCCCTGTCGAACTCCTCGTCATCTACGAGAAGACTATGCCGGAACCTGTCTTCAAAGTGAGCAGCATACCTCTACTATCATGCTTTATGCTCACAATACATCAATAGCTTGTTATGCTTATGACCAACATGGACGTGAGTCAACCCTCTTCGATAGACATCGACGATGTTGCATCCCTGCACGGCACGTCTGAGGACGAGACGAGCCCCACACGAGGCGGACCTCCATCAGAAGCTTCATCTCAGGAATGGGATAAGTTGACTGATCCCGGGAGCCAGACGCCTGCCACGACGTGATTCATGTGCCGTTCGCATTAGTGGTGGATGGAGCATTTACTAGAACACATCGACGTCGTCCCACATTCATTCCTGCCGTCTGCTCCGTTCTGCTCGTTCTAATACACATGTATCGGTTTCTTGCTTTCTTTGCATGTCCGCCCGTCCGAAAAAATTAGGTTAAGAACCGCGTAGAAGGTAAGCAGCATTGAAGTCTACGCATCATCGTACCCGTCCTTGAGCTAAGATTATCGGTCGCGACGGGTAGGTTATTACGACGAGTTCCCTCCGAAAGACATGAACGTCTCGGTGAAAGCTGTCGATGTCCCGGATGGCAAGGGCGGTGAAATGCGCAAAAGAATCTTGGTGGTGACTAAAGACTTCAACGCTGGAGATTTGATTTACAAGGTAACGTCCGAAGCAGCCCAAACGGCCTTTGACGTGTGAACTTCATATTAAAGTGTAAAACATAGGAACAACCCGTGGTCGCGGTTCTCGACGCTGATCTTGAAGGCAAAGGCTCATACTGCTCCCACTGTCTCCGTAAAATCGAGGACGACATTGTCTATCGCATCGAGAACGACCTCTACAAATCCGGGTACTGCTCAAAAGAATGCCAAACGAAATCAAAGTCTCTCTCCCAGAATCTCCTCTTCGGCACCGACTCTGCTCTTCCAGCTGAGCTCTCTACCGAGATGCCTGGCGATTTCACAGCTGCTAGGAGAGAAGCACAGACCGAGTTCGCCAAGTATGTCAAAGACCAGGACAAGTCAGTACCCATGCTCGTTGCTAGGTTCATTGCACGTCAGGCGCGTTCATCCCCTTTTCCTTGCGTGGTATCTGTTATACTCATTATTCGCTGACATTAGATCTCTGAGGAGACAGCGAAAATGGTCCCAGGCTCAGCTGCGTCGGAGGCGGTTCACTCGGATTATTCACTTTACGATCACTTGGAGAGGCTCCGCTACCTCGAAGTAGAAGCCCCGGCACAGGAAACAAAACTCCTCCGTAGCGTCTTCCAGACTGCCCTTCCAGGTCTGGAGGCTTTCATCACGGACGAACGCCATGCGACGCTCAAGGGTAAGATGGCCTACAACGCGTACGGTGTTGTCTACAACGGAGGTCGTGATGATAGGGTGAGTAGATTTGATCCAGCATGTATTTCATCCCATACTAACCGTCTTTTCCTTTGTAGCCCGAGGTGAGTGAAAGACCAGAGGATGCCGAGAAGACGCGCACGCCCTATGGCACCCAACGTCAAGTCGGTTCTGGCCTTTACTCCGTCTCCGCCTACGTGCGTCTCCTTTTTGTCATTCTTTCTCGCCCTTTGCATCATGTTGACGTCTTCGCCCTCGCTATCCAGATCTGCCACAGCTGTGACCCGTCCGCCATACCTGTTTTCAAGAACGCTGACTCCGAGCTCTACCTCATCGCCACCCGCGATCTCAAAGCAGGCGATGAAATCACCGTCTCCTTCGTCGACTCATCCGTGCATGAAGGCGAATCCGCCGCGGACGCTAGACGCCGTCGTCGGTTTGAACTGGCGAGGGGCTGGAGGTTCCCTTGTCCCTGTGAGAGGTGTGTCAAGGAGGGTACGGGTGCCGCGGAAGAAGGGCCGACGCTGGATGGGTCGAAGGTTGATGATGCGCAGAGGAGGATGGACGAGAAAGAGATGGGTGGTGCCGACCCTTAAGCGTCGTGGTGCGGTTGGGCGAGTACAGAGGAAGGGTCACCTAGAGAGCGTCATTTTATGGTTTATTCCGACGTTCCTCCAACAGTGCATGCTCGTTCGTAGCACACTAAACATCTCACACCATAGTGCGCTCAGTCGCTGTAGATACAGAGTAAGAAATTGCTCGGCTCGTTCGCATTTACAATATTGTCTCATAATGACAAACACACTCCCATCACATCTCTCACACATCTCGCTCTCGTATATAGCTTTGTTCTCCGTTAGTTCGTTATGACAGCATCCCAATTGTTGCTTCCTCCTATTTCTTTCTTGCGCGAGACAGAATAAATAAGGTTCAACTACGCCTCCGTCCAATTACAATTAACTCCCAAAGCTATCAAGTATCGTACGTCAAGTCATACCAGACAGTATCGTACAGACAGACAGAAAGTGTTCAATGGTGCGTGCGTGCTGCTACGTGCTAATACTGCTACTGCGCGATGAACGATTACAAACACAGATGGAGTGGCCAAGTCACAAGAGAGAAAGAAAACAACAGTCACTGCGATGTGATATGTGCGTGAGGGTGCAAAAGATGGATGAGACACAAAAAAACAACAGAAATAATTAGATGCCCCGAGGGCTATGTACCGTGGTGCGTAGATAGACACCAAACACTGTTCACTCCAGTCAAACCATGCTATGCCATGCTACTGACACTAACCAATCCCGAAGCAAAGCAAGATATCCCACTTATCCAGTGACCCCGACGCTCCGAGAAAATCATGCAGCCAAACTACGCCACATACCATCCGAAGGTAACCTGCTCCTCGCCTGCAAGATCTTCAACGCCCTCTGTCTCCCCGTGTTCACCGACACCCCCGCTCCTCCCCGCATCCCCTCAATCTCCGCATCCGACCCTAAGGACGAGCCCAACTCGTCATCATCCCCTACGCCCAGCTCGATGAAGTCGAGGGCACCGGGATCCATAGGCCTGCTACGATCGCGTTCTGCGTATTGTGCTTTACGTTGTGCGACGGAGGAGCTTGGACGGAGGGGTGGGACGAGGACTCCGTAGCGGTCTGTGTAGGATGTCTTGGGTTCTCGTGAGATAGATTTGGAGAGTGGACTTATGACCATAGGGAGGGATTTGGCTAGGGTCTGTGACCAGTGCGTTGCTAAAAGGATAAGAGAATTCAGAATGACGGTTCTTTAATTCGTTTGGTAATGAATATGGATGAATGCGAACCTTCTGAGTTAGGCAGTGGCATCGCGACCCCACTCGATGGACGTTGACGAGCCGAAACCACAGAATCACCCTCCTCGGTGCCCTCATCATCCTCATCATCCTCATCAACCTGAGCCGGCGGACTACCAATAAATCTCGGTTTTCCACCCGATCGACTACCGAACAATTCCCAAGCTTTGCCGTCCCTTCTCCATGCACTCCTATGACTTGGCGTACCAGCCGCCACAAGTCTCGAGATCTCCTCCTCCCTAGGACTGAGCGGTTGGTCGTCGTATACTGACGTTGCGCTCGAGCTTGAATCCTTCCGTTCTGATCCTGGCTGGATATCTTGTGATAGTGACGTAGAGGGAGAAGCACGAAGGGCAGAGGGAGCAGGCAATGATGACGGTCGGAGAAGAGAGAATGATTGGGGTAGACCTGGACCGCCGCCGCTTGAGTTACGCTTTGCTGCTGGTGGACGGTTGGGCGGGACGTGCGGGTTCTCGACTAGAGGTAATACATCTGTCGACGAGGAGTCTTCGCGAGAATGGTGACTCTCTCCAGTTTCGTCCTCCAGGTCAAAAATGATCGCTGCAAGATGGAATCGATAACATTAGACACTAACAACAGCACTAAAAATAAAGATAAAGGAATAACTTACCCTCATCATCCTGATTTGCGTCGGCGGTTCCGTTTCTACTCGGCGGAGTCGTGTCCGCCTTGATGTCGAATGTGACCTTCCGTTTCGTCTTCGGAGGAGACGTTTCCACTTCAGGTTTCGATTGTTTCGGTTTCGGAGACGATGGAGGCGTCTTGTCGTTCACAGTCTTCGCTTCTCCCGTTCCCTCATTCTTGATATCCGCGGCCGCAGTGGATGCTTCTGTCGGGGACTGAACGACTCCTGTACGACTCTTGGAGCGCCCAGCATCACGAGCCTGAGCCGCTTCCTTCATCTGAGCTTCTATGTCGACCACGTATTTGAAGCTCGTCGCGATGTCCTTGTCCTCGTTCATGTCGCGTCTGAACGAAGTCCGAAGGCTACCGTTGCTGACGCCATTAGCCGACTCGAACGAATTACGAGGCGGGGAGGACCGAGAGGACGAAACCTGGGATGTCGAACGCGCACCGTTTGTGGAGGAAGCTGTGGCAGCGTTTTCCTGTTGATATCGCGGATGGTGAAACGATGAAGTGGCCATGGACGCGGATAGAGCTGACTGTCTCAGCGAAGGTGATGCGACTCGTGCCCTGGCGCTTGGCGATGGCACGAAGTCAGGAATGGAAACAGGTGATTTCGCCGTTCCGTTCGATGACGGGATCGTATTCATAGCGGCGCCACTCTGAGGTAACTGTCCGGCGCCGTCCTTCCGTGATGACCCTGATACGTCGTTCTCCTTCCCGCCCTTGTCAAACGTTGATAGACCTTCCTTAAACTCGATCCAGAGAGCCTGAACCTGCGAGCGGAGGATGTCCTCTGCGGCGTGGATTTCGGCAACTTTGGCTTGGATCACCTGAGCTAGATAATCGTCCGCGGCTTGTCGGATGGCATGGGAGCGAGCAGAAGCGAGGGAGTCGAGTTGCCGGAAGACGATGTGGGAAGGAGTAAATGGGGCGGGAGGGAATAATGGAGGCAAAGGTGGGAGGTGTGAGTAGGTCTCGTGTTGGACGTTCGATGTGGTGTCGTGGAGATGATTCCACGTGAAATCCGCAGAAGGAGAGGGTGGCGGGGTTGGTAGTACAACATTGAATATGGGGGAAAAATATGGAGACTTCTCCGCTGCAACAATAGCCTCTCCTATCTGTAAATGAGCACGAGTAAGCTTTGCTTTCTGAGGGAACATCGACCGAGGAAAGGGCCACAGTAAATTTCTCCCGGGAGGCGTGGCTCAAAAAGCTGGTGGTGTGACAGAGTGAATCATAGTATTAAAAGGATAACTCACAATGCACTGTTTCGATACGTCGATCCACCCGGAGCTGCTTCTCAAAACCTCCTCTTCTACCCAGTCCTCTGTCGGTAGCACCGGACCTTCGGAGCTATCGACATCCAAAGGTGTTGCCTGCAAAACTCGGTATACAAGTAGATGACAGATAAGACATGTCAAGGAGACATGCTGTAGCACTTGGGACGAAGATGGCGACGAATCCGAGTCATGACTGGACTTTATTCGTTTTCGTGTCCGAAGCGTTAGATGATTGTGGACCTGTGCCACATAATTATTGTTAATACGAGACAGTTTATTTCATAGGAGGAAAAAAAAACTGACAACGGTGAGACCTATTTCTCCAACGTACAACGGCTCAAAGTCTGCGTCCTCTTGCGGGGAAGTTGTCCGCTCATGTGGTTGTGGCCGTATTCGAACGTTCAGACATTTACAGGCTCGATCGGCCATGACAGGTTTCGAAAAAGATTCGGCTATAGACAAGATGGTGCGGAGTTGAGTTAAATCTGGTCGAGTGCACTGTTCGATAGTATGAGATGGGCCAGCGAGCATCGGCTAGAGGGGCATCAAGCTGGCGAATGCGGTGACGGCGAAAGCGAAGACGGTAAGTAAAAGGCGCTCAAATCGACTTCACCTCCCTTTCTTCCGGCCCGAGATCCGTGGCACAAGACCAGGGCCACCGAGTCACTCCTGTCTCCTGCTCTAACGGTTATGTCGCTCCTCTGCACGCTACAACACGCCTTGGTCTTTGGCTATCGACCATGACAAAATTCCTGTTTTCGCTTGCCCTCTCAATCGTCGAAGGACCCTTGCTCCCTGAAGGCATCTCCCAGTTGTCGCGATTGTCGACGTTCTTGTAAAATTGTTCTATTATCTGGATGTCATTCAAAGAAGATTTACCCGTCAGCTGATAGGAGATGCTTTTTGAAGGGGTTTTACGCTGACATTGACTCTGTCTTCGTATACTTATGCCGGGTACGCTACGTCTGTCAGTGGCTACGATCGCTCGCGTTAAGCAGTGAACTAGTGAATAGTGACGTCTCGACAATGTCATCCACAGCAAAAGCTCGAAAATCCCGACATATCCCGATCTCGCTATTCTCGTTGACGCAGCCCACATTGCGGTACTGCAATAGCTGTTGCAACCGTCTGCGCGTACCACGAGAACCTAACGAGAACCCCGAAAGTACGAGAAGCAGGCGATCCTCATGATCCTCGTGTTCGCCGGTCGGGTTGAGAGCTCTGGCTATTTGGACAGGAGTGACTACGGCGGACCGCAGCTCTGTCGAAACTTGCATCCCTCGCTCACCGCAGCTACTTCCTCGGAATAACCGTACAACATTCCTAGAAAACACTGCTCGCCATACGTCACTCCGGAGGATATACCGCCGTCTGCAGGACCTATTTATACAGCTTTTGACTTTCGGTTTAGCTTCATCAACGATCTCTCCCTCTTGCCAGTAATCTTGGTGCTTCGCCAGTGAGATCAGTCCATTCATTTTTCTCACCTTCAGCGTTCATTCGAGGAGGATTAGGTGAGCATTCCTTCTTCTCGTCTCTGTTGTCTTTACCGCCAGTTTCTTTTGGTGTATCCAATATTCTTTGCGCTACGTGCATAGTTTTGTCAAAGTCATATTACGACTGTGTGGTTCTCATTAATTCCATCTAATTATCTCTCTTTATGGTGGCTGATTCCTTTCTTCTGCCAATGGTGCCCTCAACGATACTTGGAACTCTCCGACATCGCTCCTAGCTATGTTCCGAGTCTTGGCTTCTGCCGCCATGGCAGGCCTCGCTGCAGGCCCTGTCTTGTCGGCCGCACGTAGCTTGCCTCGCGCGGATTCTACTTCACCTACTATCAACACGACGTACGGATCAGTCCAAGGTAGATCGCATCGAAAGTTCACCGGGCAGGACGATTTCCTGACATCATTTCCCAACAGGTACCACCTCAGCTTACCGAGACAACATAACAGTTTACAAGGGTATCCCATACGCTGCACCACCAACTGGTTCGAGCCGATGGACGCCTCCGTCTGCTCCAGAAGCTTGGACCGACGTCTATAACGCCAGCTCCTTCGGTGCCGATTGCGCCCAATCGTACAGCGCTGCGGGCATCTTCTCGTCCGGCAGCGAGAACATCAGCGAGGACTGTCTCTACCTGAACATCTGGACCCCGACTTATAACGATACCACCGACCTCACTTCCCAGAACCTCCCCGTCTTTTTCTGGATCTACGGTGGGCGCTTCTCCGGAGGTGCAGGCTCTGTTCCAACGTACGACGGTTCCGGCCTTGCCGCGAAGGATATCATCGTCGTCACGATCAACTACCGTCTCGGCCCCTTCGGTTTCCTCGCCCATCCTGACCTCAGCGCTGAGTCCGCCTACAACGCCTCCGGCAACTACGGCTTGCTCGACCAACAATTCGCCCTGCAATGGGTTCACGATAACATCGCCAACTTCGGCGGTAACCCGGACCAGATCGTCGTCGGCGGTCAGTCTGCTGGTTCGGCGAGTGCGCTCGACATAATGTGGAGTCCGCTCTCCAGGGACCTGATCGCCGGTGTCATCGCGGAGAGTGGTGCTCGTGGCCCCAACGATCCCGTCACGGGCAGCGCCGCCACGAGTTGGCGTAACAGGACGGCTGCCGAGGCCGAGGGTGTCGACTTCGTCGCCAACTCGCTGAACGTGTCCACCATCGCCGAGGCGCGCAATCTCTCGATGGACACTCTTCTCACGTACGATTCTCTGGGCGACGACACCATTTTCGACGGGACACAGTTCGAGAACCTCACCAGCGCATTCATGGCTCCCCCTCTCTGGCGCCCCGTCATCGACGGCTACGTCCTTATCTATTCCTACAGCGAAGCTCTCCGCACGGGCGACCACGGCGACGTCCCCATCCTCACCGGCAACAACAAGGACGAGTCGGGCGCGTCCCCCGATACTGATTACACCACTGACGAATACACTACCGACTACACTGAGATGTTCGGGAACTTCTCCACCGAGTTCTTGGAGCTCTATCCGGGCGACAACGAGACTCAGGCCTCCGACAACAGCAATGAGCTTTTCCGCGATATGAGCCGTGTCGGGACGTGGTTGTGGTCTGTCGACTGGGCTGCTGGAGGCGCGAAGAGCAACGTTTACACTTACTACTTCACCCACGCTCCGGAGGAGAGCGAATCCTCGGGTGCCTACCACGGTGCCGAGCTTTGGTACAGTACGTTCACCGTCTCCTCACTCACCCCCTCGACGTTTAATTTCCCCTTGTTGACGCTTTCCATTTCGTCTTATCAGCGTTTAACAACATCCCCTACGCCGACTTCAACACGACCGATGTCTGGAACAGCACCGACTACGCCATCGAGAGCGTCATGTCCGACTACTGGGCCAACTTCATCAGGACCGGCAACCCGAACGGCGATAACACCACCAGCGGCACCAACTTGACGTACTGGCCTCCCAGCACGAACGCGTCGAAGCAGACGATGTGGCTCGGTGATGCGTGGGGACCTGGCGAAATCTCGGATTCGGACGATAGGATCAGTTTCCTTGAGAGCTGGTATGCGACGTTGCAGGAGTGGTAGATAGGGTCGTCGGGCTTGCTGCTTGTTGCTCTCTTTTCACCGCTTCTTCGATGTTCGAGTTCTCAGCCATATTCGCTATGCAGTTGCTCTCCATCCCCACTCCATCGTTTCCCACTTGGTTTCACCTTATTTATAATTCGAAGCTTTTCATCAACGGACTTACGGTAACTTTGTCTTACGTCGCCTTTTGGTTTTTAGCGGTACGGTATCTTCACCATACGCATGTCCTCGCAACTGCTACTTTACAGTCGTTTGCACTTCTGAACCCCTTAATTCAACGCGAATGATTCCTGCTGCAGACTCTGGTATGGGCATCCCGTCGCCGACTAGACGCCGATCCCGTTCAACGCATCGCGCTCGTTTCTCCTCACTTCATTGGAAGCGACAACAAATGTCGCTCGTTGGATTGATCGAGTGAGGCTTCAGCAACTACAATGGGAGCGAGAGAGCGAGAGACTCTGGTCCGCTCAATGCGTGAATGCTGACGTCGTGCATCGTCAACCCGCTCACAGCTACACAGGAAAATCCAGGTGGAGCAGAAGATATTATTCCGGCTAACAAAACAGATACAGTACATCCATCCATTGAATAGCGTGAACAACGCTACACGATTGACCAAACTCTAATCGTTGGAAATTGGAATCAGATTTCCCCAAGCGACAAACCAAAGCACGATCCTCACGCTTCTACTTCGTCTTTTTGCTCTCAACCTTTCCAGCGGCGTCTTTCGTCTCTTCCTCCTCCGGAACCAAAACTTGTCCATACTCGTTGACGCGCTTGGGGTCGACGCGGTATATCCAGCGCTGAACAAAAACGAAAAAAGAGATCAGAAGACAATACAAGGGCACAAGATTAGGTGAGATGTGAGGTGATGTACCTGGTACAAGAATACAGCGAAGACAACGTCGTCTCTGAAACACGCCAAGCGGTGCAGGATGGGCATTTTTATGATGAAACTGGTGGGACAGGATTGAGAAAAGCTGTATCATGTCAGGAGCATGAGTTGAATGGGCGAACGTACGCGAACAGGTCGTCGATGACGGTAGAGAGCGACTTGTAGACCATGGCTTTCATGGGCATGTGGGCGACGCTCTTGAGCTTGTAGTTGATGATGAGTTGTGGAATCAATTGAGCCTGTGCAATTCACATTTAGCGTTGCAGGTAGTGGATGAGGAAAACAAGCGAGGAACTTACGAATCCGAACATGTAGACGAAGGACGTCAAGGTAGAGATCACGAAACTGTACCAGCCCCTATGGGTCTCGTACAACAACGAATAGCCTGTGTAGATCGCAAGACTGGGGATGGTGAAGTACGAGACGTAACGGAAGGCCAGTTTGTCGTATCTGAGAGAAGAGATAACTCTGAGTATTTGGGGAGAGCGTAAAGGATGGAGTTTCTCACTCTTGGGTCTTTTTCTCGTCTTCGCTGAGTACGTGCTTATCTGGAACTCTGGAGTCAAAAATATGGTAATAACAGAAAATGTGGATATAATCCCACCTTTGACAACGATGGTGTACGGAAGAATAGAGCCCGCAGGAGAGGATTCGAGTTTGATATCGACGGCTTTCGTAATCTGAGAGTGACAGACGTAAAGTCGATTTAGGGCAAGAGATGAAGAGTTCTAAGAGTTCATACCTTCCACGCTTCAACGAGGACACCCATTCCAGACGTCTTCATCGCGTTTATAGTCAGGTCAGGCTCGAGTTCGGTACTTTAAGTAGCGCTCACCATCAGAATCATCCAACTCGTTTGCTGCTGATTGTCGAGCAGATATAAGAGGACCACAATTTGCACGAAAACGTTCGTGACGATCTATCGGCGAGGAAGTTGTCAGCCCACAGGCCACAATATACAGCTAGTCATATCAGGCTTACCGAGCTACAGAGAATGAATTAATTAAGCATAAGGCGCGATAACATATGACGATCACATACCGAACAGAAACACCGGTGAGCTCGTCCTTCTTCCTCCAATGCGACACATCGGAGCTGAAAGCCAACATCTCGAACCTATTCTCAAACAAGCCTCAGCATTCGAGACCCTTCGCCGAAACATCGGTGAAAAAAGACCCACAGCATATGCAACAAGCTGACCGCCAAGGTCAAACCCAAGTAGTAAGGGTTCGTCTCAAGCAGAATGCGCTTCAGCTCGTCGAGTTCGCCTCCAGTCCCGCCTTGCTGCTTTGCCGCCTCGTTGAATCCAACAGTCATGGAGGAAAACATTTGGAACTTAAAGTACGTCATGGGCTGAAAGACGATCTGAAGAGGAAGGACCGGGGTAGTGCTATTGATTTCGATGTATTGAGACCGGAGGTGCCAGAACTCGTTGGGGAAGACGATGGGCTGATTGGCCAAACGGTGAGTGACCAATCCTGAATGCGAAAGATGGTAAGCGTACCTTATAATAGCCTTTTGTACCAGTCTCATCACGCATTCCGGGGATGAGCTCGATGTCTAAACTGCCGGTTAGAGACGGCGCAAAAATAAATCTGTATCAGGACTGACGTTCGTGAACAGGGGCCGGAAGCTGGCTGTATTGCAGTGTTGGAGCATCGCTGACCAGTGCCAATGTAAGATTCTGTCATTGGAACTACTGAGTATTTGATCAGCCAAGTAAACGAGCTCAAAGAACATGCCTGGTGCCAGTAGGATATGATGACCTCGGCTTCCTCCTGACAAGTTAGTTGTGAGCGGGTAATGGCGATGATATTATATTGAATAGTGTGCATACTTCAGCACCGTCTTCTTCATCATCGCCACTATCCAACAATTTCTTCTCCTTGCGGGCCTTCGGCTTTGGCAAGTAGCGGGTCAACACTGAGATTTGCAGTTTGGTCAACAAATATTGCGGTAAGAGCCTGATTGCTCACGCTTGCGAACGTGACGGAAGGAGTTCACGTCAAAATCGTGACTCGTAGGATCCAGGCTCGCACTATCTTTCACTAGTACAACGTCGAGCCACAAAGAACCGTTATTCTGGACCGACTGTGGCGCCACCCATCAAGTCAGAACTGCATCTACACGTCATAGCCATAAAACGAAGTGAACGTACCTCAGGGATTGTGACCTCATAATCCACTACTCTTGACTCTTTCCAGTCTCCGAATGTAATATTCTCCCACATGAAGTTTGGTAAATCTCCATCCGTGCGCCTAGGTAGGATATCGCTCATTGACGGATCGGACGTGAGCCGAACGTGCATAGTGACGGAAATATTCTGCGGCCATGCAGGAAAAGCTTGTACAGGAGGGAGGCTGAAGGGGTTCACTTCGCCTTGTGGAACGTGATGTGCTGCAGGCGCAGCGCCTGGCGAGACCACAGCGGGGGGCGGCGTCACAGCAGCTGGTTTCGGAGCAAAATATCTCGTCGCTGAAGAAAATAAAGAACAATTCGGCAATTTAAGATTATCAGGCTTATCAAGAGATAGAATAGAATTTACCGAGCTGCGAGACGGCATATACGAGGACAATTTGCTGAAGGGCGGATTAGCACCGGTATACAAGAACAGTTCGGAGAACATACTTGAGCAATCCCAAAAAAGCGGCGGAAGGTAGATTGTTCTGGCTGTCCGGCTGCTGCATCGCCTGCGGTGGCCTGGCGAGGAGGCATGTCAAGTATGAGCACGTCGTGGAGAACGACGTCGACGCTTTCAAGAAAGATACGCGACCCGCGCCAGGCTTGCGGCAGGGCCACAACCGCGAACGGAAGAACCGCACATGGCAGCCACGCAAAAGTGGCGAACGCAAGCTGACCACTGGCAGCCGAGACGCTTGTCTGCTTTACACTCCCACTGTCCAACCCGTTCCTACGATGCCGGTACGCGCCTTGTCTCTGATTCTCTTGGCTTACACTGACAACATCTCGTATATTCAGAAACATTACTGTGACTACTGCGACGTTTACTTGACACACGACTCAGCGTCAGGTGAGTTTTCACCTTCCTTCGAGTCTAACGAGACGCTCAACAAGCAGTTTGCGATTTACTTAGTTCGCAAGGCCCACAATAGCGGCAGGAATCATCTTGCAAACGTTCGGGATTACTACGCTTGTGAGTTCACATTTATATGATGCATACGCATAATACTGACGCGAAGGGAGTGAAGCCCTTGGTCATGACAAGGCCCAAAGCATCATTGACCAAATCACCTCGGCGTTTGAGTCTGGTGGAGGTCCACCTCCTGGAGGATTCGGTTTTGGCCCACAGCATATCAGTGAAAACCCGGGATTCCCCTCGTCTGGCCCTCCACCAGGGTATGGCATGCCACCCGCTGGCTTTGGCGGACCTCCTGGTTTTCGTGAGTTCCTTACACAGAAGGATAGGATTGATTGACGAGTTAAACTGATTATACTTCTTCAAGCCTCTCGTCCTCCCTTCCCTCCTGGAGGCGGGTTTGGTGGGCCACCAGGCATGATGGGTATGCCTGGGGCCCCTGGTGCTCCTCCATTTCCTCCTAATGGTGGTATGCCGCCCGGTATGGGTGGGCCCCCGCCTGGCTTCTCAGGTACGTGCATTCCTCCCGTACATTATTCTGAGCTCTCATAGAATAATGTACCTGTCTTGGTATAGCTCCTCCATTCCCTCCTCAAGGCGGTGTCGCACCACCCTTCCCGCCCTCGAACGCAGCCAACCTACCGCCCTTCCCTCCAAACTTCCAAGGAGCACAAGGCCAGAGCCCCCCGAACTTCGCCAATCTTCCGCCCAACCCCAACGGACAGGGTCCTCCGTCCAACGGCGCACCCCCAGGCGGCGGAGCAGGTCCTACTGTACACCCTGACAGGATGAAGTTCTTGAACGGGCCGAGGTAAAGGTCGTAGGTAAACTGCCGATGAGTCGTTGCACCTGTTACTTCTCTTCCGTTTTCTCTTTTCTTCTGTATTCTCGCGCTCTCGTGTCTTGTTGGTCTGTATGTTGTGGATCAAAAGTGCTCTGATCGTTTGCTCCGTTCTTTCCCTGCTGATCCCCTTTACATGACTAGGGCGGGATCGGGTACGACGTAGCTGGCTTCAAAACCATTGGGGAATAGTATGATTTTCTTTGCTTTAAAAGAAAGGCGTGATGTACTTAGAACCCGTGTACCGGAGAAACCTACCGTGGCTTCTTAGGCACCCTGAATTTTGAAGGTAAAGTTGCGAACAACAAAGAGGAAGATCGCCCCTTTTTACTTCGAGATCAATAGAGAGCAGGACAGTGGAGGTCGGGAGCCCGTTCCGTCATGGCCTTTCAAAATTTCGATATACGCGTTTCTGCTCATACTTCAATGCTCAGTCTTCTATACGAACCTAACTCCAATCTGTGCAGGATTTTCACTCAAGAACGACTCCGAGTCACTATCTTCCGGACCATCTTGGTATGCATGTGGTGCAGGTTTTTCGAGGACTGGAAATAGAACTCTGGAGGCCATCAGCCTTACAACTGACCACCGTGCATGTTATTCCACTCCGTCTGTGGTCACCGTGCCACGAATTCGTCATCGTGTCTTCTCTTATTCTGTCTTGTTTGTCCCATCGCGAATCCCCTTGGCGCTCTCACAATACGCAAAATGACGGAAGACTTCTAACCCCCGACTCTCGTGACGATATCTTGCCATGAAGCACATGTTGATTTTCTTCTTTTAACAGCTGAGCGAATTGGTCTGCTACCGCTATCACCGCCCCAACGGACCTCAAGTTCTGGCGAGATTTGCGCGGCTATCCCACCCGTGCTCAAATTCTGTGTATCTTCAAGGTCAGTGTGCTCTGCTCTAATGGGCTACCTGTCTCCTAGACATGATCACCTTTTAGGCGTCGATTCCAGTATGCATTCCATCGTGCTAGAATTCTAGTATGGGAAACCCCGAGATCACCACAAAGCCGTTCTTCTGAGGGCGACCTCCACTCTGCCGACTTGCTTCTATCTCTCAACCCGGGTCTTGTGCTCGCTGTGCTAAAGAAAGAGCACCAACGCCACTTCTGCTTCCGTTCAACCATTCGCCTGTGGATCCGTTCTATAAAACACGGTCCGAAGAATAACCATACGCCATCCTGAGCCTTCCATCTCCCGTCCACCATGAAGCTCAGCGTAGCCCTCTCTCTTGCATTCTTGTGCGGGTCGGCTGTGGCTGACAACCTGGGAGAGCGTATGCGCAATGCTCGGTCGAGGCAGCAAGCCCATCAAGAGCGTTTCAAACGGATGCACGACGTCGAGATGACCCCTGTGGTGCATGAGCCAGGAGTGATCAAGCGTCAGGATGGTTCGCCTATCACTTTCTCGAACCCTGCCGCTCAGAAGTTCTTCGTGAACGGGACCACGATTCCAGACGGTATGTGCCAATGATGATGTTTCGATTCTGACCACAGGCAAGGCTGACAGACCGTTGAATCCTGTATGTATGTACATAGTGCCCTTCGATGCTGGTCCGTCTTGGAGCGGATTGATGCCTATCTCCGGTAATGCCAATGAAACGAGGCAACTATTCTTTTGGTGCGTACTGATCTCGCTGCGCCCACGATGGTAACTTCCTACCTCACTATCTGACGTCTGCCACAGGTTCTGGCCCACGACGAACGCGTCGAATGCTAACGACCTCGTTTTCTGGACAAATGGTCCGTCATGCTGTGTATTCTTCGTTGTGGCAATGAACTACCCCTAACACGTCGTCGTCCTCAAGGTGGCCCTGGCTGCTCTTCGCTCGAAGGATTCTTACAGGAGAACGGTCCGATCTGTGAGCCAGTTTCAAACCTAGGTTCTCTTCGTGGCGTTCCGAGATTGATGTCTTTTGTATTTGATCAGCGTGGTCCTGGGGTCAGGCTCAACCTACGCCGTGCGTATCCCAAAACTTTGTGTAATGAAAGCCTGACCGAAGATTGTTTGACCAGTAATCCATTCTCGTGGACCCAATTGGCCAACGTGGTCTGGGTGGAACAACCGGTCGGAGTAAGCCTTTGTTAGATTTGATGTCTGCCAGAAAGAAGATCATTGATCCGAGCGATATCTATCGTCTTATAGACCGGTTTCAGCCAAGGCACTCCCGATATCTCGAACGACGACGAGCTCGCAGCTGAGGTTATGGGCTTTTTGCAACAATTCCTGGAAGTATTCGATGAGCTGAAGGGAAGCGATTTCTACGTGACGGGCGAAAGCGTGAGTGGTCTCGGTTTGCTGTGTTGTCTGTTCTGATACTTACTGCCTATGATCATGGTGTTCAGTATGCTGGCTTCTGTAAGCAAGCGAACGATTTCTTGTCTCCAGCTGGTCAGGAGGCTGACGACTGTCAATGCGCTAGACGTTCCATATATCGCGAACTTCATCTACGAACATCCAGGTGAACTCGACTTGAACCTGAGGGGAATATCGATCGCAGACCCTTCGCTCTCATACGATTTCGTACAGGAGGACATCCCCGCTCTGCGCTTTGCTCAGGTGAAGTGCCATCCATACATCCACCTCTCGCCTCAATTCAGCGTTAATGAGTCAGGGTACCGATATATTATATATAGGCCAACGCGAACGTCTTCCCATTCAACAGCACGTTCATGGCTCAGCTGCAGAACATCTCCGACACCTGCGGGTTCACGGATTACCTCGACTTCGTGACGTACCCGCCGGCTGGACAGTTGCCTTTCCCCGCTGGTGTGATCAACGGAACGACGTCCTTGGAGCGTTCGTGTGGTATTTGGGATATGATCATCGACGCGGTGCAGCTGTGTGTATACATAGACCTTTTTCTGTCATGCATACGTGCTGAATTTTTTTTTGGATGGAAGGATTAATCCGGCATTCGACGTTTATCGAGTTACGGAGGCTTGGCCTATTCCGTGGAGCGTTCTTGGGTTCCCTCGTTCGACTCAAGAGTTCATTTACTTCAATAGGTACGCACTCTCGTATCATGCTCTTCTCCGCCTTAGTTCTTACTTCTCTCTCCTCTCACAGGACGGACGTAAGTACATCATCTCTCCCGCATTCGCAATAGGTCCGGGACGACATAATCATAATAATACAAACTACTACTGTCTGCTACAGGTCCAAGACGCCATCCACGCGCCCCACATCACCTGGTCCGATTGCTCGAACGGCGCGGTGTACATCAACGCCACGACGGGCAGAAGCGGACGTGACCAGAGCATTCCATCGACACTGAGCGTCCTGCCAAACGTCATCGAGAAGAGCGAGCGGACGGTCATCTTGCACGGTCTGGCGGATTTCATCCTGCTCGCGGAGGGAACTCGTATCGCTATCCAGTAAGTCCTATCACGACCGGCTCCTCAAGTCTCATTCTGCTCCGACCTTGACACTGTGGTACCGGCGACAGGAATATGACTTGGGGTGGAGCGCAGGGGTTCCAGACTCCGATCGAAAATGAGACATTTAGCGTGAAGGATATGGGAGTGTATGGGAATATGCACCAGGAGAGGAACTTGACCTGTACGTCATGATTCATCTACTCTGTGGTTCACCTTTCCGTGCTGCAGCTCATTAATTCCGCCATGGATGTCCAGACGTCGAGTTCTACTACAGTGGACATATGACCCCACGTAAGTCTATCGGATACATCGCACCCGTGACACTGGAACGATGCTAACCGGCTGCTTTTGTTCGCGATAGAATTCGTACCCTGGGCGGCGTTCCAGACTGCTGCTTTCTTGTTAGGAAAGGCCGACTCGCCTTCGGCTGCGTGAGTGACAGTTGATTGCGCTTAGTGCTGTAACATGAAAGGAACGGAAAGACGGGGTTGCGTATGTATGTATCACAATGTTGTATAGCATGGCTGATTGGCTAGGATCTTCACGGAACGAAAGTATTACCTGGTGGCGCCGTTCGTCATCTTCCAGAGGCGCAAGTCTGGCCGGATATTCAAGATGACACTGGCGTTGATTCTGACAGCTGGGAACAAGCCACTGGAACCAGGAAATGACGTCGACATACTTTTTGACCAGCCAAAGTGGGGAATATATTTGACAGGCGCTCCTCAACCGCAGCTAAGGACGAGACGAACACAGTGTGCGAACGTCGCCGGTACTTAGCATGCTCCAAAAACGTCGAACATGAAATGAAAGAGCGGAGAGGAATATTAATGTGAACCAAGAACGATCCGCCGGCGGAGAAGCACGTCTGGCGCACGTGGAAATGCTCGCGACCGAGCTGTCAAAGCGCGCCACAACGCTTTCTCACGGCTCTGAAAGAAGGAGCGATGAACGAATGAAGAAGGTGGCGTGGCCCCTATTTGTCTGCACCACCACCCAACTCGAACGGACACTACGCCACACCGCGACCTCGCACCGTCTACGACTCCCAGGCCGCACTACTCACCTCTGGATAGGTTCAAGGAACTGGTCCAGGCTTAGCGGTGGCGAGAATAGAAGGACTGTTAGCGAGAAAGGGAGGAGCAGGGCAAGAGGGCAAGGTGGGGAGGAGGAGATCGCTGTCAGTCATGATGTCACCCGTCATGACGTCGCCAACATCTATTCACCTTCAGCGCCAGTATAAATACCTCCCATCTCCCTCTCGCCTCTTCACTATATCTCTTATCCCTTCACGCCCCTCTTCCACGACCACGCATACCCAGCTCGAATACCCCACTCAAACAAGTACTTCAACCACTGCTAAATTGTATCCGTAATGTCTCTTCCCCCAACCACCGCAAACACCTCCGACAAGCCGGGTGCCAACTCGGTTACTTCACCCGTCAACAAGGAGAACAAGGAGGCGGATATCGACCGCAAGGTATGTCGTCATACGTCATCCACCCTCTTCGGTTCCTCTGACCTCCACCCTCCATTATTAGATTCGTTTCTTCGGTGTTATCCAAGCCTTCCGCGACGGCCGCTACCCTGATAACAAGCAAATCGACCGTACGCTCAAGTATGTCCTCAAGAACTCCCCCGTCGACGAGGCCAAGCTTTCTCCCGATGGCCGCAAGCTCGTCCAGGACACTCGCGACATCATCGAGACTGCTCGCCTGATCGTCGCCGAGAAAAACACAGATGAACTCTTCCAAAACTTCATGTGGAACACTCGCAACGTCGAGTTCGACAAGGCGAAGAAGAGTCCCGACGACGTTTTGCCCGTCGACGGCGAGAAGGCTCAGGCGGACAGGCAGCAAGGTCCGTCTTTACTTTTCTACCTTACTTTGCGTTCTTTAACCAACACTTCCACTTCTAGCCGCCCAGCACCTCCGTACTCTCCTCAACCTCATCGCCACCAACTCCGAAGTTCGCAAACTACTCTCCGACTTCTCCCTCATCGGTCGCGACCTGCTCGCCATCACCGCCTCCAAAGCCGCCGACACCCTCCGTCCTGACCCTGAAGCCCTTGCTGGCGTCGACCACACTGCCCCCCCTGACCAGTTCAAGACCACTGGAGGACGCAACGCCGGCCCTAACGAGGCTCCCGTGCTTGAGGTCAACGTTCCTGGTGTCGATGGCGCCGTGAGACATCACCCGAAGCAGGGGACCGAGGTCGAGAGAGATGGCGAGAGAATGGATGGCTCAGAGGCCTTTGACAGGACGAAGGTGAATGGCTTGGGGGCAGCGCAGGCGGCGAAGGACCGCGCCCAGTCGGAGGCGGACATTGCTGCTCAGTAAGGTTTTTTTCCTCGTCTATCCTGGCTTTGTCTTACCGTATCTCAGGCAAGCACAAGACGACTCTCTTGACCCCGAAGAGAAGAAGAAGGGCTTCATGGGTCGTTTCAACAACATGAAGGTCCGTTTTTTCCCTCTTTGAATTCATGTCTGCGTACTCATCCTCCGCCTTAGAACAACCTCTCCGACCGCGTTCCGCAAGAGCACAAGGATAACGCTCGCGAGAAGCTCGACCGTAGTCGCCACTTCCTTACCGAGGAATACTTCCCTGAAGAGCGTCGGGACCAGTTCATCTACCGTGGCAAGAAGGTACGACCCTCTCCCTCATTTCCATATCCTCGTCGCTAACATAATTATTGTCAGGTCATCCTCGAGTGCCAGAAACACAACGATTACCAGGAATCCATCCGCTGGCTCCTCTCCGTGGTCGAGGAGTACGTTGGTCATGGCCAGACCATCGCCGAACACGGCAAGGACTCGCATTCATCGCTCAACAACGACCCGAACCTCAAGATCGCCACCGTACAAATCCGTACCCTCCTTGAGCGCTTCGCCAATGGCCAATCTCTCGATGTCATCTTCAGCGCTATCGACAATCTCATTCGTGACGCTCGCTCAGACGAAGAATTCCGCGCTTGGTTCAGAAGTGTCGATGCCTACGTGCGCAAGGTCCTTCTCGAGCCCGGCTACGTCATTGAGCCGGTCTGCAACTCGGAGGGTCAGGAGTTGAAGGAGTCAGGCAGGAAGTTCTACGACGATAGGTACAAGGCGCACTTTGATGGCCTGTTCGAAGCGATTGGGAAGTGGTTCGGTGCGATGGGAGAGGATCCGTTGAACAAGAGGTTCGGCGATGACTGGGCTAGGTTGACGAAGGACCTCTTGTTCGATAGTGAGGGAAGCTTGAAGTTCAAGCCGGAGCTTTGGTTGGACATCAGGAAGGTGATCTTACCGACGTTGGTCGATCAGGTATGCCTCATTTCATTCTTCGTTAATTTTTTCTGAGTAGAATCGGACATTGCTAACAATTGAATGTTGATCTGTCTTAGGTCGGATACGTTCCCATCCCCCGCATCGAGTACACCGATGACTCTCTCGACCTCGTCGTTGAGAACCTCACTCTCCAAGGCCGCAACCTGTTCCCGAACGTCGTTTCCATCGAGGCCCACAACTACATGAAGTTCTCACCGTACAATACCATCAAGGACGAGAACCACCACGAGTTCACGCTCACGCTCGGTCACATCCAGGTATGTGTTCTGCGTTTTTGTCCACAGATTGCTTCATTGTGTTTTGCATTCCTTGATACTGACGCTCTCTTCGTCTATCTGTGCAGGCCGACATGCGTGATGTTGCGTTCTACTTCCGCAAAAAGACTGGGTTCCCGAAGATCACGGACTCGGGTCTTGCGGACGTTGTGCTCGGTGGACAGGGTTTGACCGCTGTCATCCACCTCGTCAGCGCCGACAAAGACAAGAGGTGCGTTCTATTTTTTCTGGTGTTTTCTCCTTTTCTCCTTTCTCTTTTATATTCGAGCCTTTCATCATTCCCATCCTTGCATCATCAACATCGTCAACGCCCTCGCATCGTACATTGCTCTATGTTCTTCAACTTCCTTTCGTCACAAGACCCCTCGTACACTCTACGAAGTCATATCCTCCTTCCTCGTTCGCCTTCACTTATCGTTCTATATTTCTATTAATCGATGCTAACATTCTTTCCTCGCCCACAGCTCCGTCTTCAAGGTGAAGAATGTCAACGTGAAGTTGGACTCCCTCAAATTCTCCATCCGCGACTCCAAGCACGACACCCTCTACAAAACTCTCAAACCCCTTGCGACCGGTCTCGTCAAACGTCAGATCCAAAAGGCCGTCGAAGACGCTATCACCACCGGCATGGAATACGTTGACGGACAGCTCGTCGGCGTTCGCGACCGCATGCACGAAGCCTCCGCTCGTCCAGACACCAACCGCACTCAAGCCCTGCAAGAGTTGTTCCAGAGGAAGAAGGAGGAGGGTGCGGATGTGGCGAGCAAGGCGTCGAGCAAGACGAACAGCCAGTTCAAGGTCGTGAGCAAGAGGGACTCTGCGATCCTGCCGGGGACGGGTCATCCGGCTGGATGGGTGAACAGGGCGCAGGACAGGCAGGATGCGGTCCAGGTGGGCGATGGCTGGAAGAGCGAGGCGTTCAGCGTTGTTTGAGGGGAGTTGTGGACATGATTTCGGGTTCTTTTGTTTCTTCGCCTTCGCTCGTCACGACCTTGCATGACCCTTCACTGCTTCCCCTTGTACGACTATCCGCAGACTCGATCTATCGATGTTGTTGTCGTTGTTTCGCTTATGACTACATGTATTCCTTTCTTATACCTTCTTCATGACCTTTCGTCTCCACTCCATTCTGTACCTTCGCTTTCTGTATTCAAATGTGCGCGAGGACATTGTACGCGTAATAGTGTATTGTTTGCGAAGACTGTTGTAATTGCCCTAGTACCGTACTTCTACGCTTTTTCTTTCGGAATACATTACATTGGTTCTTATTCCTTGCGTGCAAGCTTGGTCGGACATCGAGCTTGAGTACTTGAGTATGAGGTCTTGAGAGATCATAGACTTGGTACTGTATTGGAGCGATGGTGCATAAGAGATGAGTGCGGCGAGTAAGCAATACGACGTGTATCCTGGAACAATCAACATAGCTCAGTCCGTGTGTAATAGTAGGCTCTTCTCTCTCGTACACTCGCCACAACTCTTCAATTGATCTGACTGGCGGACTCAACCTCAACTCTCCTCCTTCACAGCACCCGGCAACTCCTCCATACCCCAATCTTCACCGAGCCTCTCTCCCTCATCATCGTCGTCATCACTCAACTCCAACATCTCCATATCTTCCGGAATACTAAACCCACCCTGGGCCAGCGCCTGCTGACTATCGAACTCCATATCCAGATCGTTATCGAGGTCCAGCCCGAGCTTCTTCATCTCTGCTTTCAGGTCGAACTTGGGCTTGGGCTTGGGCTCGCCGTCGACTTCGGATTGCGTGAATTGGGTGTATTGGGATTGGGATTGGGATTGGGCGCGGGCTCGGGCTTTGGCGGTGTATCGGACGAGAGATCTGTGTACTTTACGGCGCATACGGTCTTCTGCGTCTGCAGATGGAGAGGTGGGAATGCGGGGAGGACGTGTAGTCTTGGAAGGTCCGGCTTCGGCCATGCTTTCGACAACTGTCGAGTGCGGAGGAGTGGGTGGACGCGGAGATCTTGTATTCGTAGCTCCAAGCGTAGACGGAGAAGCTCTCGCTGCAGATGGACCCTGGGACTGAAGCAGACGCTCAGCAGGAGAAATCGAACGTCGCGGTGGACTGGGAGGTGTAGGTGTTCTCTCTGGCGGCGCTGGGTACACATGATACTGCCCCTCTTCATCCTCCTCACTTTCCTCCTCCGTTTCCGAGTCTTCCTGTTGTTGCTCGCCTACGAGTTTGCGTTGAGGTTGAGAATCAGGAGCGAAATTTGACAGATCCGCGTGATGGAGATTGATGTCTCGGATCTGAAGCTTTCGCTTCGCGCTGGATGAGAGGGAACGATCTTGAGATGCGGAGTATGAGTATGTTTTAGACGCGGGTTTGAGACTAGGAGGGGGTGGGGTGCTGTGAAGATGCGGTATATCGATCGAGGAGTACGAGTCTTGGGATGATGAAGGTTGTGGGAGCGAAGATGGTCGAATTGGAGAAACATCTGGTGAGCTAAGACGGACATCCATCGGGTCCCCTTCAAGTGGAGACGTGCTCGAAGACGAACCCGCGACAGACACAGCCTGGGCCTGTCGTTCGTACCACCCTTCGGGCAACTGCATCTCGATCTCCTGACTCTGCGAGGACGGCACGACTTCGTACCAGTCGATTGGATGCTGACTGGAGTTACCACTCTCGGTCGTGGTTTGCATTGGAGCATTACTGGTACCCGTGGCCGTCTTCCGCTCTGGGGAAGCTATGCCGTGATCTCGTGGAATAGTCAGATAGTGAGGTTGGGACTGGGACTGAGAGGACGGAACGACTTCTAGGTCCTCGTCTTCGTCTTTGCGTGATGGTGAGCCCCATATGCGGTCTGGGTGTGTAGGGATGCGAGGGACCTTGAAAGGACTTGTAGAAGGACCAGCGACAGTGGCGGTGCCGGACGCCGAAGTCGGAGGGCGGTGGTGACGGGATTCAGGGGCCGGTGTGAAGACTGAAGCTGCCTGTGATGAAGAGCTCTGTGGCGGACTTGAGAGTTTGGGTAGATGATACGCCTTCGGGTTCGCTGTGGACCCAACGTCACCGCCGCCACCACGACGGTTGTCACCTCGTCTTGCAGCGAATGGATTCTCCTCGTCGTCCTCCGAATCCGATTCGGATTCGGTGTCACTCTCGATAATGTGGCGATCATCATGTTTACGACCATAATCCTGCGTAGGCTGCGAACTAGGAACAAAACGTAAATGGGTCGGAGTTGCAATGTAGCTATCACTTGTTGAGGTCGTAGGCGACGTGACGGGTTCTGGGGTAGTGGGTGCCTCGGCTGGTCGTTGCGGGTCTTCGCTCGGTGAGCGACTGGAGGGCACGGGAGTCAGAGGACTTGAGGGACGAATATGCGGTTCGCTACGGGTACTGTCATGATTGTCGGTTAAAGTAGATATGGGCTGCGGTGATATTCGCCCTTCGTCTCTTTCTGAATCAGAGCTGGAGAGCTCGATGACATCCATATCGTCGTCCGGGTCCTTGATCATAGAGCGTGCAGGCAGGGCCCAAGCTTTTACAGTGTAAGCAGGTTTAGTTGGGCTGCGTACAGCCGTAACTCTCCCCTTGCCTTTGAGTGGAGACATAGGTTTAGGTACAGGTCTGGGTTTAGGTTTGGGACGGGGTGCGGTCGATGGAGTGGCCAGTCCTGTTATTGTCGCCGAAAGTTTCTCGGGGAACTCGATGGACGGCGAGGAGCGAAGGTGGCGGGAGATCGTGGTACTCTTGGGAGTTGGGTACACCGTCTCTGAGCCATTCTTCTGCAGCAAGTCAACATGAGTAAGTGTATAATTCGAAGCGACGGACATATGAGAGTGTACGTTACCTGAGAGCGAGCGTTAACCTGCTTAGAGCTAGATGCCACAATGCTTAAACCAGGAATTGGGGTCCGAGTACTTTTGGCGGACTTGGACACAGGTGTGAGTTTCGATCCTATCGCCAAGAATAGTAGGGGCAAGTGTTAAACTTCCTGAATTGAAGAACAAAGAGAGGTACAGTACGTAGTACATACCATTTCTGGCCACCTTCAGCGGGCTAGCACCTCCGCCGCCACCTGGTAGTTGTGCACTCTTTCCCTTCTTCGACGCAGACCCACTCCTCGACTTACCTTCATCCTCGTCCTCTTCATCATCAGTACGAAGTATCCTCTTTCGCTTCTTCACAGGCGACGTGGACGATTTACTATTGCCCGTACTGCTGTTCCGGACAGAGCTTCCGATTCGCGGCCCCGGGCCTTTAGACTTAGACGCGGACGCGGAGGTAGATCCAAAATAAGTGTCAAGAGGTATCGTGCCAGAAACCATCGGGACTCAAACAGAAGGGACAGCCAACGACCGAAGGAAGAGGTGGGAGAGAAAGAAAGCGGTGAAGTCACTCGACCCTTTCATCACACAATACTAAACGCGTGGCGGAGATGACGCGCTTTGAAAGTCCGATTTACGCGACGCGTTTCTTTCTGTTTCTTTCGACGCGTCTCAGTCTTAGCTTCCGTCCTCTACATCTCGACTCTAATAAGGTCAAAACGCTTCTACATGACCACAGAAACTGCTTCGGTTGAGCATATCGATAAGAAACGCAAGATGTCTCCCGCTCCCGAGAAATCCGACATCGCCCCCACCTCGAACTTGCTCATAAAACGTCTCTCGGAGAAAGCGAAGCTCCCTACCCGTGGCTCTGCACTCGCGGCGGGGTATGATTTATACAGGTATGCGATGCTATTCTCTGTCGAGTGATCTAGTATATATACTGGGCTTGGTAGGGTACTAATTGTGTACTCAGTGCGGAACAAAAGGTCATCCCAGCGCGCGGAAAAGCTCTTGTCGATACTCAAATATCCATCGCTGTCCCTGCGGGGACGTATGGGCGTGTTGCGCCTAGGAGTGGTCTCGGTATGTATATTTAGTTCATTTCCGAACGCCCCCATATCTTCCCTCGCCCCCGTCGTTACTCCCTCCCTATCTCTGTATTACTTTGTCTTCTAGTGGCAAGCGTACCGTTGGACTCACATTTTTTTTTTGTTTTGCATGATCTGTGGCCTCCTATGTATTGTTACAACAGCCTCGAAGTTCATGATCGACACCGGCGCAGGCGTCATAGACGCAGATTACCGTGGCGTCGTCTTCGTCTTGCTCTTCAACCTTTCGGACCAAGACTTCACAGGTCCGTACCTCTTGTCCTATTATTTCCCATTTTTGCTCCCATTGATCACTCAACTCACGGTTTGGCTCGTGGTTTGATCTTGATGCAATACTGGTTTGTGCATCCTTGTGTGGCGGTGGCACTTGATGGAACAGTGCAAGAAGGCGACCGGATAGCCCAACTCATCATCGAGAAGATCGAAACACCTGCTGTGCTCGAGGTCGACGTACGTACACCCCTCCTCCTTGGCCATCGATACCCTTTTGTACCATATCCGTGTCCATGATCATCCGTACGCTGACTTCCACTCATGCTCATGTAGGATCTCGACGCCACACTACGTGGTGCGGGAGGATTTGGCTCGACGGGTGGGCATGGTTCGTTGTAAGTTCACATTGTACGGACGGGGACGGACTGGAAGGTTCTTTGTTGGGGGGTTTGTTGGGTGTTTTGCTTGGAGCTCGGAGGTTGAAAACGTTGGGAATCGAGACGTCGTTTGGGCATCATTTCTTGGGCACTGTGTATTTATTCAGTCAAAATATCTCTGGAGTTTCTTACAAAGAGAATTCGATTATCTTTCCTTGTAATGTCTAGGGTAATCCAAACTGGTTTATTACAATGATGATATGACCCACAAAATCCAGTCCATCAAGTTCTTGGCATACAGGTCATATCCATGGAAGTACTTCATCTTCTGTCTATTGTTGGTCTACTTGGTAAAGCGCAAGCTTCACCAGGAAGATTGATTTTGTCCCATGACCATAGGTTCGAGCCCAGACCAACCACATTTCACAATTTTATTGTACAGTTCACACTTACCATAGTCACCCAGGTTCACGCAATAAGTACCTGTGGATATCTCGCTCAACTTGCTACAACAATGTCTTCCTTTGATCATTCGACAAAAAATACAAACTGCGCACTGCTACATACACGGATAACTCGTGCAAACCTCCGACGTTCAACGTTCAACCTCCCGCCCAGCCAGCGCAACAGCACGGAACGGCAGGAAGAGAGAGATCAACAGCTCAGGACATATCGACCACGCAACGGATGCAGTCTCCGGCCTAAGAAACGCAGAAGTATTTTTTTTAATGGTGATGAGTGAATGTCCACAATCGATGGATCAGAAGGTGTTGAAAGACGAGATGGTATGATTTGGAACAGGGTGAGAAGGAGAGAAAGAAAGAGGGTGCCGAGACGTACGTGCATATCCTCGAAGCCTTCGTTGATCTCCTCGAACTTCCGGTGGTGAGAGACGAAATCATCGACGTTCATCGTGCCGTTCAAGTAATCTGCGCGCCGTACGAAGTCACACACATTAAGACATCAGCACCGTCATACTCACGGCCTCTGCTTGAGAGGCGAGGAAAACGGAATAGGGAGAACCGTAAAACATACCCTCAACGAGTCCAGGCAACTCAGTCCGTCCCTTCACTCCACCGAACGCCGTCCCGCGCCACACACGGCCAGTAACAAGCTGGAACGGCCTCGTCGAGATCTCCTGTCCTGCGGCGGCGACGCCGATGACGGTAGACACGCCCCAGCCTTTGTGGCATGCTTCGAGAGCTGCACGCATAACGTGGACCTACATCACGGCAACAAAATGAGCAATCTATATTAGCCTTCTTTTCTTTCCAGACCAATATTCCAAGAGGGCAAAAAAGAGGAAACTTACATTACCCGTTCCATCGAATGTGAAATCAAGCCCTCCGTCCGTGATTTCAACAAGATAATCCTGTATCCTCTTGCCCTCAGGCAATGTAGATGGGTTCACGAACTCCGTCGCGCCGAACTTCTTCGCCCAAGACTCTTTGCGAGGGTTCGTGTCGACGGCGATGATTCGGGAGGCACCGACCACGGAAGCAGCCATGATGACGGAGAGACCGATGCAGCCAGCGCCGAAGACGGCGACGGTGGAGCCCTCTAGTTGGAGTGAACGCAGAAATGGCGTGAGGATGGAGATGGAAGGGGGAAGAGGAAAGAGGAGGAGGACGCACTGATGCCAGGCTGTTTCACGACAGCTCCGTAGCCGGTGGTAATTCCACAGCCGAGCAGGCAGACCTTGTCAAGGGGAGCCTTCGGGTTGATGGCGACGACGGAGACATCGGCTACGACGGTGTATTGAGAAAATGTCGAGGTGCCCATCTATATTTTGCGTTTTACACATATTCAGGGACAGGGTGTTTTGTAAGAACCTATTATTTTAACGATGGACATGAACTCACGAAGTGGTGGATGGAT
The DNA here is from genome assembly GCF_000264905.1 of Stereum hirsutum FP-91666 SS1. NCBI lineage: Eukaryota > Fungi > Basidiomycota > Agaricomycetes > Russulales > Stereaceae > Stereum > Stereum hirsutum. The sequence goes on along the minus strand of NW_006763139.1, from coordinate 1,383,564 downwards.
TGACCCTTGCAGGTGAAGCGGCTGGTGTTGTCGGGCATAAGGCCTTGGCCTTGGGTTGCACGGACTGTGGTTGCAATTCGTTGAATATCCAGGGTAACCATAAGATAAAAGTGGGATGGTAAAGCGTACCTTTGCCGCAAAGGTTTGTCTTTCCACTTTTGCAGAACTTGCATTCTCTGCACTCTGAGATCATAGAGACATTATCGTCAATAAAATAAAAAGGGTAAAAGATCAGAAAGAACACTCACCGGCGGTATAGAGAGGAATGACATGATCCCCGACCTTCACGCTTGTAACACCCTCACCGACGGATTCGACCTATACATCCATGAACCCGAGTAAGAACCAAGATAGGGGCCGAATGAGAGAAGTACGTACGATTCCACCACCCTCGTGGCCAAGAATGACCGGGAAAAGACCCTACGACGGTGATCCAAATTGAGCATGCCAATGATTGAGGATCGGCGTTAGGCTAAATGAAAGACGGACCTCGGGGTCCTTGCCACTGCGAGTGTACTCGTCGGTGTGGCAGATGCCTGTTCATCGTGTCGATTATGAGTTATTGATGGGAGAAGGAAGAGAAGAAGGGAGAACCGCACCAGTGTGAAGTATATGAATGCGGACCTCGTTCGCCTGAGGAGGCGCCACCTCGACCTCCTCGATCTTCAGGGGCTCGCCTGCACCCCAGCAGACGGCAGCCTTGCACTTGATGGGCTTTCCAGCGGTATCGGACATTTTTTTGGATCAAGCTGGCTGTGTTTTGTGTGTTTGTGTGGGTATGTGGGGGATGACAATGGAGAGGGAAGGGAAAGAGGGAGACCGGCCTTGGACGCTTACTTTATACGGCTCGAGATCGATAAGTGGCGGGGTGGATGTGGAGGGGCTCGGGGAGGGGCTTTCCCAGCGAAACAGTCAGGCGCTGTTCCGCGTGGGCGTCCTCTTCCGTTCATTCGCCCTTCGCTTTCTCGCCATTCGTTCTCCAGCTCTGTTTTGCCGCCCCTATCGCTCTTCTGACATTCACTCGGGCGCAACTTCATGTCTCATTGGGTACCATCCCCTCCCGGACCTCGACGAACAAGGCTCTGAGGCCTGAACCCGTGCTTCGCTTACAGTCTTTTACTCTGCACGAGAACAGCCGGTCAATTAGGTCTTTTGACGAGGATATGCGAATATCGCCGACTCGAGGATCATAAATTTCGTTTTGACGAGCGAGAACGATATCATTTAGAAAAGAAAGCAGGATGACGTCACCTCTATCCTTCGTCGTTCCCTGTCGTTCCCCTATTCGCGCCTTCTTCCGGGCCGGCCTCTTCATCCTCCCTTCATCATCCTCTTCAGTTCAGTTCACCGGTCGCTAAATACTCTTCGAACGATGTCCTTCACGAACGTGTACTACAAACGAGTGAGTCCCATACTGACCACACTTTCCAAACGAACCGCCCTCCCAACTGTCACAGCCTATCCTATCTCTCTAGACAACCGGCACCCCGAAACAGTGCTACGTCTGCTACAAACCCACCACGACATGTCTCGCCACCGCCAACACAGTTGACTTTATCTACACTTGCGATAGTCATCTCAGGTCAGTATGCAATTTGTTTGCTTCGTCGCGGTTGTCCTTTCCTTCGCCGTACGGCGGAAGTGGCGATAGCATACAGTGGCCGCCGGCCAGAGCCCAATGTCGTTGCCAGTGTGGCGCCATCGATACCCGCACTCTATCTATCGTCGTCCCGTTGCCTCAGGTCCTTGTGTTCGAATTCTGACCGGACATATTTCTCTTTTCCTTATACGATCAGCGATCCAGGTTTCGCAACCCAGCTAGGCGAAAGCTCTGACCCCGTCGGCGCCCCAGGCGCGAAGAAGATGGGTCTCAGTCCCGAAGAGATCGCCAAGATCAAAGAAGAATGGGAGCTTAAACAACGTCTGAAGAAAGACTCGAAACCCGATAAATCGAAGGACGCTACTTCGACTGATGACACCTCCACGGATAAGGACGGTGACAAGGAGAAGAAACCCAGCAGTCCCGGTCCAGCGTCGCCGTCGCCATCCTCGGGCTCTGGCGTGTCAACACCTGGCGCCACAACCGCAAAACCGACGCATCAGCGGTACAGTCTCCATCGTGATTTTTTCGCGATGAGGTTGGGAGAGCATAGGAAGAGGAAGCAGGCGAAGCAGATGCAGGAGTTGGCGCCTAGGTTGCCTGGCGCGCCAAGGGGCGGGATCAGTCCTTCTGCATGAATGGTGTTTTTCTAATCTTCTTTGTATTATGAACATGGTCGCCTTCTCCCAGAGACCATAAGAGCGAACCCGTGGTTGGGCCATATATTCAAATATATCAATCATCGCTCTTGTAAATTTTTTACAGGCCATGCCCATCATTATCATAGCAATACAGCTTACTACTTGAAATCTCAGAGACCTATTACAGACGGTAACTGTTCATCTGTGTCGTGAACCTCGAAATCTGCCCTGCCGTGAACTCATCCATGCACTACCACAAACACGTGAAAAAGTCAGTTTCCGCCATTGTTCCTGTGGCCAAGAGAGTTGCGGAGATGGAGGGAAAGAGAAGGAGACTTACAGAATCGTAGGTATAGTCCATATAATTGTGGATAGGGTCGACGCCAGAAGCCGAGCAGGTGTCACGGCCAGTAGGACATCCATACGCAGCGGTAGACTCTGCTGGGGTATCACTGACACTATCTCCGGAGCCTGAGCATCCGCCTTGGAAAGTATGGTATAATCCAACCCAGTGTCCGACTTCGTGCGTGATGGTCTACTCCCACCACCACCAAACAGAGCAAAAGAAAAAAAGAATGGGACAAAAGAAATCAGTCTCCACTCTAAGAAAGAAAACAAAGCGGTCCCACGCACCCTCCCCTCATCATAATTCGCGGTCCCTCCGCCCGGCACGGAAGAGAACAGGAAAACGACACCGTCATCTTTCGCCGCGCTCGAGTAGTCCCACGGGAAGGTCGCATATCCGAGCAGACCTTTGCCGGTGCCAGCGGTGAATCCGACGCTGTAGAGGTTGAGATCGGCAGAGCCGCCGGTCCTGAGCGAGGTCTTCATGGCTGTCTGCTGAGAGCTAATATTTCCATAAATGAAAATAAAAGAGCGAATTTAGTGAGATTCGAGTAAGTTATGTAGGACAGTTGTGTTGTTTTGTACATACCTGTCGGGTCCGGCGTTGTTGAACCAGTCAGAGTTGACGGTACGAGTGGTAGCAGCGAGGCTGAAGGACAAGCCGCTGCTGGCATAGTCCGCGTTCAGGACGTCGATCTGGTCCGCGATCAATGCATCTCTGTGAACAAATCAAGCAACCCCCATGTATCAGCACCAGTACGTTACAGATTCTCTCGGGGTCTGCAGTCGTATTCGCGGTGAAGATGGCGAGACTCACGAGAGGTATCCTCCCGACGCGGTCGTATCCTTCGCAATGACGTGAAAGTAGACTTTGATGGTCGAAGCGAGGGCCGCGTTCGTCCTGAGCGCAGACACGGCGGTGAAGTTCCTCTCCACTTCCGCCATTTTGGTCTCGGAGATACTAGTCCCGCAAACACGAGGATCCGCGACGGTAGCGTTCAGAGCGACGGCGGTGAACGGTGTCGCCGAAGCGAGCACGGCAGAGAAGAGGAGGGAGAGGGCGCCGGAGAACAACATTGTCGGTGTCGAAGGAAGGAGATCTGGGCTAGCGAGGTCTGGGGTTGAGACTGCTGAGGCTTCAGAGTAGGTTTAAGTGAGCTTTTATATTGAGAGGTGAGGGTGAGGGGAGATAGCGAAACTTGAGGAAGGTATCGCCAAGAGGTGGTAGCGCATGAAGCTGCAGGAAGACGAGTGAGAGGACATGTGCAGCGCGCCCTCCATGATTCCATTTTTTTGTACCACAGAAGGAGGTTTCAGGTCGACGATGCAAAGCCAAGAGAGGGCGGCCAGGAGCGTCAGAAGAGATGATAAGAGTGGTTCCTACAAACGGCTCCGGTAAATAGGCTAGGAAAGTAGTTGAAAGAATGGATTACATTCTGCATGGTGTCTGGTCGGCGTTCATCGTGGTTTATGATCAGGAGGCCGTAGATATGGGTCTTGGCGGTGATTTGAAGTATGGACGATGAACGTCCATATCTTATAGCAGTGAAATGCATAGATACGGCCAGAAGGCGTAGGCAAGTAGAATGTCGAGTGTAGTCTTTACGCTGCAAGACTGTTCTAGTACTACACCACAACTCTAAACAAAGTGAGCGACGACGTCTGGGTAGCACGATAGCAACACCTTGCAATAGCGAATGCCCCGATAACTTGCACACATACACCGAACGTGATCCACAGGCTGAAGATGCACAACGAACCTGTATCAGCGGTGAACGGCAGGCTTGGCGTCGTACGGGTAGTCGTGTGTCATATTCGGTCCACGATGATCTCAACCTTCTTCCAAGCCAAGATCCAACAGAGATCTCCGGAGAAGGGCTCGTGGAACCTGAAGTCTACAGACTTAGTGCATGAGTTGTCCAACTGTGAAAAATCCGAGTTCGGAGACGAGAGACCTGCAGCATTTCGATGTCTAGAGGCAATTCGTGACAGTTTAGTGCATTAGATGACCGTAAATACGTGTGGGATTCAGGTCTGCTACTTTCTCATCGAGCATTGGGAGCTATGTCATGAAGAGAAGTGAACAAGACGGAGGTTGCCTGCGAAAGAGAGCAAGTACCCAGATTGGCACGGATCATAAGCCTAGACTTTTCCTTGGCTGTAGAGGAAGCTTCTTCATATCATGAGGACCACATGTAAGGGATGGATGGTGGGCAGGAACAAAGAGCTGACCGCCGATTTTCATCATGGCATGCTCGGAGAGATACGCTGTACGCTGATGTTTCTTGGCGTTCATACAGATGGACCAATGTCAAAACCGACTACAGAGTAATCTTGGCAGCACGAGGTAGACAGAGAGGGCGATCTCCACAAAAGTCCAAAGCAAGCTTGTGAATATGTGTTCGGCGAACAGAATGCCGGAGTACTACCTCTGCACAGGTCGATACGGAGATGGTTTATTCGTTCAGTCCGCAGATAGAATTTCCTTCGTTCGACTGCACTCAAGGCGGTTTTCAGTAGTTCCTAAAATATTGCGTACCTAGCACGCTGTGCACTCACCTAGGCAGTCTCCTATCCGCATCAACAACGTAAAATCCGTCCTCCGTCCTGGCCGCATGCTTCAACAACTCTCTTCCGTCCTTCACCTCTTCAACACTACCACCAGTCAAATCAATCCCAACACCCTTCGGCAGAATTCTGCCATCCGGTATCTTATTTTCCTCCTGTTCGGTTTGCAACTCACTACAATCTACCAATTTGACGGCCTCCACAAGCTTAACGAGGTCCTCGAGCTCACTGGTTAGTTTGGTGTGTTCTGGGGTGCCCTCTTCGGGTGGTGCCAGTGCAGAGAGACGGTGCAGGTGTGAAAGTGTTGTGGATGAGAGTTTCGGTTTAGGGTAGGAGGATAGCAGTTCGTGGACGGACCAAGTCGGTCGGAGGGGAATACCACAGTCGTCGGTTTCAGCGAGAGTGCTTATAGAATCGTCCATTCGGCTGATGCTGGATGACGATTGACATCTACGTGGGATAAACGAAGACCGTGAATGGGGATGATATTTGATGGCAGCTGGGAAGCGAAGGGGCCGTCGAGGGAGGGAAGGTAGGTGCATTAAGTTAATTGGGACGATGGAGGGAAGGCTGGCGAAAGTGAACTGGTTGTAGTACGGCCTTTCGGAGATTGAAACATCTTGTTCGGGATTGGTTGCTCAAGGTTGCTCAGGGTTGCTCACTACAAATGGGAGGTTCAGGTGGCGTAGTACGATAAGAAGGCAGAGTGTGGCCACCTCCTGTATCTCCCACCCACTGCATCGTGTCGCCGAAGTCGACATCGACCGTACAATTTCGACGACTGCTACACTGGCCCCCAACTATCTGTCGTGATATTTAACGGCCCTATAGTTATTACTGCCATCAATAACGTACTCTCGTCAACAAAGCTACTGACTGTACCATGCCCTCTCGCCGTCGTTCGACCTCGTCCGACGACGCACCCTACCACTCAATACCGGATGCACCTTCATCGACGGACCACATCCTTCCTCACGCAATACCAGAAACAGAACTCGACGTTGAAGATGTAGAAGACGTCGAGACGGAGCCTGCACCCACTCATCCCGTCGACCCGCGGATACAGTGGATACATTTCATACTGGGTTGTGCTGTCCTGCTGCCTTGGAACGGTGCGTTAGCGTATGACCAATAAGCATGGCGCCATTGCTCAGAGTGTACTTTTGTGGTGATGCAGTCATGATTACCGCAACACCTTATTTCCTGTCGCGCCTCGAAGGCTCGCCCATACGGAACACATTCAGTTCCTACCTCTCCACCTCATTCACATTTTCCAACTTTGCCTTCCTAGCCCATGCAACTGCGACTTCCACCAAGGTCAGTCCACCGCATTACATCTTTCTCTAAACCCCTAACCCTCACATACAATCCTGCATTCACAAACTTGTAGGCAAAAGCCGCCCCTCGAACCCACATCACGATCCTCACCCTCTCCTTCCTATCTCTCCTCCTCACCCTCAGCACATTCACCCACCTGCCCACCCCACTTTTCGTCGCTTTCATTCTTCTTAACGGGATATGCCAAGCTGCTGCAGGTTCATACCTTCAGACTGCTATCGTCGCTGTCGCCAGTCTTTTCGGTCCAGCAACGATGCAAGCTGTCATGGGAGGGCAGGCAGCGGTGGCAGTGGCGGTGAGCACGGTACAAGTACTCAGTGCGGGAGCAAGCTTGCATGCTCTACCACCGCCGCCTCCGGGAGGTCATCCTATCCCTGGTTCTCCTGCAGGTGGAACCGGAAGCGACGGGGAAGGTGGCGTAGATTTGCTGGTGAGGGCTGTAAGAGCCGCTTCAGAGGGCGTCCAGACATGGGCCGAGAGTGACGGTAAAGCAGAGGAAAAGTCTGCCAGGACGTTCTTCTTCCTCTCCACCGTATTTCTCCTTCTATGCGCGGTCGCGAACGCATGGTTGACGCGCATGCCGGAGTATAAGGCTGTGGTGGCTCCCGTGGATGAGCTCGGGAGTGGGTGGGCACACGGGAGGAGGTTGTCAACGGATCTGACCGAGCAGAACCCGTTGTTCAGCCCGAGTAGTAGGGATGGTAGTGGGGTAGTGGGTGAGAGGATTATGAGGAAGGAAGGGTGGAAGAGGATATGGAGTGTGGCGAAAAGAAATGCAATTTATGAGGTTGCGGTAGCCTACGTCTTTGTCGTCACTCTCGTACGTCTTTCCCACTATTCACACAAATGCATCTTTACTTGTTAGCTAACAAAAATGCATATCGGAATATATATCGTAACAGTCCGTCTTCCCACCACTAACCATCTCCGTCCAACCGACAAACCCCAACACAGCCCCGCTCCTCTTCGCATCCATTCACTTCCTCGTGTTCAGTGCAGGGGACCTCCTCGGCCGCCAACTCTGTGCTTATCCTCGTCTCCTAATCTGGTCTTCGAGGAAACTTGCCATCATTTCTTCCCTTCGCACACTTTTCATCCCTCTTTTCCTCGCCTGCAATATTCAACGCCCTTCACCATCCTCCTCCTCCCTCTTGTCACGCGCACCTCTCGACCCTCTCGACCCCTCTTCAACACCGCTAATAACCTCTGACGCTCTCTTCATGTTCCTCCTCCTCCTCTTCGGCGCCTCTAACGGCTACGTCTCCTCGATGTGCATGATGTCCGCACCATCCGTCGAGCATAACAAACGGCTCAAGGGAAGAAAGGAAGAAGTGGACATCGCGGCGACAGTGACAAGCTTCTGTTTGGTTGGGGGACTGGTGTTGGGAAGCGTGATGAGCTTCGGGGTTAGAGCAGCGGTTTGCAGGTGCAATCCGTTCACGGTGTGAGCGGTTTCAACGTGCGGTATGGGTATAAATTATGGGTGGAGAACTGTTCGAGGTCGAGTGGGAGTCAGACTTGTTGACAGAAGTGCTCTACGTTGCAGAAGTCGACAGGGTGTTTCAATGTGCGGGGACACTGGCACTCAGTGCAAGTCATGATTTATTGGGGCAGTGGACGCTCGTGAAGCGATAGAATGAACACAATACTGTATTTTGAATAATGCATCTCTTGGACAGTAATCATTTGCGAAGCCAGACACTGTAGTGGAGACCTATTGGTAAAGCTTGAACCTGAAAACTTAGTGTTCGACTGTCAATCTGAGTCACTGCCGAACAACGTCCAGGGGCCGCATCCGTCGGCTTCTGCCCGCCACAGCGCCGCTTTGTCGGAGCCGAGTGTTTTTGCCACCCGCTCGAAATTACTGCCCTTGTGTTCATACCTCCTCTACACCTACCTCACCACTGGGTGTTTCTCCCTACTATGGCCATTCACAAACGGAAACGCGCTCCAGCTCACGAAGAAGAGGAACCATCATCAGACTTCTCTGTCGTCCCACAAGACGACTCGGACTTTTCTGGCTCTGAAGACTCGGTCGATATTTCTACTGCTCTGGCCGGGAACAAGAAACGGAAAACTTCTGCGAAACAAAAACCCAGAGCAGGTGCATCTGCTATAGCTGACGATGGCGGAGATGACGACGACGTTCTGCAAGATATTATCAGGGATTCTATGACGAAGAGGGATGTGAAAGAGGGAACGGAGGTTATGAAGAAGACGAAGGGCAAGAATAAGCTTGTGAAGGGGGAGATTGGAGGTGGTAGTTTCCAGAGCATGGGTGCGTACCACATTTTTCATGTTGATATTGCAAGTCTTACATCTTGAGAGACTTGTAGGTTTACATCCGTGGCTCCTCCGTTCACTCACCCTCCAGGGTTTCCGGACCCCTACACCTATCCAACGACAATCAATCCCCGTCCTTCTGTCTAATCCTCCAAGAGATCTTGTAGGCATGGCACGAACAGGTTCTGGGAAATCGCTCGCGTTCCTCGTGCCTCTCATTCAACGATTAGGCGGACGACATGCTACTTCGTTTGGTGCTCGTGCCCTTATCATGCTGCCAGCTCGTGAACTGGCGTTGCAGGTCATGAAGGTCGGGAAGGAACTCGCGAGAGGGTGGAGAGAGGGAGATGGAGGACACGCTGGTGATAAAGACAATGATGATGCAGAGGATGGGAAGAGAGGACAAGCATTGAGGTGGGGGCTGATTGTGGGTGGAGAGGGTTTGGACGAGCAGTTTGAGATGATCTCAAGTAACCCTGACGTGTGAGCACATCTTCTCCTTTTCATCCGCACAACGTACTGAGATATAATTGACATGACCACACAAACAGCATCATCGCCACACCCGGTCGTCTCCTCCATCTCATCGTCGAAATGAATCTTGACCTCCGGTCCGTCCAATACGTAGTCTTCGACGAAGCCGACCGTCTTTTCGAAATGGGGTTCGAGACCGCTCTCACCGAAATCGTCAGTCGTCTCCCTCCAACCCGTCAAACCCTTCTCTTCTCCGCCACACTCCCCAAAAGTCTCGTCGACTTCGCGAAAGCAGGCCTCGACAATCCGAAGCTCGTCCGATTGGATGCGGAGAGCAAGATCAGTTCCGATTTGAGAATGGCGTTCTTTTCAGTCAAGCAGACGGAGAAAGACGCCTCATTGCTCGCGTTGTTGCGGGACGTTATCTGCGTCCCTCTAGGACAGAATAATCCCGACAAGGCGGAAGAAGATGGAGAGAAGCAGAAGAAGGGGAAAGGGAAAGGAAAGAGTGGTGGGCCTCAGCTCACAGCACCTCATCAGACCCTCGTCTTCGCCGCCACCAAACATCATGTCGAGTACCTCACCAACCTGCTGATCACCGCCGGCTACTCCGTTTCGCACATCTACGGGTCGTTGGATCAAGCCGCTCGCACGCAACAGATGGACTTCTTCCGTCGAGGAGTGACCAATGTCCTCGTCGTGACAGATGTTGCTGCTCGTGGTATCGATATCCCAGTTCTTGAGAACGTGGTGAATTACGACTTCCCGCAGGGTGCGAGGGTATTCGTGCATCGTGTAGGAAGGACGGCCAGAGCTGGAAGACAGGGATGGGCTTGGAGTTTCGTCAGTCCCGTTGAGTTGCCTTATTTGCTCGATCTTCAGCTCTTTCTCGGGAGGCCAATCAAGAGCGAGGCCACTGCGTCAGAGGAGCAGGGGAAGGGCGAGAGCTTATATACGGAGTCGTTGATGCTGGGCACGTTCACTAGGGAGAAGATGGACGAGGAGGTGGAGTACATTCGCTCGTTGGACGAGGCGAACCATTCGCTTCCTGTATTGAGGGATGTCATGAGGAAGGGTCAAGGGATGTATGAGAGGAGTAAGGGTAAGGCGAGTCAGGCGAGTTATAAGAGGGCGAAGGATATGATGAAGAAGCCGGGGGCTTGGGGCCTCATTGGGGCTGGTGCAGAGGGAGGCTCACATCCTGTTCTGAGGTTGAAGGGGATCGGCGCGGCCACGGGAGGACAAGAGGATGTGAAGAGGAGGGAAGAACAGAGGGAGGCAGAGGAGAAGAGGAGGTTGCTGTTGAGGACGGTCAACTCATTCCGGCCTGCGGAGACCGCTCTGGAGATTGGAACGCGAGGGAAGACGGGAAATGCGGCTCTGATGAAGGATAGGAGGAAGGCACTGTCCAAGGCGGTCGAGAGAGCAGCCATGGCATCCACGTCAGCGTCAGCTATAGTTGAGGACGACTCCGACGAAGAGGATGGGATCGAAGGCGGAGGGGAAGTAGAGGGATTAGAGATGGCGGACGAGGCAGATATTGCGGTGGGTACTTATCTCTTTGACAGGACTTCATACGGATACTTACTGATACACCTCACTCATAGGCTGTCTTCGACACCACAACGAAAAAGCGAAAAGATGGCTATCGCGACGAGGAATTCTACATGTCGCATTACCAAAAAGATGCCGACACAGAGAAAGGGTATGTCCATTATTAATCTTCTCCGTGTCCTGGCATCCTCATACTCATGACTCGTTACCATAGGTACTCTCTACGCGATAATGCCACATTCGCTGAGCAGGCGCGCAACGCCACTTTCGATCTAACCACCGACGAAGGTGTAGCTGCTCAAAAACGTGCCTACTCCCAAACGACTTGGGATAAGAAAAAGAAGAAGTTCGTCAAAGGCGACGGAGCTGGCGCCGACAACGTCAAAATGGTCAGAACCGAGAGCGGAACCAAGTTGCCAGCCACGTATCGCAGCGGACGCTTCGACGAGTGGAAGGCGAAGAGCAAGTTCAGTTTGCCCAAGGTCGGGGAAATGGAGGATTCGAGGTTCACCGGTGCAGGTCCGGCAGGGAAGGGAGGAAAGAGGTTCAAGCATCAACAGGTCACTCAAGCAAAGCCTCTAGACAAGCTTCACAAGGGCTATGAGAGGAAGGTCAGGCAAATCAAGAAGGGTGCAGAGGCTGCGGGACCGACCGAGGGAGAGGGGGCTGGAGGTAGGGGTAAAGGAAAGGGAGGTAAACCGACTGGTGGTCGGTATGGGGGGAAGTCGATGGGTAGAGTCAAGAATGAGCTCAAGTCGGTGGAGCAGATCCGGAGAGACAGGAAGATGTCAGACCAGAGGAAAGCGAAGAATGCGAGGCCGAGCAGGAAGAAGGGCAAGCGGTAATATGTCTGAAGCTACGTAGCTCTTGTACTTCTTTTATTCTTTTGATTGCTCTGCTCGAGGTTCTCATGCTCTCTGGAGCTATGCTACATCCCACTCGAAACAAGCCTTTACTATCCAGGCTCTGCAGAAAAAGGCCGCTCGCTGGAGATGAACAAACTTCCGACAACCCAGAGCATCGGTACACCTAGAACCCGTCGTACCAATTTATGGATCGCAATTGGATCGCAACTTCCTAACGACCGCCACGGCGGGTTTTCACTTCTTGTCAGGCCAAGTACTCTTAAACACTCAGTGAGTACCTTAAGATACTCCACTGGGTGGCTCATCTTCTGGCCACTGCCAACTCGTTCCCAACAATCTTCGTCAAGCGTGACGTTTTCATCGCTTCCATCTCATCGCAGTACTTGAACTAAACATGCACCTTCACGATCACTCTCAGCCTATGATATCGTGGTCGAGTCAGCCGCACAGGAGTACAATGAAAGAGCATTCATCACGTTTTGGAGAAGCACTTACCGCGACGTACTTACCTCCCATCCAGACATCGCTCAGCGATCGTGATTATATTGCAGGTGCTCCTGGCATATACAAGAAAATGGCCTTGAATGGGAGACAAAAGATCAGATAAAGACAGTTGATAAGGGGCTAATATTAGAAGTTATCTGATACTTACGCGATAAGCACCACCTGGTGTTAATCTGACGGACACCGGAATGGGACCACGTGGCTGCAGGTAACGCTTTTGGCGACTCCATTGTAATCCGATCAGCCTATAAAGGCTGGTTGGATTTCGACACCCTCGTCCTTCTGGTTTCTGTGCTCGGACTTCCATCATCTCGCCCTCTCCCCTGCCTGGCTTGTGAACCCTCCAACATCTGTATCTTAAGATGCCTCTCGTTGCCATCAATATGTCCCCTAGGGCATATTTAAAGCAGAGAAATGAACTCAAGGCTAGGAAATTGGCCGCCGCTCGAGAATCCGCCAAGGGAATAGACTCTGAGGGTCACTCCTCTCACAAGAGGAAGGTCACCAACGCTGCATCGCAACCTCTTGGTGGCAGGGATTACAGTTCAGTGGACGAGAACGGAGCTCAGATCACTGTGTCCACTCCATCCTCGTCCATCCACACCCATCCATCATCACCGCCCACTGTACGTTTTCGAGCTGACCATTCGGTGTCCCGCTCTGTCAGTTCTCCATCTATATCCTGGAACTTTCCCTGAGGACTCACTAGCTTTGATGTTCACAGGCACGTTCTATCTCCCCAAACCACGGCGATCGTCAGCGCGATGCTGGAACTCCAATTTTGTAAGTGATATTCTCAAAGAGCGCTTTATGCAGGCCTTGCGGCCCGGTTCGTATCCATGCTGACTATCATCTTTTCCCTGGAATTAGAAGCTACGTCCCCACGGCCATAACAGATGCTGACTTGAAGGCCGCAAGAACACTACTGGATTTGAAGCAAGTATCTGCGGAGATCACCGCCGCAGAGGCGCTTTTACTCCTGCAGCGAGCTCCAGTGCATCTTTCTCAGGGTCGAGGATATGGTCGAAGTATACACACGCTTCGTTGTATGTTTTCTCCTTGGTTGTATCTCTATTGGAAGTGGTCGTCTAACGACAAGCTGTATAGCCCCTTGGTCAGGCTCCGTGACCCCCGATTTAGAGTCCTCAGATGATTATGATGAGGAGTTCGAATATTCCTCGGTTTACGCCGGCTACACGACTGATAATACCGGCTCCTACGACGGCACTGATGCTGATGCAACTGAGAGTACGGATGGCGGCCTCGATACCGAAGAGAGCGACCAGTTTGACGATGAGGAAGGTGGAGAAAAAGGCGACCAGTCTGACGAAGAGGAAGATGGAGAAGAAGGTGACGAGGCTCAAGGGCATGGTTTCCATGACCAGGAGTAGGCCGCCGATGATGATACCGATGGAGAGCTCACTGCGACCGCTTGAGCAGCCACCGGGTCGAGATGTCCTGAGGTAAGTTCATCAGAAGGGATAGTTCGCACGCAGGAATCCTTCAATCCTTTCTCGATCCTGACTGTTTATGTCTTGTAGCTGGCCCTTTTGTGAATGAAATACGTGCAGGACTCTCGCAAAAGAATAAACCCTTGGCCTTGCTATGCTACTAATGCACCCAGGGCACAGGGTCATCAGTGGATGTGTCTTCATTTTCCCATTGGTTTTCTTCAATTTTGTTTCCGTTTTCCTGCAATTTCCCTGTTTTTTCCCCTACATTTTCGTTTCGATGGATGGTTTCCCGAATCGTCACAGGCCCCAATTAGCTTCCTACCTGTAACTTTCATTGACAATTTATTGAGGTAGTAGTAGGTACTCAGTACTGTCATAAGTACATGAACAACCATCTTGTCGATGTTCCCCACGTGCACACTACCGTGACACTCACTTCCTTATGTACATACTATTATCGCCATACTTGCTCCACAGTGACATATTCCTATCACCATAAGGATCGCGTTTCAAGTTATTACTTTCAAATTGCTCTGCAACCCACCACAAACAAATGGTGTGGCGCAACGCCACAGTGTCCTCGATCGACGCTTGTGCCACAGTTGCGAATTGGCACCTCTTGACACTGAACCATCACCATCGAAGGTTGACTGCCTTCCATCGCCCCGACTCAGTAGACCTCAGCTTGCCCCACACAGTACCATCTTGATATCACCTTGAGGTTGGTCCTTGTTAACACTCAAACGCGGCGCGACGCAGAGTATCGTGGCTTCAACTTTCATTCTCGACACACCCGCGCGAAATGAACGCATCACTTCTCAGTACGCATGGGAATCATGATAATCTATGTGTAATAAGCCTCACAATATCTTTACACTTAGACCCTTTCAATATCACCTACCCCACCGCCGTCCAGACATCTCTCCCATCCCAGGCCCTCCAAGCACGCTTCGATCCCTCAGGCCAATACGTTGCCACAGCTCGAAACGACGGTTCAGCAGTCATATGGGATCTGCAGACACATGCAGCAGTGCGCTGGTTGGAAGGACACGTCAAGGGCGTGACTAGTGTCGAGTGAGTACGTGTGTTCATTTGCGTCTCTTTCGAGTGAGTGAGCCGTTACTCACCCTTGTCTGCTCTTGTCCGGGTTTCTCTGCCTCTGCCTTTGTGTTTACGTGGTGCGTTTGATCAATTTCGATAGTTGGTCGCGGCATTCGAGGTTTGTGTTGACGGGCTCGAAGGATTGGAATGTGATTGTGTGGGATTTGGCGTCGGAGATAGATCCGCCGCAGAGGAAAGCGACGATTCGGTTCGATGCACCCGTTACGTCGGCCAGCTTTCATCCAAAGAATAGGTGCGTTGCTCTCGAAATAATGCATGTTCATGATGACCGAAGCTTGAATGAAGTCAAATCATCTTGGCTCTATTGAGTACGGGCGAGGCGTATCTCGTAGACCTGAGGAAGCAGCACCGAGGGAGGGTAGAACTGTTTGAGGTGCAGGATGAGAGTGATGAGGAAGCGCAGATGTCTGCCCCCAGGTACGTCTCTATCCTTATGGAGCCATTCACTTATGGCTGATTGGTGTGATTTCGTGAAGATCTGACATGACGGTGGCTCGATTTGACCCGACTGGAAAGCACATATTCGTGGGGACTTCCTTGGGCCACATTCTTGTATTCAATACACGAACGAAATCTGTATGTCCCATTGTTTACTTTTTGGTGAAAAACGCGAACGTCGTGTATCCCCTCTTACCTGTTGCGTCCCGTTCCTAGATGGTCGCCCGACATAAAGTATCAGGCGCGGGTATCATGCGAGGTTTGGATTTCGCAAAATCCGGTCGGTATGGCACAATCATTCCTTCATTCAGCATGGTCATTCTCAATAGTTTCACCTTTCATGTTAGACGACTCGTCACGAACTCTTCCGACCGGACACTACGACAATTCAACCTACCCACCTACCCGCCACCTAATGATGCTCGGGAATACATAGAAGTGGAACTCGAACCGACACATCGCTTCAATGATCCGATTAGCAGGGCTGCATGGCATGCAATGTCCTTCAGTCCGGATGGAGAGTGGCTTGCTGGAGGTTCGTAGTCCTCTCATGAAACTTCGAGCATCTAGATTAATCGTGATGCTGTAGGTGCGGCGGATCCCGCGACTCACAAGATATATATTTGGGACATCTCCAATGATGGTCAGTTTGCGAGTACGCTAGACGGTGGGCGAGAGCCCTTGGTTCACGTACATGTAAGACGACAATCTTTTATATCGCCGATACCTCGTCGCTAATTGCACCTCGCTCTTATGTACTGCAGTGGCATCCTACAAAACCTTCAATATGTTCGACGACAAAAGAGGGTAACGTTCTAATATGGCATTGTCCAACACCTGAGCGTTGGGGAGCTTTCGCCGGTGGGTTTGAAGAAGTGGATGAGAATGTGGAATACGAGGAACGTGAAGATGAGTTCGATATCGTCAGTCTCTTTCTTGACACTTTCCCATTGTCTTAGAGCTCAACTCATGCTGCTTGACGAATATAGGAGGACGAGAGCGAAATCGCACTTCGAAAGATGAAAGCTGAGGAAGAGGAGATAGACATCCTATCCGGTGTAGACACTGGTGCACAACAAGAGAATCAACGAGGCCCGACCAACGGCGACGATGATGAGGAAACGACGTGGGCGACTGAGGACCCGGATGAGGATGAGGATGGGTGGAGGATGAAGCTGTGGATGGAGGACGATGATTTGATGATGTAGTCATGTCATAGCCCTGTCGTCTGCGCGTTTTTCGAGTTGGTGGACTTCCCTTTGTCGTGTGTGTCTGTAGCGCCGTCTGCGCGTTGTGAAACACTTCCATCAGTCATAGCCAAGCGCTTTGACTCTCTATTGTCTGGGAGACAAGTCTGCAAGTCGTCCGAGACAATGATACCAGCACATTCTGTAGTGTCCTGTTGCGTAAATTGGGAAAACAAATGAAAGGCGGATGAGGTGAACAATGCTCGAAGTTGAATTCGGACGCGTGGTCCGAGGCGCGTCGCGTCAGGTGCGTCGCGACACCACAACACGCGTGGGGCCGGATCTGTTCAGGATACATTTCCCCTTGTATCGTCTATCTCCTCACGCCTCTGCGCCTCCATTCTTGCCAGCGTATACGTAGACACTCCGCATCGTGCATCGTCTTGCCCTAGGCACCGTCGACGATCATGCCTTCAGACGCCTATCAGATCTTCAAGGTCAGTCGGCTGCGAACCACTAGCAGGATCATCTTCTGAAACCATTCTTCCTCATCATATAGGCCACGTATAGTGGGATACCAGTCTACGAAATGTTCGTATTGCTTTCTGAATGTCTGGAGCGTCGATTCACGTTCTTTTCACGCGTAGGATGTGTAAGGGCGTCGCTGTAATGCGCCGTCGAGCCGACTCGTGGCTGAACGCGACTCAAATTCTGAAAGTCGCTGGATTCGACAAACCGCAGCGTACGCGAGTGCTAGAAAGGGAGGTGCAGAAGGGTGAGCACGAGAAGGTGCAGGGTGGATACGGGAAGTATCAAGGTGAGTTCACGCTATGCTTTGCGCCTCATCTCAGGAGTCAGCGTGAAGACTATGTCCCGATGTGTCGACTGACCCGATGTTGCATTGCGTAGGGACATGGATCCCTCTTGAACGAGGACTGCAACTCGCAAAGCAGTATAACTGCGATCATATTCTTCGACCCATCATTGAATTCCAACCCGCTGCCAAGAGTCCGCCACTAGCCCCCAAACACCTAGCGAACAACAACACCGGCCGGCCTGTTCGTCGCACAGGAACCGAGGTTCATAAACCCGTGGACGTCGAGGTCGATTCGATTGCCGATATTGTTTCAACACGCGGGTCCGACGATGGCTCCATGACACCTTCACCATCTGAGGCTTCTTCGAGCTCAAGAACGCCTTCGCCCTTAGGCAGCGCGTCCGACGCTGAACATGCAAGTCATGGAGGATATAACGGTGCTGGAGAAGAATGGTCTCCGAGTCCTGCGGGTGGTCGTAGACGGCGTTCAAGACGATTCCACGACGATGAATCGGACGGCGAGGCTCCTTACTCAAACGGGGTAGACACGAGATCTTATGGCGACCAAATCCTGGAATACTTCATCTCTGACCAGAATAAGATACCTGAAATCCTTGTCAACCCACCGCCAGATCTCGATCCGAACATGGCCATTGACGATGACGGCCACACCGCGCTCCACTGGGCCTGCGCCATGGGTCGTATCAGGATTGTCAAACTTCTTCTCACCGCCGGTGCCGACATTTTCAAAGTGAACAAGGCAGGACAGACGGCCCTCATGCGCAGTGTCATGTTCGCGAACAACTACGACGTACGGAAGTTCCCCGAACTATACGAACACCTCCACAGATCGACGCTCAATATCGACAACGCGAATCGAACAGTGTTCCACCATATCGTAGACGTCGCGATGTCGAAAAACAAAACCCACGCGGCACGATACTATATGGAGACTGTCCTCGGCCGACTCTCAGATTTCCCTCGCGAACTGGCGGATATCATCAATTTTCAGGACGAAGACGGCGAGACGGCGCTCACTATGGCCGCCCGGTGTAGAAGTAAACGATTGGTCAAAATCCTCATCGACCATGGCGCCGACCCGAAGATCCAGAACCGAGACGGTAAGAGTACGGAGGACTACATCCTTGAAGACGAACAGTTCCGTGCGTCGCCCGTCATACCTTCACGAGCCCTCGCTATGTCCTTCCGCGCGCAACAAGCCGCGTACCCACCCCTACCGCTCCCGCCACAAAACTACTCGTTTGCCCCTTCCCATGGCGACAAGCCACCTCTGCACTATTCCGTCGCCGCGCAGAAAGCGAGCACGCGCAGCATTAATGACATGACGAGCATGCTGGACAGTTTGGCGGCCTCGTTCGACCAAGAGCTTCGGGATAAGGAGCGCGATTTGAACCAGGCCCATGCGTTGTTGAGTAATATTCAAGCGGAGATTCTGGATAGCCAAAGGTCGGTTGGGCAGCTGAAGGTGCAGGCACAAGGTATACAGGAGGCGACGCAGACTTTGAGTAAGCTGGAGGAAGAGTTGAGTGCAAAGATGGGGAAGAGATATCGACTGGGCTGGGAGAAGTGGGTGAAGGACGAAGAGGCGCGGGAGAAAGTGATCAGGAATAACGCAGGAGGCGAACTTGCGTTGGTTCCAGGATCGCAGGTGTATACTGCTGATGACCATATGGAGCCTATCGGTATGAATGGAAGTGTAGACGGGATTGGGGAGAGCAGGTTGGGAAAGAGGAAAGCGCCCATTCAGGAGGAGGTGAACGACTTGCTATCGTTATACGCCGAGATACCGTCGGATCCGGAGGCCGTGAAGGCTGCATGCAAGGCCTCGAGGGAAGATATAGGACGGCATAGGAAGAAGAGAAAGGAGATGTTTAACGAGCTCGTGGCGTTCCAGGCCACGGCGGGAACGGGCGGACGTATGAACGACTACAGGAGGTTAATTGCAGTAGGCTGTGGAATCCCACTTGCAGAGGTTGATGGAACTGTGACCATGATGTTGGAGGTATGTCTACTCGCTCGTTCGGTGTGTTGCACATTTTCACGCGTTTTGTCTCTCTAGTCTTTAGAGTCAGAGGAACCAAGTTCTACCTCTGTTGCCTGGACCGGCGGTCCAGTACATCCCTCTAAAGCAATTGCTGTGGGATCTTAACTATTGCACCCAAGGTCCTTGGGCATGTCAATACGATCTTTCTCAGCATATCGATACCACTGTACTGCCATGTCATGTGTGTCTATATGGTCGATATGGAGTTGTTACGACATAATATTTTGTATTTATCTCGACGAATTGAAACGACTAGATGAGCGTTAACAGTATTTTATATTCCGACGGAGAAGAGGAAATTGTTGCGCTTTATGATCGTTCTAGGGTCACAGTGAATATGTTCAACCTACTCAGATTTTGGAATTCTCAGATGACCCGACAGATTCCGATAATAGATGACGTAAGCGAATATCTGCGCGTCGCGACTTCGCCAAACATTTCCGATGTGCGTTGGCCAACGTCCGACTCCTCTCTCTCTCTTTACCTCTTTCTGGTCTCTCAGCGACGTGGGTTTACTCGTCTGGTTATGCCTGCGCGATGGACTCTTCCCCAGGCCCGTCGTGCCGCCACGGCTTCACCCTGGACGAAAGAACTCAGACACCTCGAGCCTCTACCTAAGCACTGGTCAGACCGGAGGAAAGTCCCAGGTGCACTCCAAAATGTTACGAGGCCAAAGGACCGCATAAAATGGTGGAATATTGTTCCCGGAGATCAGGTCAAGATCAGGAATAGTCGAATAAATGAGATTCTGGAGGTTGCGCAGATCAACAAGTTGACGAACATGGTTTACTTGAAGGTGCGTGTTTGGCTTTTTGCCTACTGTTATATTGTAGCAGGGGATTCTCACATTCTTTTGGCTTTATCACTGGACATAATGTCCTTGTTGGATGGTGTGGTGGATGGGCTGTTCCGGGATGCAGGGTCGACAAAATCAGGAAGAATACGAACAGGTGCATTATTCTAAGCTCCAACTCTTCCTTGGCGAACGCGAGTTTCCTCCAGCTCGCGACTCAGATAAACCACGCACTGTCCCGTAGGTTCTCATCTTTCGGTCTACTACCATTTCATTCTCACTTAGGCCTCATTTATTAGTGTCTTTGCGAAACGCCTGGGTACCTCAGCACCAGTATGGAATAAGGAGGAGGGTCGCTTCGACTGGGAGAGGTTCGCTGCGGCGACAGAGCCTCCAATCCCGGGACGCAAGAAGACTGAATCCCGTATGAACATCCCTTGGCCTAGAGAGTCAGCGCCTTCAAAGACAGAACGTACGCCATCCACAGTTTATTGCTTTTATGTCTAGCCATCCTGCGATGAACTTGCCCCGCTCATGTTACGTTCTGTCTATTTCAGCTTCTGCATACGACACCCTGGCGGAGGATGTTCTGGAGATCACGTATCAGCCTGCTCCACTACCCGAACTAAATGAATCAGCCGAATGGCCCGACTACTCATTCGAGAAGCCCTACATCGCATCTCTGTTCAATCCTAAAGCTCAGCCGTATGATCCAACCGCCCCCGTCGAAACCCATCTCAACAAAGAACTTTCGAACCGCCACTCTCGTGCCAAGAAACAGGCACGTTGGCAAGCCCGTCGCACTAGCAGGCGTGCTGCCATGCAGGAGTACATTGATGCCGAAGTCAAGAATTTGGGTGGCAGATCGGTGAAAGAGGCGAGGGTGGACGGGATATTCAAGTGGAACGAACGGATGAGAGAGACCGAGAAACAGCTGAAGAAGCTGAGGTGGAGGGACACCTGGAGGATGGGTAGGAAGAAGCTTAGGAAGATTAGGAAACAGAGGAGGGATACGGAGAGGTTGAGGAAGTTGGTATTGGAGCCTGGGCCGAACCAATTTATCCCTCCTGATGTGGAGACTGCGTAGCTCTTTGCTTTAGATTGTTGTTACTGAATACTTCGCATAATCTTTTCCACTGCTCAGTTGAGCTCCTTTGCTTTGAAAACCTATCTTTGAGTTCAGATGGGCAGGAAGACTGTTACACATCTGTACTGTACGTGGCAGCCGTCATTCGCAAGCTTACCTTTGACAAAAGGGTGAAGGACGCGCAATTTGGGCCACTGGCCACTCAGCCTAGCGGAGTCTGAATATTGCTTCCCTCTCGACTTCGCCTTTGAGGCTCAATCGAACATCACGACCAACCCAACCGCTCCATCTATCTTTCGAGCCCTTACCATGTCTAGTCTCGTCGGGAATGTTTCCCGCAAGGTCATAACTCCAACTCGACCATTCCTAAAACAAACCATGAAACCACCAAATCCTGACGCCGTTGCCGGTGCCCTTCGCAAACTCCTCCCCAGAGAACTCCCGTCCAGCCTCGACACATCTCGCCCGGGAAACCTCTACGAAGTGCTCTCGCGTCATCCTGATGGTGGAGTCGGACGTCGGGTTACACAGTGTAGATGGGGCCCGAAGGGGATTGAAGGAAGCTATTGGCTTGTCACGAGGGCGAAATTCAAGTTGGAGGGCAAGCATGGGAAGGCTTGGGGGCAGTTGTTTTGGAAAGGTGCGTACTCCTTTCAGCTGGTGTATACATACGATATGATACTTATCTGTCCCTTGCATGTAGGTCAGAATGTGACGAAGGGCAAAGACGAGAGGATTCGGGGATCGTTAAAGTATACATGGGTGGAGGGGAAATCGACACCACCGAAGGTAGCAGCAGAAGCGAAGAGCTTGGGATCATCACTACCACCGTCACCATGATAATTCTTTGCGTTCCGTTATCTCTGTCTATCTTATTATCGCTTTCCTCGCCGTCTCATCACCGCCACATACATCGTACAATGTGTGCTCAACTTTCGACGCGAAGTAGACGCGCCGTGCCAAGAACGCGAAATTTCCGATTATGGTACTGGCCGGGTGCCGGCCCGAAGGTTTACATGCGAAAACGGCTGGGCGGAAGCTGATTTCACGTTCACTGCACTGAACCAGCTGCCAGCTGCTTCTTTACTTATCACGGCTTATTCTGCGTCTTGCAACGATTCCTCCACCTCATACTCTCAACCTTATTGTTCTATCCTAACTTATATAACGACTTTCTGCCCGAACGCTTACGCACATAATGGACTCACACGAGCTGATCGACGCCCAGTTCGACCGAGCCGTCGAAATCATTCAGAGCTTGCCTAAGACAGGCCCGATACAAACGGGGTATGAGGAGAAGTTGACAATGTACAGGTTCGTCGGTAGTCGTCTGGGTGTCTCTGGGTATACACTTGATGCCGATTGTATTATTTAGTCTGTACAAGCAAGGTGCTTTCGATCCCTCACCTTGCGATCTTTCGACCAAATCCTGAAGCTGCTCCTGTCTTCCTGTAAACAGCGACTGTTGGTAACGTCCAGGGGGCACGGCCACCAATATGGGAAATGCTAGATAGGGCAAAGTGGTATGTTTCTTGCTCAATCCTGCATTGATGGCCTTTATCACGTGCTAACACGGTCCTCTGGAAACGCACATGTTGGTTCTGCAAATTCAAGGGATGCATGGGCGAAACACAAAGATGTTGAGTCATACGAGGCGAAATGGCTTTATGTAGATGCATTGCTGAAGGTGAGTCTTATGCCCATCAATTCGCCGAGCTATGTGCTTATAGTGGCTCAGGTTCTGCGCAAGTACTCTGACAAGACGGTGGCAAGGGATTTGGTCCAGGAGCTGGAGTCTTTTGCTGGTGATCCGTCGAATATCATGATGAGCCGTATGTCACATTGACAGCTCTCGCTTCTTACGACTGAGTTTACATGAAACAAACAGGCTCGCTCTCCCACTCCCGAAATTCGGACTCCTCGGGATCTGACGACGCGCCTGTGCAACGAGGCTTAGGGCGCTCTTCTGCTCATATCCAACCACCACAACCTGAGGCAGCCATGTCAGCGTCCGCTCAACAACTAGCACATCGTTCAGCACACGTCGAAGAATCAACCTCTGAGGAAGGGTCGTCCGACGAAGAAGAAGCGCCACCGCCATTACCACGCGATCAACAAAGTCATGCTAACAGACCCCAATCCTCATTGTCCTCTCACCGATATCGCACACCCATGGCCGGCTCACTCATGATGTCGGCATTTCCAGAACCTCGTATTCCTTCCCCCCAGCCCCATCCAGGCTTCGAAATACCATCCGCATTCGCCGATCCATCTTCCGCTTCTTTGACCTCAGCATCACCACCGCAATACCCATATGTCCCTCGAATGTACCATAACATGCCACCACCTTCACGAGAAATGATGCCTTCAGAGCAAACCCATCCATATCCTGGCTCAAGATCGGCATCAACTCCTTTTGGGACACGACAACACCCGTTCCCCTCCCATATTCCCTCACGTCCTGCATCCTCGCGGCCTGTCATCGAACGTGCCATCGAGAACGTACAAGCCCACCTCGCGGCCTTGACCGAACGCCTCGAGGTCCTTGAGTCCCAAGGCTCACACGTATGGGGTATACACCCATCCTCCTCAAACCTTGCTCGTCCATCCGTTTCACCCACTTGGCCTGCAGGTCGACGTAGCCCTTACGACGCACCACGAGATGCACTTGTTTGGAATTTGGATGATATGGGTCTGTGGACCTACCTCATCCGAGCATTGTCGCGGTTTCAGTCCCTCCTACGATACTTAGGCTCCTTCCTCGCACACTCGGATAGACGGAGCCCGGCGATGATCATCCTACGAAGGTTGTTCTTGGATGTCTCCTTTGTCTTGTTTGTCTTGTGGGTGGTGAGGGTCGGGTGGCGCAGAAGTGGCGTCAGACGGAGAGAAGTGTTGGTGGCGTTGACGGGTCTGGGGCGAGCGCTGATAGGGGCTAGTTCTGCAGGGATTAGTGGGAGGGGCGGAAGAGGGAGACAGATGGTAGACAGGGGCATTTAGGCTGATATTCGGCGAGGTCGTCGTGTTTGCGTGTATGGACTTTCGGGAGATGGTCGCGTGGTGGTATAGGTCGTCACCTTGGCGTCTTTGCTCGTCGCTAACTCCTATTATTTCTATTCCTGTAGGGCGTGCAATGTGTATACAGAACGTCTTTGCTTCGCATCGAAAGCTCGGGCTAGTAATATCAAAGACCATTGTGGTGGTCTGCTCCTCCATGCATTATCAGGTCTTTGCGTTGAGTGTCTTGTTAAGTAAACTGAGCTCGATTTCGCACGCAGGTCGAAGTCGGAGCGTGGCGGAGATACCACTGAATGAGTATGTTTTTGTCAGGCACCGACGAACACTACACAAATGCTCCCGTTTTCGCGGACAATTCGGTTGTTACATAGGCCGTCGATCTTGCCAAACGACGCATGGGTGCAGTCGGTTGCTATGCAATTCACCGAGCTTGGAGGGCAACCCGGTTTCGACAGGACCTGACGGATGATTTCGTCGACGGAGTCGCTCGTTCCTCCCGTCAAAGTGTTTCTGTCGAAGCTGCCTCTCACTAGTACTCGTTCAAGATACCTTCATGTATGAACGTTGTTCTGAGAGTGGGAATGGAGGACTAACGGCCAGCGTAAGTATGCTTCACCTGCTCTCCTGACTTTCATCCGGGGCGGCCTCTCCGCTCCTCAGAACATTTGGCTTACGCTAAGGCTCCCACGCTACATACATCGGAAGATGTTCATTGTGCGGATCTTTGAGTACCTCTTCTGATCCTCGCGGACGACCCAGCCAAAGGTCAGTTCCATCTCGATCCTACTACTTCTTCGAGGCTTGGCACACGGATGATGTAAAGTATTAATTCATTACCCGCTGCGATTCTGCAGCATTCCGATGCATGCCAGGCGACTCCTTGTGGCCTGACAGCATGGTGATACTCGAGATCGTTCTACTCGAACGACCTACAGACACCGTAGAAACCGGCCATTGGCAAGCGGGTCCCCGACATAACATAGGCTGCCAGCGACTAGACTCGGTCCATCAACCTGTATAATATAAAGTCTCGTCTAAGGAAGCTGGAGATTTTCCCCTATCCGATCCTTGACTATTTTCGTCTCTCCCTGTCGTTCTTTCTATCCACAATTATGCAGTTCCTCTGCGCATTCATTATCGTTGCTTTAGCTGGTGTGGCGTCGGCAGTGCCCGCGAGCGACGCTGCTAAGCGGGCTACTTGCACTGTTGATAGCGTCTCAAGCGCATCCTCTGTTTCTTCGTGCAGCACTGTCACCATTAAAGCCTTTACTGTCCCGTCTGGAAGTGCGTATATTATTTTCTTGATGTCACTGATCATTCATGAGCTTATGACGTTGTCACTCCTCAGACACTGTAACCATCGCCGTGCGTTGACGCAGATCTCTCGCTGGTTGTTCTCCGCACCTAACTTTTCCCCAGGCCAAGAAAGGCGCTACAATTAACATGGAGGGTGACATTACTTTCTCTAAGACTACCTGTAAGGTTCTTACTCCTCATGCTTGTAACTGAATACCAACTGTCTCATATTTACGCCACTGTCATGGGTCAACGCACACCATCCGTCTTTCTCAGCTGATGGTCCTCTCTTCACGGTAAGCAAATCCTCTTCCAAAGTCCTCTGTTTTCACTCCAACTCACGGTCTTCAACAGCTTGACACGGATAGCGTGACATTTAATGGCAATGGGTACAAGGTAAATGGCAACGGCGCCGGTAAGTTCCTGCTCAATCGCTTCACGGAACTCTCCCCATGTTGAAGTTTACTGTCAGCTTATTGGGATGGTGAGGGTACCAATGGTGGTGTCGACAAGCCTGTGAGTCCTCTGTGAGGGCGATATATTTCCTGGGGACTGACTGATACCTTCTGAGCAGCATCCCTTCGTGAAGTAGGCTCAGAGTAGTTCTCTCCAGCATCAACTCCATTCTGATTGCCGTCACTGCAGGGTTAAGGGCTACGGCACTTTCAACCAGCTCTACGTCCTGAACTCTCCCGCTCAGGCTGTCTCCGTCGGTGAGTATCATCGCCTTGACTTTGTCTCCCTTGTATTGATGGAAGGCGGCAGGAACCAGCGGTACTACTGTCATAAACAAGGCAACCGTCGATAACTCTGCAGGCGACTCTGGTGACAAGGGACATAACACAGATGGGTTCGACGTCAGTGCCTCCGATGTCACCATCCAATACTCCGTTGTGAAGAACCAGGATGATTGGTGAGTCACCCCGAATCACATTTCACTTCGTCTGTGTCTCTGCGGCTAATGCGTCCCGGCTCAGCATTGCTATCAATTCAGGAAGTAACATCGTGTTCAAGGGAAATACGTGCAGTGGGGGGTGCGTTTTCACTCCTAGTGCATCGAACGATTTCATTGCTGAGACACACATCCTTAGGCATGGCATCAGCATAGGCTCTATCTCCGACGCGAAGACAGTCTCCGGGGTTACTATCTCTGATAACACCGTGACAGCCTCCATGTATGGTATTAGAATCAAGGTCAAAGCGTATGTGTATATGCCTCTTCCAATCTTGAGATCGTAAAGCTCACCAGGGATATTGCACATAGCACTGCTACCGGCTCCGTTTCCGACGTCACATACTCCGGGTATGTCATGGCCCTAAAATCACGGCTATGATACGACAGCTAATGTGCTCCTTTTGTCTCTTCAGCAATACTCTCTCTGGGATCGACAAGTATGGTGTGCTCATCTCGCAGAGCTACCCAGATGATGGTGAGAACTGTCAGCTATACACTTGTACGAATGCTGACTGGAACCACGTTATTCAGCCGGAACTCCGGGAACCAAGTCGTCGATCTCGTGAGCCTTGCATGATGAACCCCTTGTTGTTTTCGTTTCCGAGCTCATACCTGTCTCCGATCCTCAGCGACGTAAATTTCACCGGGAGCACAACTTCAGTCTCCGTTGGCTCCAGCGGCAAGCGCCTCGTCGTAGACTGCGGCAACTGCTCAGGCAACTGGGATTTCAGCAAGCTGTCCATCACTGGTGGCAAGAGCTCGAGCGTGGATGCTGATGATGCCACGGTACGCCTATGCCCCTTTTCCAGTGACTCTCACCGTAGTGAATCCTGACTTGTTCTTTGTCTCTAGATCAAGGCTGGATCTTACTAAATTCGTTACAACAGATAGGCCATTCTGATAGTTGTTCCTTGGGCCACTTCTGGCCCATCACTTGTGCTGGGCTTCACATTCTTTTCTACATACATTCATTCCCGGGTTTTCGGTCCACACTTCTCGGGCTTGCGCTGGCGGTCGCTATCATTTCGAACCCGCCCTCCCTTTCTTTTGACTCACAGGCTGCCTCATACGACGCCATCAGGGAGTAGAAAAAACGGTACTACAACCCTGTACAAATATAGCGTTGTGCTCATACCCGTTGGAGGCTCTCGAGTCAAATGTAATAGTCCTTCAGGATTTAGTTTCGAGACTTGAGTCAGACACCGCCGTGAAGAATAGAACTCAGATACTCTGTTACAAGATCTCTTGCATCTTTCTGCGAACGAGTGTCACGATGAGCCTGGGTGCCGGTTCCACAGAATATTTCGAATTTTCGAACTCCGCGTTCGTCTTCGACGTGACAAGCTTCGCTTTGAAGATAACTGTCTAATTACGCTCAACAATCGCCCAACACTACAAAGCAGCAGCAACTCGCATGCCATCAATCTCCCCCAAGCTCCACTATAGAGTTCACCCAGAGTTCTCGTTTGGGAAGATTCACGGTGGAGCTTGAGCTAAACAGCAGGCGACATTGGAAAACAAGATGCCAACGTATATATTACAGGCTGTTGTGGAATACGACAATATATACACATCCGTCGCCACCATGCGCCATACGCACCCAATACAAGAAAAGCACGAGCCGTACATGATTACCGCCGGAAATGAATATAGCGAGTTAATATGCATCGACATGAGGTTTCCGTCCAGGCGATACATGCCCCATGACTCCCACTTGACGGCCAACGCGAGGCGATTAGTAGAAACGGTACGTGAAAGGACATACGGGGCATACACATTTCTTGCCAACAGGGTTTGACTTATTCACGCTTGTATGTAGGCGGCGGAACCGACGACGGGCCATGGTCGATACTGCCACCGGAAAGGTATTGAAGGCTTGTACTTGGAACGTATGAACGACGGTAGCCAAAGGGAAGGAATATTACAAGAAAGAGGAGAGCATATTGGAAGGGAGTAACACTTGAGACTTGAAAACTTGGGGGCGCTATCGTAGGGGCTAGAGAACTTGATGACTTGAGAAGTCCAAAATGACGACCAAACGACACTCTTCATTCTCTTGACAAAACTTCGGTGACTTGTCCTTCATAAGTCTTCACCTTCGCCTTGATCGCCAGCCTTGTCCTACTACTGACGAGATCCGAGACGAGGGCGCCAACAGAGCAATAGCAGCAGCCTTACCACCGAGAAGAATCTCCGTTCGTGGCAGGCGCATCGTAGTCGCGAGCACGAGTAGGGCTGCTGCCTCGAGGAGGACTTCTGGAGTAGCTGCGACGCCTTCTATACTCGGGAGAGTAGCGACCACCACGAGAAGGAGGAGGGCTGCGGCGATCGCGCCAATCCCTGCTATCACGTCCGTAAGGGTCACGGTCTCTATCACGGTCAGATCCACGCCGGCCATAGTCACGGTCCCTGTCGCGGGGATCTCTGTCCCTGCCGTGGTATGAGTCGCGAGGGGTGCGGCGATGTCCCATGTATTCTCCGGGAGTCGGCGCGTGAGGGCGGTCGGTGACAGAGAAGTCAACACGGATACGACGACCGTTCAAGTCCTGTGGCAAGATGAGCGAGGCGTCTAGCAGGCGTCGAGAAAATGCTCTTACGACGCCGTTTAATTCCTGGATACACTTTTCGGCTTCGGCGACGGTGCTCATTTTGATGAACCCGAAGCCACGGGAGCGGTCAGACTGGAATAGCGGTGAGTGATGACGCAAGGTACACGAGGGTAACACGACGTACCCTCTGGTCATACACGATGGTGACCTTTTCAACGCGTCCGAAGCGAGAGAACTCATCGTCGAGGTCGCGCTCGGTGGTGCGGATGCTGAGACCGAAAATGCCCAGTACGTTGGACGGGTTCGGAGCCTGACGCGCCAACTCGGGTCAACTGTTGATGCGGCAACGAAGAGAAGAAATATAGCTTACAATGGGTGCATGAGACGGCCTCCTTGGGGCGGGAGACCTTCGACGGAAGGGTGGAGGGCTACGGAAACGGTCGCTGCGAGGACTGCGAGAACGAGAGCGCTCTCGTTTGACGGGGGGGTCTGCGTCCATGGGCGCCGCTGCCGGGGGCTGGTTGTACGCGTCCGAGTAAGGGTCGACGGCGGGAGCTGGTGCAGAGTCGCTATACTGTACGATGGATCAGTACCCTTGCTCGCTGTCGACGAAGACGTCAAAGAGACGCGTACGCACCATGGTGGGCTCTGGGGTATGGAGCAGGCGCGCCGTGCGCGTGGCCTGAAGACCGGGCAAATTTCAGTCGGAGATGCCTCAATTTCGAGCCCCGACTGCATTATGTAAGCTACTGTACAGTTCATCAGCCTCCCGTTCAGAGGTACCAACAACAGCAAACAAGACAAGGCTTTCGGCAAGGACAAGATGGTGAGCTCGCTGTCGTCGGTGTCGGCGCCGCTGTTTCTGACATTCCTCGCAATGGATAGGGTATCGATATCGTCAAGCACCACGTCAAGAAGGGCCAGAGGACCGCCCCCAAGAGCGAGGACCCCTACCTCCTCTTGCTCGTCAAGGTATGTCTTCGTTTAGATATATTCACATGAACTTCTGAACTCATGCTTTATGCCAGTTGTACCGTTTCCTTGCTCGCCGTACCGACGCTAAATTCAACAAGGTCTCGTTGCTTTACACGGGAAATTACAAGAGCTATTTGACTTACTCTGCGCGTCTGCATTTTGGAAAATATAGGTCATCCTCCACCGTCTCTTCCTCTCCAAGACCAACCGCCCCCCGCTGTCTCTCTCCCGCATAATCAAGGAGACCTCCAGCGTGGACGACCTCTCATCGAAAGTTATCATCCAAGTTGGAACTGTAACAGACGACGTCCGTGTCACCCAGGTCCCCAAGCTTTCCATTGCCGCCCTCCGCTTCACCCAGGCCGCTAAGGAGCGTATCCTTGCTGCTGGTGGTGAGGCCATCACCCTCGACCAGCTCGCCATGCGCTCGCCCACCGGCTCCAACACGGTCCTTCTTCGCGGAAAGAGGACCGCCCGTGAGTCCGTTAAGCACTTCGGTATGGGCCCCCACAAGAACAAAAAGCCCTACACCATCTCCAAGGGTCGGAAGGTGCGTTACTGTATGCTTCCTGTAGTTTTCGATGTCTTACCGACGATTGCTTTAGTTCGAGCGTGGTCGCGGTCGCCGAAAGTCTCGTGGCTTCAAGGTCTAAACGACCTAAAATCGACGTTGACGTCGAGTCCGGGGCGAGGGCGGATGGCTGGGGAGAGGGGTCTGTCTTGTCGTGGTTGTCGCTATGTGTTACATGGGCTTTTGCTGTCTTTTATTCTATCTCTCACTTCCATGAGTCTACCAATTGTATGCATTACACCGCCTCATGCTGACATTGACATGCCCCTTGACCGACCCATAAAACCGCTCGAGTCTCGCTGCCCTCGTGTGTGAGTTATGCCACTGCATCACTCAACATATCAGGATTCTGAGTATGCACTTCAGTCCTCCCGCAAGGTAAATGGACTCAATGCAGCCCGAAAACTCGCCGCTCTCAGATATAAGGCTGTAAGGTATTCGGTATAGAAACTATGTAGGTCCACAGCATCCCTTCAGCAGATTCTTCACAGCGCGTTGACCACGTCCCTCAGTACCTCCCACTAGCTCAGTGTGGCATCCTTTTCTCGACCTCCCTCGCCGCAGAATCCACCGGCGGCATATAAAGCACGTCAAAGCTGCTCGCCCTCGAAAGACCAGCAGGCGTATTAGACCCTTCCACCGCGATCTCCAAACTCTGCACTCGTTTCTTCTGCACGCCCTTGAGCCACTTCGTCCCCCCAGAGTAGAAGAACGTCATAGAGAGGGCGATCATCCAGTGGCCGTACCATCCTAAGCGGCGCCAGCATTCGATGGAAGAGCTGAAGGAGAGGAGCATGAAGGGCGCGGCGGTGTAGTTTACGAGAAGGATAGAGGAGAGGATGCCGAGATAGTCGTAGATCTGTTTGAGTGCCGATTGAGTGGTGGAGACAGGTGCAGGGAGTGTTAGTTTGGCTTGAAGGGTGGTTGTGGTGTTCGTGGTGCCGTTCGTCTTGACGGTGATAGCTTCGGGTTTAAGTGAAGTCTTGGAGTCCTGAGAGATTTTGGGAGCAGACGAAGGGGCCGCGGCTGGGAGGAGAAGAGGTCTGATGCTGGCACGGCAGAGACGGCCCGCCGTTTGGACAAAGCCTCCAAAGGCGAATGTGAGGTAGTATCCAGTCGCAATGCCATGCTACGAAAGATCAATCAACGAATCAGTACGTTTGGCTCCCGACTTCCGACAAGGCAAGAAAAATAATAACAAGGAAAATACCCACCCAAAACGCGCTCGTTCCGAACGTGATCATACTACTCTTGAACCCTGGCTTCGTCCCCTTCGGCGTCACCCTCTTGTACACACACTCCCTCAACCACACGTTCGTCTTCATGTTCCATGAGTCGAGAAGGACCTTGAAGTTGGGCGCAAACTCGATCAGCCAGACGTTCACGTTGGCGGCACCGTTCCAGGTCGAGCGACCGGAGGCGTCGTAGCCTGTGAAGCCGAGGCCGGTGAGGATGCTCGCGCCTTCGGTGAGCGTCCAGATGCCGTAGTACTTCACGCGTTCGAAGAAACCGCAGATTTGGAAGAAGAGGATCCTGGTAGAACATGATGCAGCCAGGGTCAGTTCGGGAATAAAGCTCGACAGGCCGAAGGCAGTGGCCCAGAGGGGCGAGATGACAAAGACAGACCTAACAATCAGGTTCTGCTCCAAGAACCAATCCGTAATGGCCAGACCAAAGTTGAATTTTGGCCAAAACACAAGGAACAAGCCCAAGTACAGCAACCCATACAGCCCCTTGCGGTACGCCACGCGTTTGCGACCCTTGGGCACTTTGCGCTTGTGTTTACGTTCGGTGGCGTCGTCTGTGGGCGTTGGCTCGGCTTGGGTGATTTTAAATAGTGACTCGTCGACGAGGGAGATGTAGGCGTTGTATTCGAGGTAGGGACCTACAAGGATGCCGGGGAAGTAGAATCTGGGAAGGTGTGGCGTAACTTGATCAGATGCATTCGAGGATGCGGTGTTTCGCAAAGGCATGGGAGACGTACGCATATCCAAAAAATTCTATGAGTGAAGGGAATTTGGTCACTCGTTTCTCGAGCTGCCATTTGTCCAGATCCTTTACAGTTGTCACGACATGTTAGAAAACGATGATCAGGTTGCGCAAATAAAAAAACGAACGCTACCTCAACAGGCCGTTGTCCATCGTAAACATTCCACGCAAACGTCGTGAGCTTCATAACGAGCACCATCTGCGGCCCCGTGATCTCTATCGTCTCGTAACCTAAGTCGTAAATCGCTCGAATGACATGGCTGTTCTCATTCCCATTAATTCCTTCTGCTTTTCCGACGCGCGAAAAGAAAAATGAAACACTCACTTGATCGTCAAATGTCCCATCATGAGCCTGTAAGAATCACAGAGCCCGTCAACATCACCCGCAGCCCAGTATCGGTAGTGACAACCGCGTTGAGCCCATGAATACTCACCAGAACACAACCCATGGCATCTTCGTCCCCTGCCCCTTCATCCTGTCCGCTACGATCCACGTCACCAGCACATCCGCGCTCAACTGCACCAGACCCCAGAACATATTGAGCATAGGCACCAGGTAAAACAGGGCTATGGATATGTTGAAGAGGTGTTTGTAGGCTGGCTGAGAGGAAGGGATGCGGATGAAGACGCTGCCAAGTGGGTAGGAGACGAGAAGGCATGTTATAAGCTAGTATCGACCACCACAAGGTCAACGTGAACCATAGCATTCGCGTCCGCAACAAATCCAAGTACGACGAAGTGCACAAAAATGGTCAAGTCGGTCAAAACGCCGGAAAGAATAAGACCAGAAGAATGCAACACACCTTGAGCTGCGAAGCCGACGCCCCAAGCGGCGTCGCAATCGCGTTAAAAAGGTTGTCTATGGCGTCCATAGTTCGTACGCGTACACGTAGCTAGGTAACTCGAGAACTTTGGGGGAACTATGTCCTCGACATATAGATGTTTTGGGGAGAAGGGATATATGGATCACGCCGGGTGATGGCAAGAGGAAGACGGATCAGGGCGTGAGTTGTGACGTTTCAGTAGTATTTATTCGCGTCGACCGAGAGAGTAAAGCTGTTCGCTAGAGGAGGCCCAGCCAAAGCAGATTGAGGTTTGTCAGGGAACGGAGGGAAATGCTGGATAAGGTGGCCCAAGTATCACTGCTGGTGTCACCTGTGTCACTGTGTGAATCGTTGTGGCGCAAGCACGTTTGCGACATCGTCTCACTTCGAAATACAAACTCAAACTCAACCTTCAAGGAGAAAGAACACGGTTTTTCTTGTAGTTCCTGCTGCACCTGAAGGTCCTTTGTTCATCGACGCTTAGAAACGATCTGTTCCGGGAGTGTGTGAAGAAGAACTAACCGACTTGCTATGTTTTGTTGATGTTAACGGCCTTCTGCCACAAAATCCGGTCGACGGTGCACTGGAGGTCACAATCGTCGTGTGTCCAAGCAGACATCTCCCTCCAGCTTCCAGCCCGGTCAACGTCCGCTGGAAGATGCGAAGTTGTGACGCCGCGAAAGGCGAGGGTCGATCGTGTTGACCTCCCGTTAGGCCTCACCAGAAAAGTTGTCGCACGATTGAACCTATAATGCCACCTCGGGTTGTCTCACATTCCAACCCTGAGTCTAATAGAGGATCTCGTAATTTAAAAGGACTGCGAAGGATCCCGAATATGTCTTTCTGGGCGTACTCTACCGGGTGCATAGCGATGCAGGAGAGAAAGTGACGGTAGCAACCCCCTGATCATTGTGTAAAGTATAGCTTGTTCCCCGAGTAATTCGATCTGAACCATAATGACGCTCGAACAGTCAGTAAGAGTGTCCAGCGTACACACAAGATCCATTCGATTCGGTGATGTACTCTGACAAAAAAACAACGCTATATACAGAACCTATTACTAACGTACTATGTACTTCTGTCCATATTGCCAAACCACGACAGCCCGAAAAGAAAAGAGACCAAACAGGAGTAGAGAGAATCCGGAGCAATGAGAGTGAGTATGCACAATGGCTGAAAGGGGAATACTGATACAGAGTGACACCAAGCAAAGAACGCAGGAAGGCGGGGAACATAGAGAAGGAGTAAGTAGGATAATAGATTTGGGAAGGATGAAGGCGATACGATATAATAAACGATGCGAAAATTCACAGCGATGGTGATAGCGACAACGAAAATCGTACATGTGTTCCAGTAAATGACCGAGGGTGAGAGCGAGTGTGAGAGACAGCGGCACGAAGGAGCGAATACAGAGGAGGGTCATACTCTAGGGGCGAGCGACTAACAAGCAGAACAGAGGCATATGGAACAGAAGAGAAACGGATAGATAGGGTGATGAAAGAAGAACAAGCGAGATCAACATTCCTCGACATACGTCGGCGGCAGCGTCGACCCCGTCATCCTCCTATTCGTCCTCCCAGCGAACCCTCTCGTGATCATAGACGGTGTTCCTCCCCCAGGTAGTATCGCCTGCTGAGTCTGCACGGCATAGCTCGAAGGACCATGTACATGAGTGTGAGGATGACTGTGATTGTTGTAGGTCGGCTCGTCGTCTGTCGAGAAGCTACTGGCAGAACTGAGAAGCTTGATCGATTCTGGTGAACGTTCTTCTGCAGGTGAGAGCATCGGTGCTTCTCGGACGACGGAGAACCAGAGTGGCTGTTTCCGCATGTGGCCGATGACGCCGAGAGTGAAGAGGGTGTTGGCGTAGATCATTACTGGCGAGAGCGCAGGATGAACAGATGTCAGGCCGTGATTCGAGCTGAAAAGGAATGTGAGGGCGTACGTGTTATCCAATTAATTAACGCAAACACCTCGATGAACTTGGCCTCGTAGCATCTCGATGCGCCTGGGTTATCACAACAACGTTGAGATCGACGACGACGCCCCACAAGCAGTAGAAGTACTTACTGGGAATATCGTCGCAATCCAAAGCACTTAATAAATGTGAATCGTTGTCTACAATTGTGAATGCCCCGCAAGCAAGCCAGAGTATCCAGAGCACGCCTGAAGACAGGAGGGGCAAAAATGTCTTAGAAGTGGAGCGAGGACAGCAAAGAGGGATGAGCTCACAGAGACAGCTAGCTTCGACGACGACCATAGAGATGAATGACTTGCGTTTCAATAGATCCACGATCAACCTATTGTTCGTAACCAAACACAAGTCAGCACCAGCGCAGATTCTCCGTCTTCTCTTCGCTTCCTTTCAAAGCGCTGCCTCTTTCCGTCCACCGTCGATTGAATCGATCCTCAAGGTGCGCATGGCCCAGCTTGCCCTCCATCATTCCGGCTATATTCCAGAAAAGGTGATAAAGGTTGAACAGTAATTACTCACATAGGCAAAGTCGCCGCAACGCTCAAAATCGCGACCGCCGCACACAACGCACTCGACCTATCCGGGCCATCGTCCCCTCCTCCATTACTTCCACTCATCCCTGACGAACCAGCGTCCCCGTAATTGTCCCCGTATTGGTTCATTTTTTGGTGTACATAGATCAAGTCGAGGCTCAGCGCCAGCACCGTTAGCGACAAGAGGACGGAGAAGCCTGTGTGTTTCGGACCAGCCCATTCGATTGGTGTGAGTTTTAATGACGTTGATACAATCGCATGAGCAGATGTGAGCGCAGAGGATG
Source organism: Stereum hirsutum FP-91666 SS1 (assembly GCF_000264905.1). NCBI lineage: Eukaryota > Fungi > Basidiomycota > Agaricomycetes > Russulales > Stereaceae > Stereum > Stereum hirsutum. Next base: position 1,347,459 of record NW_006763139.1, on the reverse strand, counting down.
AGAGAAATGAGAGTTAAGCGTCAGTCAATCATGGCAGACTTGGCCATCTTGGCGAGAGAGGTGGTAACGCACTGAGAATAGCCAGTCTGGCGAAGAATAGGAACGCCATTTTCTCAGGCGCTCAGAAACCTTGGTTGTTAATATGTGCAGACGGTAGGATTGTACGATAATTGTATACAGGTTTGAGGCCAAGAGAGAGACGGAATGGAAATGTGTGGGAGTGTAAGAGAGGAGGGAGAAAGGCTGCTACGAGCCGCATTGGGCCGCCGGCTTCTTGCTATTTTTGGAAGTCAGAAAGCAATTGGCCGGCCGAGGAGCCCCACTTCGCCGTGTGGCGGTGTGGCGACTCTGTAGTTCGTTTCCTTGTTCCTGACGACATGCCCGTGAGAGCTGCCCGCGGTGTTAATACGACATGACCACCCAACCCGTAGCTAAGTCATTTCTCATTTCTTTCCGTTCCTTTCCTTTCCTTTTCCACTGGCATGGTCCTCTCTTCTTTCTTGAACTGAAGAAGCTGGCTTCGAGCGCGATTGTACTTTGACTGTCTGGAAACGTCCTCACCGTCTGTATCAACAATGACAGCGTGGAATGATGCTACCAAATACTTCCGGATCGTACGTGTCATCATCCACCGAGCCAAATTTGTCCAACTGCATGCTCAGACGTTCCCGGATTAGGTCGCTCTGTCGTTCTTCGTCTACGACTGGATTGTCACGCTGCCAGCAGAGATCCGGCTTTGTAGGCCCCATCCTTGTGCCTTTCCATCTTTCGTTTCTAAGAGTCAAACCACACAGACAGAAAGCAGCGATGCTGGTACAAACCCAGTACCGCATGCATCCTCTTGATCATGACTCGGGTGCGGCCCCTCCCTCAAAAACACTCTCAATAACCCCTATACCTGACCTACCTACCTATGCACAGTACATCGGCCTCGCAGCGATCTGTTTGAACCTCTTCGGATTTTTCGGCCATAACTTCACCCAGGAATCCTGCGAGCGCTACTACCACGTCATGCCCATCGTGCAATGTGTCGCGTCCTGGGCCAGTCATATCATCTTCGTCGTTCGCACTTCCGCGATCTGGAACAAGGAAAGACTACCGACAGTATCTCTTTCCTTACTGGCGTTTATTGTTTCCGCCGTGGAGATATTTGCGCAGTTGTTCGCTTTTCGGAAGTTCAAGGCTGGGTCGTCAGGGAACTGTTTGATTCAGTATAGTAAGAAGGTGAACATTGGCTGGGTTTATTACATGGTATGTCTTGTCTGTTCCACAGACAACACAACTCTCTCATCACTCTTGGCCCCTGCCCGCTCGTTCACTGGGACCGCGTTCGTGAAACTATGTCCGTGAATCAACCTAGAGTGGAACCATATTCGACATCATTATCATCATCGTCACCTACCAGCGCCTCGTTGCCAACTTCAACTCCCGCGCTGGTAAACGGGGCAATGAGGCCAATGGTGGCACCCAAGCCGAATTCAACCAGGTCCTCTGGAGCTCCTCCCTCGCCTACTTCATAATCACAACCGTCTCCAACGTTCTCAACCTCATCTTCTTCGCCTACTATAACAACTCTGACTCGACTGTCCTCGCCCCCCTTGGTATTGCGCTGACTAGCATGATGAGTGCTCGAATCAGTGAGTTTCTCTTTGAGTTGCTGCCTTGTTCCGTTCGTTGTAGCTACTGATGGACGACCGATCTGTGGATCAATGATCGACATCTGTCACCCAGTCCTAGACCTCCATGACTACGCAAACCGACCCCGAAACAGCACCTCGATATCCCTATCCCGCTCCACAAACCCTTGGAATGTAGCCTCCGACTCACGCCGCTTCAGCAACACCTTGGTGAGTCCTGTGAAACGCCCTCCACCCGCAGTAGGGTTACCATCACCGGTTCGTCGCAGTTCGCCTACCCACTTTTTTCTTTTGTCGAATCCTAAATGGAGACTAATGTACGTAACACTATCAGATGTCGAACAGGACCCACACTTACACGGCATCTGAGTTATCCACCGGTGGCCATGAGAAGGAGCTTCCAACTGTGCCGAGTTTCGACGGACGCCGTGTGTCGATTATCGCGCCATGGGAAAGCCACGGCCGTCGCGATGAAGAAGCCGGGTACTCGTCATGACAGACAGTGTGAGTATGTGTTTGCCCGTCACGCGGACCGCTCCAGTGATTCAGGCTTGGGGAATCAGGGAACATCGACACTCACGGGAAGAGAGGCTCAGGTTAGGCATTCGACACCGGTTGACTCGAGCGTCGAGCTCTTGCGTACTCTCTCTCGGATCGTCTTTGCTGTCTCGGGAAGTACTTGGTGTCTAGGGAGGGGTAGTGGCAGTGAGGCCTGTAGAAGTTTGAAACTATACACGCTCGGACCTTTTTTTTTCTTTTGCTTTTCACTTAGAGTGCACATACATTTTCGTTCGCTGACTTATTCATTACACGGACTCCTCCGAGCTGGCCTTGCTCTCATTCGTTCTTTTATTCATTCGTTCATTCACTTTCTCGCTCGGTTCGGGTCTTGTGTTCGTGCTCGAAGTTCGACGCAAAATATGTACAGTATCTGTATCACGATGGTGCTGAGCATCCGCCTTGATTCATCCTTTCAGCTGACTGCACCCAGCAGTATCGAAGTGCCACTGGCAATTGGTTAGGAGGCCCTTACTCAAGTTCATCCACCAGCGTGTCGGGCACGGACATCGCAGAATGGAGAGCGTTCGCGATTACTTTCAGTAAGTTTCGCACGTCGCCCACCGTCTTAGTCCAGATTCAATTCCTCGTTGTATGATTCAGACGCCTCTGGTATGATATTTGTGTGTGTATTTCGCCTGTTGTGCCTAGAGGGCTATTCAAGAAGAAGAAAAAGGGGCTCAGGTTTGGAGTCAAAAACCTGCGCTGCCTTTCGGCTTCATGTGAATCACAGCCACATGGATTTCTTTTCGATTGCAGGAAACCCAAGCTTCTCGCGCGCAAGTGGCCCAAGGCTGGCTCGAACCGGCCACCTCTCGTGGCGAGGATAATTCTAACGATACTTACAGACCGTTAGACCACTGCGGCATTGATGGATCTGAACGTACTAAAAATACATACGACCCCTTCACTCCGTTATATCGCGTTCTTCAGTTGCATTCTTCGTCCTTCCTCGATGATCGATTTATTGTCAAGCAAAGTAATTAGTTTCGCGACGAAAGCAAGCGAGAGATGTGTGTAAATCGGAGTGAAAGAGTCGTATATATTACTGGTACGCCCAGTCCTATCAATGCCGCAGTGGTCTAACGGTTGGTATTCCTCAATAACAATTCCTCCTCCGAGAGGTCGTGAGATCGAACCAGCCGTTGGCCACTTCAAGACGCGGCGAGAACGTTGGGTTTCCTGCAACAAAAACAAATCCATGTGGCTGTGATTCACATTAAACAAGCCGAAAAGGCAACGCAGGTTTTTGATTCCAAAACAGAGCCTTCTTTTCTTTATTCCGTGTAAGTAAAGGAATCAGAGGTGTGGGTCATAGAGGTAAGTTACCTATCGTCAAGGTATCGTCGTCGAGCGCCTGTTTATTATCCACTCACATGTGATAAACTTCCGCGCCCCTGTCAACGAGCCAACTGGAAGGCCTCTTCGCATGCCGTCGTATATATGTAACATCAACTCTCTTGCAACTCTCTCTAGCTTTCAAGAATCAAGATCCAATTTTCCCTGCCTCTCATTCAGACTCCAAATGGGATCAGGTCTGTGAATTCCCCTGGATCGTTCAGGACGCCTGCATTTGTTCAGCGTAACGCATCGAGCACTGGTAGCCCCGGGACCCTGCCAGCGCAATATCGCTCGCCCTACGCGATATCGATGATGATGTCGCCCGTCCGCCTCACACGCACAACACGGACATCACTGCAAAAATACCAGCTATACTTGTATATGTAGAAAGACTCGCTCGTCACCGTGACGCGTAACGCTATGCTACGCTATGCCATGCTCAGCTTTATCTAAAGCGCAGGTAACAATGGGTGGGTGGGTAAAATGGGATAAAGATATGTACAGCTGAAGCTGGGTATCAAGGGGTTGAAACGGTTGATAAAATTGATAATCGATAGTTGATGGATGGAGAGAACGCAACATGGGAAGAAGAGAAAAGAAAAAAGGGTAGCGAGTAAGTAAGTAAAAGAGGACGTTTTCCCAGCCAGAAAATTTGATTCAAAAGAGGTTCCAACCGATACCGATGAAGAGTAAAAAGAGGGGGTTGCACTCACAGACAGTGTGATATGGTGTGCGTGTGTGGTCACCCGAAAGGAAACCTAAAACCCGAAGCGTAGATATGGATGTATGTTCAAAACCAAGAACGGTGAGTTCGAAGGGGTTGAAGGTGATAAATAGTGCGTATGTATGTAGACGGCAGGAAGAAGAATGAATTGAAGGGCGTATAGCGTCGTGCGCCAGGATCGGCGACCTGCGTACCGTGTAAATGTCCAAGGAGTCGACGGACGGCGAGCCGAGGGGTCGTAGTCTGCATCATCAAGCGAACGGGACCTGCTCGAGAGTGCGCCTTACGTTGACCACGTCGAACGAAAATCGGTTCAGCAAGTCCACCAAAACCACAACTGTATCCACATAAATTCTCTCCCTCAAGCCAGTGTCCACATCCCACATCATGTCCTTCACACCCCAGCGAACTATACTGCATTCTCCGTCCCGATCTGCTCAGCTTCCAGCGGAAACTCAGCCTCTTCAGCCTCCAACGGGAACTCCACCTCGGACCCTCCTTCCCTGATCACAAACTCCCTCGTATCCACATCCGCTTCCGCATCCTCTCCCCAAACGGTGTTCCAATCCCACCAACTGCCCACCCCATTCGTCGCCGACTCCGTGCCAGGATTAAGCGTCAAATCCCTCACGTTCCCAAACTCCAGATGTGGTATACGCGTCGCGAGTCTATGAGTGAGCAGATGGCACGCGAGGATGAAGAAGAGCAACAGCAGGAGGAACGAGGTGCGTGCTTTGAGCTGCAACTTATTCGAGAGTGACGAATAGGATGGGGACTGTGAAGGAATGTGGAAGGCGGATGAGGATGGGGGCGGTGTGCCGGCTTCCGAGTCGGTATCAGAAAGGGTGAGCGCTATGGGGCTGTTCGGATAGGTCGGACTGGTGGGAGAGCTAAGCGAAGAGGTTAGGCGCTGGAAGAGGGAGGGTTTGGGAGCGGGGGCGAGGAAGGCGATGGAGAAATCGCCTGAGCTCGAGGGTGAAGAAGGCGTGACGACGATGGCGGGAAGTGGCGATTTCTCGCTCATGGTCGCGAGTGAGAGATCTGTTTGTTGGAAGTAGCGACGGTAAGACTGCGGACAGGGTCGATGGGGGTGCACTGAACATACCAAGCGGCGCGGGAACAAGGACGTAGTCGCGCGGGTGCTGAGGCAGACGGTGGCGGCGAGCTGTGATCCATATATTCATTAGTTATTTGCTCACCCATTTTACTGAAATATTGACTGACCTGAGGGGGCCATGGTGTTCGTACGAAGGGCGTCGACGGGGAAAAATGCGCTTAGTTTTTCTAACAAGCCTACAAGCCTTTGTGGGCCGGTAAAAGAGAGTGGGTAAAGAACGTGGGTGTACGAATGAGAGCTGCACGAAGACCGGTCGCGGACAATCAAGCGCGACGACGGTTGGAATGGATGATGGAGAGCGAGAGAGAGAGGATGCGAGCCGTCCGCCCCGCTCAGCTCAGAGACCACTGGAAATCCGATCGCTATGGCGGCAGCGCCTTGGCACGCTCTCGGCCCGGCTGTGAGTTCCTAAAAAGATCCAGATCCAAAACAGGCACTCTTTCTTTCCCGCGCACTTCGCCGTTCGCGCGTCGCGTCAAAAAAAACATACCGACATACCCATTTCGTTCAAAAACATAGACATGTCCCTCGCACAGTCGGCATCGTTCACGAACACCTCAAATCCACTCAGATCTACGCGTCTTCCCTCTGACGCCTATGTCCTCTCCCTAGCCGCTCTCCCATCTCGTTATGCCGCTTCCGCTTCGGCACCGTCGAATGAAATATATCTTTTCGACAGTCATTCTCTCCGTCCGGCTCAATCTCTATATGGCCATGAAGGGGGAACTACTTCTCTGCGTGCTGTCGATGCCATCGTTGGCACGAATCAGCGCTCCCTGGTCTCTTCTGGAAAAGACGGTACCATCAAAGTATGGGATGATAGGGCAGGCTCGGTAGCTGTACAAAGTATGTACAGCTTCCGCATTACATTTTCGAGTATACCTCGTTTTGACCACTCAAAGAATAAATCTGGCTGTATCTGTGCTGTTCCTACACAGTGCGCCTCGCAGGAAGACCCCGCGCTTTGCTATGCGCAGATGTTTCGCCCGATGGTATGACTGTGGCGGCAGGAACGGGCATGCAGAGCGATGAAGCTTTGATCTTGTACTGGTAAAGAACCAACAAATCCCTCTTTTACCTTCTCAAAGCCTTATGTATATGGTTTGCTTCGCAGGGATCCACGAAATCCCGTCGCACCCCTCCGCACCCACGCCTCGACCCACTCCGACGACATAACAGCCCTCCACTTCCTCCGTCAGTCCTCGTCCTCGTCTACGTCTTCGCCCGCGCTATCCCACCAAAGAACCCTCCTCTCCGCGTCCTCCGACGGTCTCATCAGCATATCCAACGCAGACGAAGAAGACGAAGACGAAGCCGTCATTCAAGTCAGTAACTGGGGATGCAGTATATCCCAAGTAGGCTGGTTTCACCAAAATCGTGGACGATCGAGATGCGTGTGGGCGGCGAGCGATATGGAGACGGTTAGTACGTGGACACATGAGGTACGCTCTAGTTGCACTTCATCTTCATCTGGTGGGTATATTCGGGGCTGATGTGAATGTGAGCAGTTAGACCAAAGACAGGACCTCGATATTCGCAGCCCTTCGGTCCATACTGCTCAAAATACCTGGGTAACGGATTATCTCGTTGGTTGCCACATGTCCGATAGCAGCGGATTGGGCGTCTTCGTAGGATCGAACGAGTATGTTCTTGCGCCTACTCTCCATCATACGGACTAGCCATTCTGACTGACTTCTGTGCGCGGTTTAGAGGCGATATCGCACTCATCCGTAATGCAGACTACGAAGATCGGGAGGCCTCATGGGCACTCGAGCGTATATGGTCAACGGGCCACAGTGGCGTCGTCAGGTCGATGTTGTGGGATGAACGGGTAGGTGCTCTCTTCCACCCTCCTCTTCGTATCTTTTCACGTCCGGATCAATCTAATCTTATTCGCGTTTACTAAACGATAGCACAACGTCCTCCTCTCGGGCGGCGAAGACGCCCAAATCCACCTCTGGTCCGCTCCTGCCATTCCCGCTGGCTCATCATCCGGAGACGACATCAAGATGGAAGGCGAAGAGGACGGTGGGATGGGGAGTTTGAGCCCGTCGGGGAGGAAGAGAGTCTATGATCATGAAGGCGATGTGGAGATGGGGGATGTAGGCAATGTGAGTCCTGCCCAGGCCCTTGACCTCTTTTCTCTTGGATAGCTCATCATCAGTGATTGTTGGTCTCCACCTCACCTATTTTCTCTTGACTGGATGTGTGTAGGATCCGAAGAAATTGAAGCGGGGGTAGATCTTCAGTTGAATGTACTTACGATGCAATCCTCACCAAAAAGGTCCCGAGTCCCGAGACGACGCTCAGCCTCGAGCTCATTACAACAATGGACGAGGCTAGGCATGCTTAACAAGTTCAGATCGATGAACGTACACGCGTTCATAGTCAATACGCGTCTTTGAGCCTTTTTTTATCTACTTTCAGGCACCATTATTCAAGTTCAAGTCGCTTGGGCTATGAACTACTGACCATGATCTACGCTCTATACCCGCTCATCAAGCAGGTCTTAATACTCGGTGCCACAGGAACGACTCGTACTGCCTCTCAGCCTATCTGACATCCATCCTCATCCTCATCCTCATCCTCATCCTCATCCTCATCCTCATCCTCATCCTCATCCTCATCCTCATCCTCATCCTCATCCTCATCCTCATCCTCATCCTCATCCAGCCAACTGTCTTATCTGATGTACTTGCTCGAAGCTCACAGCCTGCGACCGTAGCATTGCTTTCAAGATCAGGCCAGCTTACTATTAATGACTTTCCCTTCTCAGTCGAGCAGCCTCAACGGCAGGAAAAAAATTCGACGAACTTAGGTCTACGTCCACTGTATCAAAGATATCGTCGAATGTCACCGTCCGTGTTTTGCAGCAGACAGGAGGCGCTGCTAGATGGTTGTCCCCCCTGACCGCTGCTTACCGTCATGACCTCACAGCAAAACTGCCAAGAGCGTCGTTGAACTTGATCTTGGGGGCTGCAAACCACGGTGAATTTCTGCACGGAGCCAAGTTTTCCGTTCATATTCCGTTCCGAGCATTCAATCAGTCCACAAGTCTTTTTTTACACCCTCGGCGCGTCAACTGACAGTTTTTAAGACCCATCGACTCTGCCCTCCGTCGATTTAAATGCAGATGCCCACTGTGGCGCAGGCTTGGACACAGCCGGACTTCGGACTCCGCGCAACCGTACGGTCACTTGAGTAAAACACTGTAAATCCTAGAAAATATTATTCTTCTGTTCACTTTCTTCATAATATTCGCAGGGTATTGGTTAGCATATAATAATGATATGGAGCGACAAAATAGTACTGCGCTCTGAATCTCACGTTTTGGCAAATATTTTCTTGACGCGACCTGTGGCTCCGCGTGGCACAGACTGCAACCTGAACGCGTCGCGGTCGTCCATTATGTTCTTCATCTGCGCTCTGGCCTATGCTTCGACCCCTTCTCTCTTCACTGGCCCCTCTTCCTACTTCTTGCTCTCGTCGACCTAAATCTCTAGTCTAACACTTGACACTTGATCATCGCACTTCGTACTGACCGTCGACATGCCATCTGTTTCTGACTCTGCAGTGGTCTTCACTCTGAATAGCATCTCGGACCTGCTTGGCATGGGAATCGACACAGACGAGGACGGACGGGAATGCATTTCTATTCTGTCGTCCTCTCGACAAGTGAAACGGAAATGCGAAAGAAGTACACCTTCCTCCTCTCGACAAGAGCAAAGGAAAAGGAAAAGAGCAAGTAACAGGCCCAACTGCGACGGACTCAAGAACGAAAACAGCCGGACCCAGGCCTCGTTATTTAGATGACGCGGCAAAATCTGTGGTGGTGGACTACAATAACAATGCACGGCCCTCCAAGCGACACAAGGTGCCCAATCATGTGTTGTTTTCGTCGAATACGAAGGAGCGCGTGGAAGGGTGTGAGGTTGTGCGTTTGGAGGAGTGGTCGGCGGAGATGTTGTATATGTTAAAGGCTTTGCTTAACAAGAACTGAGTCGACTCTGCTTTCTCTCGCGCGCGAATTGATTGGGGTCTTGTCCATGTCGTCGGCCCTTGTTGTCCTCCAGGTACATACGAGTCTCATGAGGTCGAGATACAGATCATCTCTCTGGTACGCACACTTCCTTATTTCTCCGAAGTGCGGTCATCCCCGTCGTAATTACACGATTCCCCACAGCTACTCGACGGGTCCGACAAATACACGATCGACATCATCTGCCATGATGCCATCCACCGACTCGCCTCCCGCTTCCCATCGAAACTCGAGGACTACAAGCCCGTACTTAGACACCCATTCAGACTCATACAAGGTAGAACTCTTCCGGGCCGCCAACGTCGCGGAGAAACAATCCGTCCTGATCATCCTCCCAGTCGCGTACTACTACTGCACCTTAATGCCCACCGAGGAGCTCTTCGAGGGCGTGAGGGCGTACAACGGCGAGATCGTCAAGCTGACGCCCTCCGCGCTGCGCACGACCGAATGTTCCGAGACGAATTGGCGGTCGATAAACGGAAGGAGATGAACCTTTCGAATATGTATAAACGCGCGGGTTGGGCGTGTCGGCACCCCGGAGAAAAACAAGGATCGACGAGTGGCTGGAGGTCCGTGTCTCGGGGTGGCATGGGAGATCGAGGACCATCGCATCGTGCATTTCTCGTACGATCTCTTGATTATGCAGAGGTGAGTCTTTGGCGGCGTTCCTTCTGTGTGTTGCCGTGTCACTGACAACTTGCTTTCGGTGCGAATAGATCTCTGCGCGATGGGTTCAACTATTACATCTTTTAATCTTTTCTCAGCTATGAAAACCCCTAACTGCACGTTGTAAAATCTATCTTGAATGATCATCGGTCTTTGTGCCTGCTTCACTTTACCGTCCACGAAGTATACCTCCGAGTACTCAGTTGACGCCCGGCTTTTGATTTCTAATACATTCGTTCTTGGTAAACGTCCACATCGAGTTGGCCCTCCCTTCCCCACGATAGGTCGACGGTGCCACGATGCATTTCCGCCTGGAGGCTTGATTCACTTACTGTTACGTTCGCACATCCCGTCAGTACTCAGTCTATCATCACAGTTTTCGTTTTACGAGCGGGCGAGCAGAAAGAAGGCGATCTTGGAGCCTCGAACAGAGCGAACACCATACTTACTTAGTCTAAGTGAGAGTCGCGGGTGAATAACTCCGGGGGCTCTTGACTCGCTGTCGTCCGTTCGGTTCGACTGATGCGACTCGATCGAAGGCCTGTCGTCAGTTACGACGACTCTAATGCTCGCAACTGCGTTGTCTTGAGTTCAGTGCCGTCTGTTGCTGGGCCTTCCTGCAATCATTACAGTGTCGTTGATATTCTGAGGCGTTCTATTGTCCTGGAGTGAACGAAGAGCTACGGGGTGGCAGCTTCTGACGAATCTGAACACAGCGAACGTCGGAAGACGCGCGAACGATGTGTGCTTGCTCATGTTGCACACAAAAGACAGACCAAAGGAAAGATCAACGACATCGAGAGGCAAAATCGCGGGAATGGAATACATGAACACAAAGCGAGATACAGACACAGTCCGCGAGACATAAACGAAAGATTAACGACATCACGAAACAGGATTGCGGGTACAAAATACATGAACAGAAAAGAAGTTACAGGCACAATCCGCGAGACGTAAACGAACGAACAACAACATCATGAAGCAGAGCTGCAGGAACAAAATACATGAACACGAAGCAAGATACAGGCACAATCCGCGAGACATAAATGAAAGCGAAAAAGAGGGAGATCAAACGGTCGAGAAACAGAGAAAGACGGAATCAAACTACTTGTAACCGCAGGGTTGTTGAACCGCGCTGGACACTAGCCGATCTCTGTAGATGGACTGAGCCAAGACATGGTTATGTAGCTAAAATCACCGCCACGAAGGAAAATAGAAACCACGAGACGATATCAAAGGCAAGGGAGCACAAATGATGCAAAGGGGACAACAAAAACAACGGTTCGAAGATGAGGGAACGTGCATGGACCACAAGTAATGCAAAGGACCACGCTGGACACTAGCCGATCGCTGTAGATGGACTATGCCAGGACATGGTCATGGAGCTGTTATCAGCACGAAAACGAGAGGCTGCGGATGAAGACGGGGAAAACGTATAAGATGCACGAGTACAGGTACATGAACCATAGGTGATGAAAACCAGCACGCTGGACACTAGCCGATCGCTGTAGATGGACTGTGCCAGGATATGGTCATGTAGCTGGTACCGATACATCGCGTCCGTAAGTTTCTGTAGAACAAAGTGTGAGGGATGCAAAACAAGGCGGAAGGAAGACGGCGTGCACGTACGAAGAACCTCACGGAGGTCATTTAAATCCATAGAACAGTGTGTTGATGGAAGCCAAGATGCTGGACTCGGTGGACTCGGACACTGGCCGATTGCTGTAGATGGACTGTGCCAGGATATGGCCGTGTAACTGGTGTTGATGCATAACGTCCGTAAGTTTCTGTAGAAGAGTATGTAAGGAAACGTGAAACAAGGCAGAAGAAAGAGTGCACGTACGAAGAACATCACGGAGGTTGATCAAATCCATAGAACAGTGTGTTGATGCCAAGACGAGAGCAGGCCGGACGGCGACCACTCGATATGGTTTGAGGAACGGCTGCTTCAATCTCATCGACCACAATATAGAATGGTAGGGTGCCGTATTCGTCATCAAAGTGTTGTTGATTCTTCCAATGCAGGGAGTCAAAGCGAGCTTCAGCCGTCCGCTTCAAATCGACAGTGGAACATTGGGCCCTCATTATGTGCCGATAAACTACTGAGAATATGTCATCGCCCTCTATAGTGCATGGCGGGCTATGCTGAAATGAAGCCCATTCCGCACGCGCGTACCGCACATGTAAATCTCGAGGGAGACAATCCAAGAACCTTGAGAGAACGACAACGCGACTTAAGTAGAGAGCATAGAAGCAGCGTTCGGCCATAGCGGCGCGGCACGATGTGGCTTCAGGGCTGTGAGACGCAGCGTCCACAACGGTAGAAAGGTCTTCAATCGCCAGGATCAAATCCTGGGAAAGCTTGCTCTTACGAGCTTCCTCTGCTGTCTTGTTTGGCGAATATGCGAAGTATAGACCCCAGTATGCGCTGATCCCGAGCACGAGCTCTGGAGTCCGCGGAAGGGGAGCCACATCATTCTGAGGTCTTGTAAATGATCACGAGTGAATGAGATGATTGGACGATGGATAGGAGTCAACGTTGCGCACCTTCGTTCCACAAAGCTACGCCGTACGCGATCGCGGTCCCAGAAGTAAGGATGCGCAAGGGAATCAATAGCGAGTGAACCGGTGGGAATCAGTGAGATTGGCGGTCGGTGAGACGAAGGATGCAGAATTGATGACGGGGTGAACAGGGATTCTACTTTGGACATGGCTTCGTCGATTGGTGCATCTAACACATTTTGGAATGCAGCTAGCATTCTTTGATAAGTCTTGTGAATAGTACTGATAGGGGGGCTGCACTCACGATGATGACAAAACTCATAGAGGTTGTGATCTACGCGAAATTTGATCATGATGTCTGCAAGCTCTGGGTATGTCCTCAGCGTAATCCCCTTCACTCTACCGTCGGGTACATCACAGGCCGCTAACCCCAGTGCTCGAGCGTAGTTATCGAAACCAGCCCCACGGAAGAGGCGGTATACCGTCCACACTCGATTGATTGTATCGTCGTACTGAGCAGACAAACGGGCTTGCTCGGATTCGGGAAGTTCATTCCAAGCGAGATGCGTGGGTACGTATGTTGTGATCGGGATCGATATGTCAAATGGAGGACGAGAGGGGATAGGTATTGAGGGACAGATCGGGATACTAGGTGATGAAGTAGGAGCTGAGATAGGAGCCGGAGTAGGGTTGAGAATCTGCGTGATCCGGATGGGGACTGGATGTGCTTGAATGCGAGAACGTGTGTAGGCCAGGATTGAACGTGCAGCGACTGGGTCAGAAGGTGGCGTGGAGACGACAGCTGGTGGAGCCTGAGCGCTAGCTAGGATGAGAGCCGCGGTAGGGGTTGGACTGCGAGCAGGGATTGGATGTTGGACGGGAACAGAGGCGGTGGGCTCGACGAAAACTGAGGGCCTCGATGTTGCAAGGCTTCTACGGATCCGATCTGGGGTCATCCTGAGCGAGTAACGGGTCTGGATGGGAACAGCTGGCTTTGTCGAGTTACGGGCTATGCGCTTCGTCGGTCGAGAGGTCAGATGCCGTTGGTGATGCCGCTTTGCCTTGGGTTCAACTTCGGAAACATCAGCGTCCACAGCGGTGCGCTGACTTTTGTCGTGAGCACCGAGACGAGCGCGCTTTACGTGGGGCTCAGGGAGACGATCTTCTACAGGCACACGCTGTCGAGGGAGAGACACCGGTATATGAGGGCTTGGCCGGGAGGGCTTCCGAGGACGGAGAGTTCTGCTCGAGCCGGAAGCATGAATAGGCTCAGGAGGCGAGGGCCCTGCCAGTGGAAGGCCATCGCGGCCGTCCGATGTGTCTGCAGCATCTGGGTTTGACTTCTTTCGCTTGCGGGCCATGGTCCTTTCGGTATAGGGCAACTCACGGTGAGTTACTGATGTGTCTCGAGAAGACTAGAGAACCGTCGTCAGAAAGAACCAGGTAAAGCATGAGAATACTCACCGGGAGGATAGGATGGTGGTAGAGGGAAAGAAAGTAGGAAGCAGCGGAAAGGCTATATGGGTGGTGGAGGTTGGGATTGCCCTGTGTCGCTGCAAAGTAGGGAAAGGAAGAAGTTCGGGAGGTGTTAGCCGACGCGCAACCGACGCGTGAGATGGTGTCCAAAGCAAACAAGACACAACACCCGGCGCGCCGGGCCATGCCGGGCCGCGCTCGCTCCTTTCATCCACGACTTGCGACTTGTGCGTTCCGCGACATACCTCCTTTGAGGATTGCACAATCCAATACCCTCGCCATGTATGCGCTCCGGCCGATCCAGAACTGTATGTTAGGGAAACGTCGACGCGACAATGTCGACGTCAACATCCCAGCAGAACCGCCAGCAAAGCGTCACCACCAACGCCATCTAACATCCCCACCGCCGAAACGTCAGACTCGTTTCTCGACAAGGCCTACAACCAGCCAGAACCGTTACTCGCTAAGGAATACCATAGAGCGCACCAGAAGAACCATCGCAGCAAGTACCGTTCCCATCCCAGCTCCCAATCCAGTCCCAATCCCAATCCCTCCTACGAAGCCCAACCTCAGGAAGCGTCAGCGCACCGCTGTGGACGCTGATGTTTCTGAAGTTGAACCAAAAGCAAAGCGGCATCACCAGCGCCATCTAACCTCCCCACCGCCGAAACGTCAGACTTGTTCCTCGACAAGGCCTGCGACAACCAGCCAGAACCGTTATTCGCTGAGGAATACAAGAGAACGCGTCAGAAGGAGCATCGCAGCAAGTACCGTTTCCATCCTAGCTCCTAATCCAGTCCCAGTCCCAATCCCTCCCACGAAGCCCAACCTCAGGAAGCTGCTTGTGCTCTCCTCGGAGACTGCCCAGTCGGGCTCTGTTGTAGCAGCCCAATCTTTGACTAATTTGCAGCCTAGTGCAAGGTCTTCACGTATTGGCACCCAAAATCTCGCTCTAGTTCACTCTCCCGATCATGGGCTCGCTTTGACTCGGGAACAGATTGCCGGTGATAGGCTCCTGTCTACTGAGCTGAACTCCGGGTCGAATCGACCTCACCCTGATGTTGACCATAACATACTAAGGCTCCCCATACCGGCCAATAATTTCGAACTCGTTGAAGCTACGCTCGAACATTCTGCTCGCTCTCCTTCACCCAATCCCGGCCAATCTTCTCAGCTCCGCTCGAGTTCTACGTCAATGTTCCCTCCTCACACTGTTACGCCGGGCCCCACTGCAGAAGCACCATCTACTTCCCCAAGCGTCACTCCGTGGGAAGCCTTGTCCCCTTCCCAAAAAACGCAGCATGAAACCCGGTGTCAAGAGTTATTGACTGCTTCAGAATCGAGAGATCCTGACTTTCGTTTGCAATGGGCAAACTATCACCATTTTTTCTCAGCTTGGGCTTTACACTATACAACAAACGAACGACACGCACTTCAACTTCTCCATTCGCACCCAGATCTTGGAAAGTTGACCGATGCATTTCGGCATGAACTAGGTGGCTCTCGCTCCCCACCCGAGTTGGCGCGATATTTCTATCAGCTCACTCACCACGGCAAGTTCGTTACATTCACTTTAATGATACTCTCATTGATTTGAACTGCAGAAGTGTGGCTGAATCGGCCTATTGTACCGCCGACACGAACCTATCGTACGTCAAATTCTTCGCTGCTTTGCTGTGTGAAACTGACACTATTTCCTCCAGCTTCTACTCCCCCATCCAAATTGGTGCCTCTCGCCAAAAATAGTGAGTTATACTGTCTCTTTGCCGTATGACATTGATTCTAACCTCATTCTCAGCTACGCCACAGAAGGAGGCGTACCCAGTAGTCATGAAGTGGCTCAAAATCATTTTAGAGGTTGAGTTTAAACCCTTGTTCGATTCGCTTCGTGGAGGCAACCGCATCTCCCAACGCTTTGGAGTCGACAATGGCCGCGTGACGTCTCTGACCCTGGATGATTTTGACTCCCCCCCTGCAGAGCTTTCAGCGCAAGTCAAGCGTGTTGCTGTTTATCACCAGAACACGTACGTTGCCCCTGATTGAGATCATTTGACGTTTACTTACGCCACAGTGCTAGGATTCTGACTGGAAACCAGGGGCAAGGCAAGAGCAAAACTTGCATACAGCATGCTGCGGAGACAGGTGGCTTCCTATTCGCCCTTTTCCGGGAAGAGGGGGGCCTACGCAAAACATTCCCCAACGGCTCCGCGATTTACGGCTCCCAGGACCTTCAGTTAGCAATAACGGAAATCCTGAAAAACAAGTCCAAATTTAGCGATATAGCCGAAGATCCCCAGCAAATAGAGGACAACAGGGAGGCGGTGGAACATATCGCCTTAACATTAGCCTGTAGTCGAGTCTTCGTCTTCAATGCCTTTCTTGACTGTAGGCCGGACGACATATCGCTGGAGGACTGGCTGCATGACTGGACCGCGTTTGAAGTGGCCTCTGAGTTATGTGACCCGGATCGTGCTGGGCCCCTCAAGGACATCTTCGTGCGCGTTTCCGCACTGCTTCGAAAAGCGTCTACGGAAGTACTTCACCGACTCATTCGTTTTTTCTGGCATCAAATTACATCGAAATGCCCAAGGTTCTTGAAATTTTTTCCTCTGTTGCTGGACGAGGCTAGCTTTGGCCTACTTCTATGGAACACCTCTCACTTCCGCTGTCGTGATCTCCCCGACAAACCTTGCTCAGTTCTGACTGAGATATTCCTTGTCTGGATGAAGTTGGGCATTTTCACTAGCAGCGTCTTCTCTAGTCAGAGCGGCGTATCGGCGGACACCATGAGGCGCGCTCTCGAACCTACTGCGACCCTCTTTGGCTGGAAAACAGTCGAGGTTTCCATCGAAGGTGGCTTTCGTAACTCGGAGGAACACCGGGAATTCTTACGGAACAAGCTTCAAGGCTGGGTTGACGAAAACGGTATCTCGAAAAAGTCTTTCGAAAGTTTTCTGACACGGGCAGTGACTTGGCTTCGTGGTCGGTATGTGCCATTCCAGTCTTCCATACCTCCTGAAAATATCACTCACAGCCGTTTCTTTCGCCTTCAGCTATGACTTTACAGTGTGGCTCATCGAGCTCATACTCGAGACGAGGACGAGATCTCCTCATCGCCTTTTTAGTCGTCTCGTCATCTTCTGGACCAGAGGTTGGACTGCTACGGATGCTGAACATTTCGAGTCCGCTGAACCCGAGCTTGAGGATAACGTCGAGCAGATCATGGAACGGGTAGTAGTGCATCGCATTGACTGGGATGCTTTCGATAGCTGCTCCGACGGTGAGTGATGCCTTAGCATTATCCAGTGTCATGGGAATAGTACGCTGATCGGACCCGCATTTTCTAGCTGTTAAGCAAGCTGTCTATACCATCACCTTGCACCAAACGGTGGGCGGATTTGGAACTTCGGTCACCAAAGAAATAGGCAAAATTATCGAATCTATCTTAGGAAAGCTCATCTACGATGACGGTGACGATGCCGATACAGGAATCGCAAGGTTCGACGAACCGTTGGTGTCTTCTGCGGTGAGGATCCATTGCAGGCAGGCTCTGCTCGACCATATGTCATCACACTGGTCGGCATTGGACGACCCCGTCTCGAGAGGCTTAGCTTTCGAACGCCAAATCCCAATGGTCATCGTGGATGTGCTGGGGGACTTTGCACCATTGGAGGATCTTCTCGAAATTGCCGAGGACTCGAAGTTCGCACACCTAGCAAAACGTGAATTCCGTCTGGTCAGTGTTCGCATGGACCTTGGCAAGTATGTAGCGTCGGCAGTCTCGGCGACATCGGGCCCTTGCCCCCAGCTCGCCTACAAGACAGAGACGGCCATTGATTACCTAAATTACGTCAAGACTCCCGGGGGCGCAGCAATCATTTATCCTGACAAGCTTGAAGGTCCCGACGTGCACAACGCGATACAGGATAAGAATACAGGGAAGATAGTTGATCTCGTCACACAGGCCAAGCTCAGCGTGAGCCCCGATGGGGTGAGGGGCGACGTGTGTAGAAAAGGCGTCGAGAGCCTTGAACCTAGTCGCTTCCACCAGCGATATGACAAGAAGGTGCTTACTCATTCTATTGCTGCTCTTCGATATTTTGCATCTGCTAACCTCGTATATGTCTTTCGTTTGGTTTGTATCTCAGGAGGAGGCGTGGGTTCATACGACCCAATACGGCCAGGACATTCAGAAGCAATGGAAAAAAATGAGAAAGGCACGGTGCCCAGGGTATACACCAGCTAAGATGTCAAAAGCAAAAATGGCTGCTGAGCTCAAGAAGGTTCCCGACATGATTCCTGTTCTTGCCATCGCGGGGACGCCGAAGCCGAACTTACTCAAGGAGCACAAGGATGTCGCGCTGATGAAGCTCCACCATTACTGTGACGGTCAGCATGACACGACAAGGAGGAGTGTTGACACACGCAATACAGATCAGATAATATCTTGGTTCTGCTGCCGTTGCTTTTTACCCTGTGCATTTCCCGCAAATTCATTTACATCAATGTGGTGCTTTTATCTCACTACAACGCGCGCTTCAGGCCTACGAAGCCTCTTCGGTCGCTTCGCAGCTATGAATATTCTTCGTCAGAGGCGTTATGCTCGATATTTTGCTTGGTCAAGCACGGGACTCGTCCATTGAGGTATCCATCCCCTCGATAGTTCGTATGGCTGTCGCAGACTTTGTCTTACGCTTGACACACTGAATCCAAGTGACCTCCGAGTCCATGTTCATCGCGGCTCTTGATCAGTTATGTGCTGTGCGAAAAACCATACTGCGCTCCCGTGTCGTCTCTCCACCAAAACAAAGTTGCCAGACATAATAGCTTTTGGGGGAAAGTAGTTCGTCGATGTCCTCCTCCCAAAGACCTTAACCAGGCTTCCTTACAAGGAACCTGGCAATGGTCGAGCATTGAAATTATCCATCCCCTGATATTAGCCCTAATTCGGACCCGTTTAAGAAGCTGTGCAACCTTTCCCGACAATCGAGCACACAGGTCGCCACACGGCTAGATCGCCCGGCTAATATGACAAGACAGCATAGAAATATCGGTGATATATTGAGAAATTTCCGGAAAGCAACATACAGAGGCATAATGCATAGGATCTAGGAGAAGGAATACATAAGGGACACGTCGGGAGAAGAGGCCTAGAGGACCGAATACATAAACACATTTCGAGAGAGATAAGACAACAATGAATACCAGAAAGCAGACCAAGTTTCATGATAGCCTGGGCATCGGAGGCTGAGGCCGGCTCTTCTTGAGAGCAGTAGGCCAGGTCTTACCGAAGACTCGCGAGAACAGAGACCGTGGGCACGGACACGGTGAACAAATCAAACAGAGTAAGAGTACAAGAATACGTTGACTCGATAAATCTCGAAGCCACAAGAGGTGGTATACCGCGAAACAAACCGCGAAGTGAGCGGATCGAAGTCAAACAAGCACCTTCCTCAGCTGCCACACCCTCGCCGGCAACAGCGTGACCGGACATCTACCGCTTTTCTCGACCTCCTCATACGCGCACCTATAGCAGAACACATACCCGCTCGGCAATGCCGTGGCATTCTTGATCCCTTCCCCGCAAATTGGGCATTTGCCGTACTTTCGTCCGTCGAGTTTCAGTCCTTGTGGATGCGGTCGAAGGAGGGCGGGTGGCGGGATGAATGGACCGAGCGGAGAAGATGAGAGCGTGAGCGAGCGGGCGGGGGATGAGGGAGCGGGCGGGGGAGGAGGGAGAATACCACCATTCGAGGAATTTGATGAAGAAGATTGTGGTGGGAAGGAGGAGCTTGAGGTAATCGAGGAGGAATCGAGGAGAGTTACGAAAGATGTGGCGTAAAGTGTCGAGGTGAGATTTAGGAGGAGGAGTTGTGGCCGAGGACCTTTGAGCGGCGAGGGACTCCGCGCGCTATACGTCAAGCGAAGGATAAGACTATGAGTGCGACGAAGAATGTCTTGGATGTAGACTTACGTAGTCGTCGATGCCGAGTCGACGGAGGTCGACGCCTATCCAGGATAACCACAGTCGGTAATATGGCGTCTTTTCGAATAAATATGCGACGTTGTAAACGAGAAGCCAGTGTTCGAAGCCCATGTTCAGCCATGGGTAAAGCTTCTTGTATAGTCTTCTCCATCGTCCTCGCCAGGTCTAACAGTAGCTCAATAGCTCAGTTCCTCATTCAGAGAAGGTTCTGTGGTTGACCTTCGATAGGTACATACCTCTTCTATCAGTGCACGAATTTGCCGTCCTCCCGCATCATCGATGAGATCTGAGTCAATCCCTCCGCCAAGGTCCTCGAAGTAATCCTGCGCTTTGGCACGAATGTATGGCAGGCCTACCTACACGTTCTTGACTGCTTCGTCGATGTCGCACCATACTGAAAGATACACAGGGACTTACAAGTAGGAGTAGAGAGCGCCATACCTCCCTTGTTCGTAGGTTCTCCCCTGGAAAGACCCCACTTACAGCTGTTTTAGTTCGTTCGGTCTCAAACAAAGGTCGGCGCCGGCGTTTGAGGCCATAAAAGTTCTCGGAGAAGGAGGCATCTACATTGATGTGAGCACTGAGCAATCACAACTTAAACAAAGAAGCTATACCAGACGAACTATGTTGCCTGAGATAATGCCGTTCCACGAACAGCATGATCAACGCGTAGAACTCTTCATGTCGGTTGACTATCCGGAGTAGATATCTCGGATAGCTTTACGCAAAAACCTATCCAACAAAATAAACAGTCACTTCAACATTATAATATCATCAAAATGCGAGCAAGGCATACAGAAAGGACATATTTGAGTGCAGGTTAGAGCAGGTCGCGTAGCTGTTCCTAAGCAATGAGCTCGAAACGTGACGGCTTGAGGGGGGTTTTCGCCCCCACCGATGTCGCTGAAAAACTCCGTACTGTGGGTCAAGACGCTCCCAGCAAGTCGTTCAAAGCTTGAACCTGATTAAATGCGAGGATATTCCTAGGAGTACTGCAGCAGGGAGATGGAGGAGGTCCCTGGTGAAAGCTGATTTATCGCTCTGGCGGCACGCCTTGGCAGTTGGCACGCTCTCGGCCCGCCCGTGAGTTCCTAAAAATATCCAGATCCAAAACAGGCACTTCCCCTTTCGAATTCGCGCGCACTTCGCCGTTCGCGCGTCGCGTCAAAAAAAAACATAGGTTCTACCCGTTTCGCTCAAAACATAGACAACTCCTCAACTACATGGTTTGTTTCGCAGGGATCCACGAAATCCCGTCGCACCCCTCCGCACCCACGCCTCGACCCACTCCGATGACATAACAGCCCTCCACTGTTCATCCATCCGTCCTCGTCTACGTCTACGTCTTCGCCCGCGCCATCCCACCCAAGAACCCTCCTCTCCGCGTCCTCCGACGGTCTCATCAGCTTATCAAACGCAGACGAAGAAGATGAAGACGAAGCCGTCATTCAAGTCAGTAACTGGGGATGCAGTATATCCCAAGTAGGCTGGTTTCACCAAAATCGTGGACGATCGAGGTACGTGTGGGCGGCGAGCGATATGGAGACGTTTAGTACGTGGACGCATGAGGTACGCTCTAGTTGCACTTCACTCTTTTTTTCTTTTTGGTGAGTATGTCCGGGGCTGATGTAAATGTGAGCAGTTAGACAAAGACAGGACTTCGATATTCGCAGCCCTTCGGTCCATACGGCTCAAAATACCTGGGTAACGGACTATCTCGTTGGTTGCCACATGTCCGATACCAGCGGATTGGGCGTCTTCGTAGGATCGAACGAGTATGTTCTTGCGCCTACTCTCCGTCACACGGACTAGCTATTCTGACTGACTTCTGTGCGCGGTTTAGAGGTGATATCGCACTCATCCGCAATGCAGACTACGAAGATCGGGAGGCCCCATGGGCACTCGAGCGTGTATGGTCAACGGGCCACAGTGGCGTTGTCAGGTCGATGTTATGGGATGAACGGGTACGTTTCCCTCCTTCTCTACCCTCTTCTCATTATCTCATGTCCAAATAAATCCACATCTACCAAATTATAGCACAACGTCCTCCTCACGGGCGGCGAAGACGCCCAAATCCACCTCTGGTCCGCTCCTGCCATTCCCGCTGGCTCATCGTCCGAAGACGATATCCAAATGGAGGGCGAGGAGGACGATGTTATGGGGAGTTTGAGCCCGTCGGGGAGGAAGAGAGTCTATGATCATGAAGGAGATGTGGAGATGGGGGATGTAGGGAATGTGAGTCCTGCCCAGGCCCTTGACCTCTTTGCTTTCGGATAACTGATGTTGGCTTGACTGGATGTGTGTAGGATCCGAAGAAATTGAAGCGGGGGTAGATGTTTAGTTGAATGTACGATGGATACCTCACCAAAAAGGTCCGAGTCCCGAGACGACGCTCAGCCTCGAGCTCATTACAGCAATGGACGAGGCTAGGCATGCTCAACAAGTTCAGATCGATGATCGTACACACGTTCATAGTCAATACGCGTCTTTGAGCCTTTTTTTATCTACTTTCAGGCACCATTATCCAAGTTCAAGTCGCTTGGGCTATGAACTACTGACCATGATCTACGCGCTATACCCGCTCATCAAGCAGGTCTTAATACTCGGTGCCACAGGAACGACTGATACTGCCTCTCAGCCTATCTGACATCCATTCTCATCCAGCCAACTGTCTTATCTGATGTACTTGCGCGAAGCTCACAGCCTGCGACCGTACCATTGCTTTGAAAAGGCCAGCTTACTATTGATGACTTTCCCTTCTCAGTCGAGCAGCCTCATCGGCAAGAAAAAAATCGACGAACTCGGGTCTACGTCCACTGTATCAAAGATACCGTCGAATGTCATCGTCCGTGTTTTGCAGCAGACAGAAGGCGCTGCTAGATGGTTGTCCCCCCTGACCGCTGCCTTGCCGCTGCCTACCGTCATGACCTCACCGCAAAGCCAAGAGCGTCGTTGAACTTGGTCTTGGGGGCTGCAAACCACGATGAATTTCTGCACGGAGCCAAGTTTTCCGTTCATCCGTTCCGAGCAGTCAATCAGTCCACAAGTCTTTTTTTACACCCTCGGCGCGTCAATTGACAGGTTTGATATTGATTTGCAGCGTATGTGGTCCCGAGGCTTGGCGCTAAATAACGGAGATTTTCCCCACGGGCCACGCACCTCAGGTTCGTCTCATTTGTGTGGGAAAAACTGTCTTGTTCCGTCGCCTTTTAAGTTTCTTACCTCTTCTCGTCCTTCAATCGTCCTTCAATAAGTAGACAAGCCAACATCGTCTCTCTTTCTCTCCCTCGCCTCGTCTCACACCTGCTTTGTCCCTCCAAGATGATTCGTCTCGCTGAATGATGCCACCGTCGGGATGACATCCCGGTTTATCGCCAAGGGCGAGTCTCAGGATGTCTCAGGTCAAGAAGCCTGAGCATGATCAAAGGTATTTGATGAACTGTCAAAATCCTGTCTTCGCATGGGCGCTTGTTGCAATGTTGTGTGATGGATAAGTTCGTCGATTTATCCTTCTTTGGCGTGAATAGCGGTAAAGCTGTGAGCAACGAGGACGAGCAACGGTGGCAGGTCAGTCAGGCCAGGTCTTAGTACCATGCTATATTGTCCTTTGGTTCCCAGCTGTACGAAGGTACTTTCTGTATTATGGTAATTAGTGTGCTCGCTACTCTGTCTGTTGCTCGACTTGACGAAGTCAGTCTCGATGGCTAGTTTCTGGACAGTCCGGATGATGCTCCTGTGGCCTATCTTGCACATAGAAATCGAGGCAGCCTTTATGAAGGTACGCATCATGTTCCGTGCATCGTCCTTGTTTCGCAATCGGTCCCGATCCGCGAAAACGCATTAACTGATTTTGCCTCATTCATTCTGCCTTGTGCAGGTATCACCATCTCGGGAAGGTCTCGTCTTGCAATCTTAGTGGCCGACGACCGCATCCTTGATTTCATCTCTCATGCTCTTGGTGCGCTTGTTCCGTGCCAGGCTGAATCTGACGATATGACATGCCCGGGTCGCTTGACGTGATGGTCTCCTCACAGCGGGTGTTGTGCGGACTTTTCGTGTGTCTATTTAAAAGAGAGCCCCTAGCATGGAGGACGGGGTCCTCTCAGTCCCGACTCGTCCTCTGTTTCTCTCCAGACCCAGATCGAGCTCGCTCATACACGACTTAGCCGTTGACTCGCAGTTCCCTCCAGTGACACGACCTGTTCTGAAATCCCCGTCACGTCCATACGAAGCATTTTCTGTTCTCTGTGAAGTTCATCAGCCATGGGTCTCTTTGCTCTTGCTCGTCTCATCACGTTCGGTGAGTCATAAATATTGTTTGGAAAGTGTATGCAGAGTGCTGACCATCGATTGTTCCTCCGAAGTGTATAGGTGTGACCATCCTCTTCTCCATAATCGTGATGGGTATCGCTGCCGACGTGCTCTCTCTCACCGAAGAGTACTACGATAGCTACTACATCTTCACGGCATTGGCCGTCGCCACCGCCGTCCTCTCGCTCCTCTTCATCACGCCCATGTGAGTTCCCCGCACTCTTTCGACGAGGTCTTAACTAGAGACTATTCTAACGCGCTTGTTCGTAGGCTCGTCATCGATTTCTTGAGGAAGGGTGCTTTCACCTCGATGATCATCGTCGAGGTCGGCGTGTTGAGTACGGCTTTCCTTCCATCTGCAACTCAGAAACCGTACTGATGATTTCCTATCCACAGGCTTCCTCTGGATCCTCTGGCTCGCGACGGCAGCATATGCTGCCTGGACCGATAGTCAGGTATTCGCGGGCTATTCATGTGGCGACTTCACTCGTGCGTACCACTCTGTGCATTCCCCGATTGATCGTGTATTGACCCTCCACTACAGCTATCGTCAGCCAGGCATGTAATGAATTCAAAGCTGTGGAGGCATTCGGTTTCCTAACCTGGATCCTCCGTACGTCCCTTCCCTTTCCTCCCTTCTCAGTCCCCGAAAGGAACTCTCACCTGTCCCGACGTTCCTCCAACACCAGTCATGGGCTATTCCGTCACCCTCATCGTCTTCGCCTTCATCGGCCACTCGCGCGGTAACCGCACCTGGACATCCACCCTCTCCGACGCCTCCTTCCTGTCATATGGTGCAGGTACAGGTCCCGCGGGCACGAAAGAGGCACCTGGCGGCCAACATGTGTACCCGCCTTATAACCCTAATGCTCCCGCTGGCACCCCTTATAGCTCCGTGCCGCAGGGTTCACCTGGGCCCCATAATGCGCAGATGAGCGTGGCGCATCCGGGGACACCGCAGGTTTGAGTAGCGTTGCGTGGCTGGAATGTGGTGGGGAGAAGGTTGAGGATGGGTTAGATGTGTGGGATGTATTTATTATGGTAATGAATGGATGACGATGCACGTTTCCATTTACTGGTACTTCTGTTACTGTGATGGGTTTCATGACGATTTATTTATCGATCTACAAACCCCTGAGTGTTTCGAAAGTTTCTCGAATCACAGCATCCGACTGCCTCTGAATTGTCACTTCCCAATACAGAAATCTCTAAACACTACGTCCAATACGTCTTCCACTCCAATCACCCCGGAGATCTTGCCCACCGCGTCGGCAGCGTACCGCAATTCTTCTGCCGCAAGTACGACGTCCTGCATCTCCGGCGCTAGATTGACGATATCAGGTCTGGCTGCTTAGAGGTGAGACGAAGGAAGTCGAGACTTACGCGTGTTGAGAAAAGCGTCTAGGAATCTGAGAGCGTCTTCGAGGTGGGCTTTGTGTCGCGGATGCGTGCTCACGGGCAAATCAGTCATTCCAGTGGCATTCTCCGCTTGCAGAAGGTCATATCTGACATAAACTGATTGGTTAGATGATATGAGATCCAACGGAAGGCAAGAATTCGAACCGTTGTCTGAGAGCATGAGCGAATCCGTCCATAAACTCCTGTGTACCAAGTGCCGATGTAAGGCTGACAGACCAGACCGTATTTTGTTCCCAACCGTCTATCATAATTCGAGGTGCCGATGATTTGAATGTTGGTGATTGTTGAGGTGCAGATGGTAATGGTGCGGACTCTAAGGGTAGGAGATCGGCTTTGTTCAGCAAGATGAAAGTCTGCGGTGTTATGAGGTGTCGAAGTGCTGATGGAATGGTGACGCGAATCTCATCAGAAGACTGATGCGCAGATGAAGGCGATAGAGCGTCAGGAAGGGAGAGCACAAGGATGGAGATATCGGAAGTTTGAAGCCTACGAGTGACCGAAAGGCATTGGCACCGTTAGTGAAAGGTTTTGATGAGCACAGCACGGATTCCAAGAGTGGCACGAACGTCTCCTCAGCTCTCTTTACTCCGATAGCTTCGACGATGTCTTCCGTCTTTCGCATGCCGGCTGTATCTGCAACGATAACAGGCAGACCTCCGATGTCGAGTGATAACTCGAGCACATCGCGAGTTGTCCCCGGTATGTGAGTGACAATCGCCGCCTCTCGCTGAGCTGTGAGAAGTTGTTCGTTAGTATGAAGACGCTTGTAACCGGAGAAGGGACGTAAAGACGGTTTACCCAAGAAGTTGAGCAGTGATGATTTTCCTGCGTTAGGAGGACCAAAGATAGCAAGGCGGATGCCAGATCTGAGGATTTCCCCACGTCGATTATCAGAGATAATACGCTGGATCTTGTCTCTGAGTGTTTGACCTAACGACCTGGCTGTAGGAAATCGTAATTGTCAACGATGTCGGTCAAGGGCCCTGGAGTGACATTACAAACCTTGCAGATAGACACCATCCTCGATATCCTCTCCCTCGCCGAAATCGATGAGAGCTTCGACCAGTGCAAGACACTTGATGATTTCCTTTCTGAGTCCGTCAAATACGACCTTTGCAGATCCCTGTACAGCAATTCACAGGAACCCTATATCAACAACAATTCGTGCGTGCCTAACATATGCAGAGGCTCTTACCCACCCCCGCAACTCCTAGTGCTGTCTTCCGCTGAACCTCGGTCTCTGCATCGATAAGGTCTTTGAGGCCCTCTACCTGCGTCAGATCGAGTCTTCCGCCTTCGAAAGCGCGACGGGTGAACTCTCCGGGTTGGGCTGGGCGGAGGAGAGATATGTGCGAGAGAGAGGAAAGAATCGAAGAGATGATGGCACGGCCGGAGTGTATGTGTAATTCAAGGACGTCTTCTGTAGTGAAAGACTTAGGTCCTGAAAAACGACCAAGATGAGTACTAGCCCAAGAAAGGAAGAACAAAAGCATGTTGAACCACCTACCGCGGAAAAACACAACTAGGCCGTCATCGAGAAGTTCACCGCTCTCAGAGTCAACGATGTGGCATCGTTCAAGCTTCCATGGTATAGGCAAGTGGGGATCGGAATCGATTATATTTGAGACTCGCTCAGTAGGATGATATTTCTGGTGCTCAGCCCGACGAGCTCGTGAGCTAGTTCGGACCATGCAGTGCCACACTTGCAAGGCATCTGGGCCTGAGATGCGTATGACTGCGACACCGGCTTTTCCTGGAGGAGTTGAGAGAGCATATATGGTTCTTCTCTGGGCATTAGATAAGACTAGATTATTATGTGGGAAGTCATGATTAGGGTGTCTCGCGCTAGAACCATTCGTGGACTGTAGACTCGAAAACCTCGGAGCTTGAGCAGGCAGTACGTGAGATGTGGCAGGTTTGCACGGTTCTGCGAAGTGATACGTAGCGAGGTTACTAGATAAACATCGAGAGCACTTAGCAGAGATATTTCGAACTGTTATGGCGCGTCGTGCCAACATACGACTGAGATGATGCGGCGAGAATAAAGCCAAGAACAAATTTAGTAAAAGCTGCGGTTGGCAGTTGGATGTGGCCATCACCGCCGGCTGCTCGGAACTAATTCTCTCACGGGCCACTTTACCTCACGCGTTCCCCTTCGCCGCGCCCCCCTCCATCTTCCCGCTTTGACCACATCCTCACGGAGTCGTATTTTCCCAATAAGTCAACGCTCTGAACACCAGCATCAGCATCAAACATGGGCCAATCACGTCCGTATCTCGCTCTTGTTCCTTATTGCTTGCAGTAGAGCTGTTCGATTGACTTGGCTGGGCGGACGTCAGCATCTCAATTCATGGAGGATATGGAGAAGCGGTCGAATTGTGCGTCGAAATATCTTTAGTGTCCTTCAGCTCATGCTAATATCTTTTTAGTTAATGCCAGCGAACTGGAGCGACTGAAGAAGCGGTTCATGAAGCTGGACAGGTACGCTGAAGCGCCGTAGCGTCTCGCCACCCAACCTATCTCCCTACGATGATATCCTGGTCTCTGCGAACATATCACTTACGGTTTCTTCTGGTGTTTCAATTCCTGCGCTACATTTACTGGCTACAGTGACGGCTCTGGCTCAATAGATCGTGACGAGTTCTTGCAGATCCCGCAGATCGCTAACAACCCATTAGCGTCGCGCATGATCGCCATCTTCGATGAAGAGTCCGTTGTTCCCTTTTCACTTTGATCCTCATGAACACGGCTGATTATTTCCATTGCATTTTCCTGGTGACGCTCGAACGTGATGGCGCATCCGGCGGTTGGATTGCGGCTCTAGTGGTGGTGGAACTGTCGATTTCCAGGAGTTCGTGGGTGGGCTGAGTGCATTTAGTAGCCGAGGAGGGCGGGAAGAGAAGCTCCGATGTGCGTTATCCTGTTTACCTCTCCCCCATTCTCTTTTGACCCTCGGACTTCGTGGTTGTGGCACCTGGGGTCCTCGTGTGTTATATTGTGAAATTGACCCAATACTTGTCGTAGTCGCATTCAAAGTGTACGACATGGACCGGGATAACTATATCTCGAACGGAGAGCTGTTCTTGGTGTTGAAGATGATGGTGGGGAATAACCTGAAGGTACAATCATTATTCATGGCAAACGTCACTTGATTGATCTCACGATTCTGATTTCCTATTGGGATATCTTTCGCAATCTTCTTGTACACATAGGACTCACAACTGCAAGAGATTGTGGACAAGACGATCATGGAGGCGGATAAGGATGGTGACGGCAAGCTTTCCTTCGAAGAGTTCACGAACATGGTGAACAATACCGTGCGTATCGTACTTTTACCCTATCCTATCCCCTGCTTTGCCCAACACATTTTCGGCTCACTCGTAACATCCTTGGCTGACGCTTTCATCTTTGTGCTGACAGGATATCGTCAAGCAAATGACACTCGAGGACCTCTTTTAGTGCACTCGGACAATCCGGATCTTTCTCTTTTACCTTGCCCTCAGTTTCGTCGCACTCTCACATCACACCTTGGTCTTCCTTCATACCCAGGGCTCATACTGCAGCCTTGCACGTCCTCCAACGATGCCTAACTTCCTTGCCACGCATCACTCACCCGGTTCTCGCCCATCACTGTTCACCCAACCCCGTCCATCGTCCTGGGCTCCATCTACCTCTCCCCCTGCCAGCACGCGTACCGCATCCGATATCCATCCGTCTCCTCAGTTCTCTGCTCCAGTCGTTGAAGCTATGGGTTGTTGTTTCAGTCTTTTGTTATCCTCTTTCTCCACTTTTGAATAAGCTATGTTCATAATCCACCAGGCCAGTCACAGTCACCATGAAGCGAAACAATTGTATCACGTACAGCCAAGGCGGGGAGTCCGTCAATATATACATAATGATGCTAGAAACGTCGTCCGGAAGGAGAATACAAGGAGCGAGACCAAAAACTTGCCTGTGGCTGGATATCTGCCCCAGTGAGGTTTGAACTCACGACCTTCCGATGCATTGTAAGCTATCAGAGACTCTCAGATAACAGTCGGACGCTGTGACCAACTCAGCCATGGGGCAACTGAAGGTAATTTGGCACATCCACCGAAAATAATCGGATGCTGTGAAGCCCCGACGTAGAGTTACTCTCGAGCCACTGACCTCCGGCACCCACTCCTGACCCCCATGGATTCACCCGACAAAGGCACACTAGTTTGGTCAGAAGATGTGGAAGGGTCGTCGAAGAATCAATTACGACAGAGCAAGAGGTAGTACAGCGCTGCGTCATAGGATGTGTAGACAGTGATTGGGTGGGTTAGGGGGCACGTAGACGATCCTTCGAAATCGTTGTTTACTCTGGAATCTTCGTCGTAAAATTGGACGCGGTGTGGAAAGAGGTATATTGAGTAATAGATATCAGGCAGAAAGCTGTCAGGTTCGGTGGGGCTAGTAGAAAAATGAGTACCACCAACAAAGCGTAGAGTAATATATACGCACGACGATGCAGGTCTCAAGAAGCTCTGTCGAACCCCCAAAAGAGCGTCTGGACGCCAAAGCGAGAACAAGCCGGTTGGCGTCCGCTCGCGGGAGGTTGCACGACAAAATCTTCGGTCTCGTTGATGACAATCTCGAAAGGGAGTACTTTGCCCTGATCTTGTGGAAAGAATTCTTTGTTCCGGGCGCACAATGCGCTGAAACGAGCGTCCACACTTCGCCGTATGTCGTCGAGGGAGCCGTCCGCGACGGCTCGATAAACAATGGCGAAGACGTCGTTGCCATCCTTCGAGGGCGGGTTATACTGGAAGACTGCCCACTGCTGGCGAGCTTCTTCGGCTGACATGCTCCGAGGGAGAGAGTCGAGGAAAGAGGAAAGGACGATGATACGTGTGAGATAGAGAGCGTAGAAGCAACATTGAGCTGCTGTTTGGATGGCTTGTGGGGTTGCATCGAAATGGGCCATGTCGGCTGCACGACTGAGTTGTTGGGTTACGAGAACGAGGTCTTGAGATAGATGAAACTCTCTTGATTCCTCGGCAATTTTGTTGGGAGAGAACGCGAAGTAAAACCCCCAGTTCTGTGCAAGACTCTTTAGAAGACTTGGTGTCTGTGGTGATGGATGCCATTTTCTGATCAGGCTGGCGATTCAGAGAGATAAGTTTCACTTGCCAAGGATGAGAGGGAGAAAGATGCTTACTGCACTTCTTCAAATGTCATAGTCTTGATACGGTGCGTCAAAGGCTGGGAGGGACGCCCAACGGAAACGAGACCGAAAGGACACGCAGTACGCCATGCGTCACAGTCGATTTGGTAGGAGGGGAGCCCACCATTACGGATCGTTTGAAAGAAGGGCCCCAAGTCGAGCAGGGCACCATCAATCCCAGCATTTAATTCGTTGAAAAATAAGCCTAAAATGAACCCTTGATATATGAGAGCGCTCGTGTATGGCAGGAAAAAGTGTGACCTACGATGGTGACAGAGGTCGTAAAAGTTGTGGGTTCGGTGAGCGCGATTTATGATGGCGTACAGGTCCTCGTGTCTCCCAACAACGAGTTCGCGGAGTTGATCCATATCGACAGCCATGAGTCCCAAAGCACCAAAAAGGTTAGCCCATGTGTCCCATTGAAAGGCAATTTCGTCTCCGTCCCAAACTCGATTGAAGATGTCTTGGTAGTGCTCTCTGAGCTGAGTTTTGCGTTTTGCCCCCAAAGTTTCCCAAGAACAATCGAAAAACGAGCGAATGAATGTTTTGTGTGAGTGTGGATTAGCAAAACGAGCACAACGAGGTGTTTTCGAGAGTAGTTCCTCGCGAGAGTCGAGTTCTGATGCAGGGTCGGAGTCTGAGTTTGAAGAGCGACGTCGCTTCAACGTCATAGTCTAGTGTGCAGCGTTTAGCTAAGCAAAGCAGAGGAGAATGCGAGTAAGTATGACGGTGAACGATGTGAAAGGGTCATTGACAAGAAACTAGTTCGTCTTAGAGAGACCACGTGGTGTTCTTTTGTTCTCCCGTTACGGTAACTACGGGCCTTGCCGGGCTCATCTCGCGGGTTCTCACGGCCTTCCTAGTGCCACACATGGCAAGAATGAGGTGGCGAGAGACGCCGGACTCGCAGGGTTCCCTCGCTATTTTCAAACTCCCGTGTATTAGAAACCTCAGTTTTGAAAGGCCTGCGGTGATACCAAAATCAGTAGCGTGACTTCTGAAGTTTTTCGAAGCCTACAGCGGATCGGCAAAAAGCGAAGGGTAAGCATTGCCTGGGAGATATCTCGTCTTCGGAAGGCTCGTCGACAAAACAGCACTAGCTCGAAAGCACAACAGACAGAGTCATTGTGGTTACGTGAAACATATAGCTCATACAGAAGGAACTCGAAGCGTGAACCAAAGTCCAACAGATACAAAAACTGTCTTTGCAAACAGGAAGCAGTCGAAGAGTACCCGCTGTCTATAGTCAGAAGCGTAAGTACTGGTCACTGCTCCTGGTGAATTACCAGTACAGCATGCGCGGCACTAGATACGCGGTCAAGAACGGGAGTGCAAGGAGCAGAACAACATACATAAAGATGGATAACTGAGAATTACGCGTGAATGTAGAAGGAAGAGTGGGGAGAGGTCGTAACCGGAAAGAGCCAAAAGGCAATCCATGAGCGAGAGATAGATACTGGGAGATCTACGACGAGACCGTGGAGATCGTATGGGAGTATGAGATAAAGGAATCGTACAATACACAAGACAGATAGTAGACGAAACGTAGGAAATTCGGTCTAAGAGATGAAACACTCTACAGGGGCTATACTGCAACAGTGTAAGGAAGATTGGGCTCGGAAATATTGCAAGATGATACCGAATGTACAGTATGTATGGTGCTGGCTGAGCGCTGAACATCGAAGTCTTTGATGACTTGTGTATGGTCAAAGCGCGCGACAGATGCGGCATGAGCGGGGAGTGGGGAGTGGGGCGTGCGAATCCGGAACTGGACAGAATGCGGGGTAAGAGGCACCAGTACCGGGCCGGTCAATACCGGACGCGGATGTACAGGTCCGTACGTCACCCTGATCGACTCCTGAACGGAACAGCGATGGTCGTGAAACAGCAGTGCGCTGTCCTATTTACACCGAGACAAAAAGCAGACGAGGACGGAGAGGGGATGAGATGGGTATGCATGCATGAAGAATGGTGTCCTGCCGACAATACGAAAAAGAGGCACAGCTAAGCTCAGGCTCTAGGGCGATGCAGCCTTCATTTAGTCGTTGTACATGCCCATGCCGGGACCTGCAGGCGAAACGAGCATCGGTCTCGAGTCAACGTCCATTGACATGCCGTGAACGGATATGGAAGACTGGGTTTGGACAGGGGGTTTGGGCATGAAAGGAGAATTGTGGCCAGGTCGTGCGGCTTGCGCAAAGAAAGACGGTGCGGCGTGCTGATGCTGATGCTGTACAGTGGCGAGATAGAATGGGTCGGTTGTGGTGAAGAGTGATGATGACTGAGAGTGGGATGAGGGTTCGTAAGGCGACGATGGTGAGGTGAATGTTGCTGACGTGCGGTGCTGCGGTCGATGGGGCGGTGCGGGCGCCATGTACTGAGAGAACGTTCGGGAGGCCGACTGAGGTGATGTGGGGGAGGACAGCAGTAGATTTTCCACCATCCGCTCATCGTCCATCTCCATATCCTCCTCCCGGAATTCCATAGCACTATCCGACTCCGAGCGTCGGCTCGCAACGCTAGAACTCCGACGTCGCTTGTCATCCGAGTCCCAAAAGAAGCCCGTCGAGGGCGTACGAGCAGCCGGAGTGGTACATGGTTGGGCGACGCTGTTCTTGCGCGTGCGAGGGATATTCTGAGCACTTGAAGACTGTGCTGGCATTTGCCAAAGCAATGTCTGTGCAAGCTGAGCCTGGTGAGGGAGAAAGGAGTGTGGGGCCAAAGGAGTAGATCAGGCACTGCCTACATATCGAAAATGCGGAGAAACATACCTGAAGAGCAGCTAAGTCTCTTGCCTCTTGACCGACGTGCGCTGCATTGAAGGACGAGACGAGATCGTCGACGGAAAAACTCATGTTATTGTTGTGGAAAGTACGGGCGGGGTGCGGGGAAAGAGGAGTGGCTCAGGTGGGGGTGCGAGCGGAGGCAGGCAGCTAAATGGCGGAAGAGAAGAAGAAGCAAAGGCCGGGGATATAACGTGCTGATGTAATCGAAGATCTTTTCTCCGGTCCGGCCTTCATCAGCTTTCCCGGCCATCCCCGACCATACCGGTTTGCGCCGTGGGCCACTTTGCGAAATCCTTCACCCTTTTCCACCATCCTCGCGCGATGTCTTCCCGTTTTCCTCCTCAAGATGCATATTGAAATATTCAAAACACATGGGCCAGGTTCATAGAGGTAGCCTCATCGTTACTGCATCTTTTCTGCTCAAGAAATGCTTCGGGTTTCGATTGAGCTGGGTGAAGGACTCGCCGGGCGAGATTCATCTCGAACTTCACAAAACTTCACTGGCTGCCCTGGTTGCATGGCTTGTATCTAACGGCATAACTACACCCCTAGTAAGGCTTGCAGTACCTGTAGTTCGCGTCAAAATTGTCCGCCTAACCCTATGGCGGAGATCCTTATACCCTGTGCATGCAGTATTGTAGCCCTTTACCCAGTTCGGACCGTAACGCGATCCCGGTGAAACGCTCTGTTCCAATCTCGTCGTCCACGACATCCCACCATCACAGGTACTCTTCTGCATCTGCACTATTCTTGCCTCAAATCGTCCACACGACGTCTGTCCCCACAGTTTACTCGTCGTCAACTCTATATCGAAGCTCTTCATTACTCACGGCTCACTCGCAGCAGGATAACGGAACGCTTCTGCTCTGTTCGTTCTGTCCAGAATTGGACTAGGCTCGTCCAGTCTCTGTACTCGTGCTCTCACATTCCATGTTTCGAGACTGGACTAGCCTTTTGTGCTCATCGTATACCTGTATTCGTCAACGCATATACCTGAACTCAGAGGTCTGCTTGCCTAACGGACTTTCATGGTATCCACGCAGACTATGGAATGTGGGCCCGGTGACAGACAAAGGGTAAGTTCCGCACAAGTGGTCTGTCAGGCCTTGACGGTGTGATGGGTATAAGTGCAGTAGGAAACAGCTGCAACAGTTGCTCTCCATTTGTCTCAACTACGCAGCATGGGGTCAATCGGAGTGGCAGCATGACGAACTTGTGACTTACCACCTACTGTGCATATATTCTACAGCTACTGCATCCCCCATGCTTGTCTATTAGCACTTTCATGTGTATGTCCATGAGAAAAGCAGCAGCAGTTCGAGCTCACGAACCGCGAATATGGTAGGGGTTTCCCCTCCTCCATCCGACGCTCTGTTCGGGCCTGACCGCGTGATATCGCCAGGCGTCGTCGTGACTCTTCTTTGCGAGCTTCGTGGCGTCCGGTCCTTCGTTGTTCACGATGAAGTCGACGGCGTACAACCTCGTACAACATAGCCGTATGGTCAATGCTTCGGTGTTTCCCATCCCTTGAGCGCCTACAGAACTGGATTCTCGCGTGGTCCTAGGGTAACCAGGGGCCTACAATGTTCACGCCTCGTCTTTCTTCATCTGACCTAGTCGTCTCTCATCTGCTCGAACGACTGCATGGATCATTGCCTACCAGTCGACTTCGAATGGTATGTTCACACCTGAGAGGTGCAGTGCACTATTCGACCACTCGACCACGCTGCTGCTATGCAGGACCGTCCGTGGTCCGAAGAAAGTAGCTCTGACTATCGTTCTGCACTATGGTACAAGGTAATATGGCCAGGTATCTGTCTACCTCGTCTCTTTGTCCATAAAGGATACTGATCTTTACGGTTCATCTAAACCTCGTGCTTTTAATTGAACTATGTGGCACAATAACGTCCTTTAAGTGGAGTAACGTCGGTAAGCCATTCTCATTTTTTGCAGCTCGTAGGGTACATTCTCAATTCCAGCAGAAGCTGAACGCCTTTGTCTAACTCGATTCGTCACCTTCCACGCCCCTCTGCCCACGTTGGCAGCATCGATGTATTGCATGCGCCTATAACAATAAGTCATTGTTTCAGTATAGGCAACAGCAACGAGAATGGGGCTCAGGTAGACAATAAACGCGACAATATTTACCTGCGATCGCGGCGAAGAACTTTGTCAACATTCGGAGTCATGGTCCTCCCCACCCCTTTTGAGCAGCCAATCCGCAATCTTCTCAAGGCCGTAGAAGTCATTCTCTACCTCCGCGGTTTCTGCATCATTCGACCACTCGAACGTACCGCCTTTGCCGACGATGCGCTCGCCTTGTCGACAACAAGAATCAAAGTCAATGATGATCGGCGCAGAGGTCGAATCTAAGAGTATATTGGCGGGGTTGATGTCTCCCTGTAGATGTTCAAGCCTCGTTAGATTCTGATCATTGTGTTCGTCCGAAAAAAAAAAGAAAAGAAAAAAGGAGAAGAAGTAAACGTGATACCCACATGGACGAGTCCGAGGGCGTGAAGATGCTCCAAACCGCTTTTCACCCCATCAAGGATTTTCCTATGATCGATGACATCTCCATCTCTCAGAGCCTCATATAGGTTCTTTCCGTATTGCTTGAAGCACAGGCCCGTGATCATCCCATTCTTTTGGACATAACCACGATACTCGCAGACATGACGATGTGGATGTTTTGCGAGGATCTCACAGACCTGAGCCTCTTGAAGCAACAGATCTGCAAGCGCGCTGCTCTGAGACGACGTCTCTGGATCATATTCTATAAGGTTATAAGTCTTGATGAAGCTGTCTTCTGGTACCGGAAGTGGCGTGGGCGTAAGTGCGATGCCGGCAGAGATCGGAACCCGGTAGTAGGATTGGGGTATTTTGACAGCATGCGGTATAAGGACGGACGTGTCTTCGGGGAGGCGGCGGGATGGATATCTGTAGTGCCAGTGATCTTCGCCATCAGTCCAAACAAGAGACCAAAACGCAAAATTCTCCATGTCCACATCCCAGGCTTGCTGCTTATGGGTGAGACGAAGGTGTTGGGTGCCTAAGGGGCCTTCGTTGTCTCCGGACGTCATTTCTGATCTGTTGACGGTTTCTGAAAGCAGTGTCATAAAAACAAAAGATAGATATACCTGCTGTCGAAAATACACTCTAGTATTAGTACTCACCTCTAGCGTAGGTGTCCAAACTTCCTCAGAGTCAGAGATGCACGTCGAGGTTGTGGAACCGTGGGACAGAGCGCCTGGATTTTGTAGTCCGCTCCCAAATCACCAGCGCTTGATTAGATCAGAGAGTTTTCGCCACCCAGAATCTGGGAAAGCCCTATCAGACTTGCCAGAGGCAAGACGCCAGTCTGCAGCGACTTTAACACGGTGATCGGACCAATCCCCGAGTCCCGTTGGGCTTTAGCGAGTTCAAAAAATTCTTCGCGGATACGCTCTATTGTCGCCTTGTGCCTCCTTGTGCACGCATTCCGCGTTCTGGAGAATCTGAGCGTTTTCGGCAGATTCCGGGTGGCGCAAAATCTCTAAGTATTAGCGCTTTGCTGGACACTCGCCCTGTAAGTATCCACTACTACACCGCTCTAGTCGTACATTCAGTCACTGTCTCTACTCGAGTCTTCTTTTTCTCTTGGCTTTTGCAAGGCCTTTGAGACATTCGCCCCCGTGTCAATGACTTCAAAGTCCTTGGGGAGTGACGCGGCTGCTGCCTGCGTCCCTTTTGTACCAGTTGACTAGTCCGAAGCGGACGGTGTTGGCATTGTGATTCTTCGTTCCTTGTGCTGGTATTTATATTGACCCTCACTAATATATCTACCTCAAGAATCACTGATCAGTGCGGTTCATCGGCTTAACTTAACCATTTGAGCATGAGACAGAATCTATGTGCTCGAAGCCAGTATCTTCGACTGCTAATACTTGATAGTATATCGATCGTTTGACGGGCCCCACTGCTCCTTTAGTCATAAATCTGACTCTGATGTGAACCATCAGATAAGATACTTCTTTAAAATTTCCTTCTTCTGCGTCTGATACGCTTTGAAGTATCCCTCAAACGGCCACGCCGCCACCCAAATACCTCAGGCTCGCATACACGGCACCGAGCCATAATCTAACAGTGCCGATAAACAATAAAGTCATGGGCGCAGTCAGAACTTCTTATCATCGCTTGGCATACAACAGTTACGGATTTTTTTGTTGCAAGTGCATTCAGATCCACCACTGAGCGCTTCAAACCAACCAATGGCAATGTCTAAGATCGACGCTCTACAAAAGCTCTAACTACCATGCACGTATGTTTTCAAGTCATACAGGCATCATACTCTGATATTTTATTGTCGCCCACGAAGAATTACATGGTTATGCTCGATTGCAACTTCGATTGTATGTGTTCAAAACCTTTATTGGCGGGTCTTTACACGTCAGCGCCCATCTTTCCTCGCGATCCCGGAAATTGTCCTGAAGCTAGGAGAGGTGTCCTAGGGATTTACGGCACGCAAGGATTAACTCCTTTCAACCTGAACGAGGAAGGGTGGCGCAGCATAGTAGAAGCCTCTACGTAATCTCGCGTCTCAATAAAATTTAGCAGGATTAGAGGCTCCAAAAAAGTATATAAGGACTCCGGGGATCAGCTGCAGTGTACTCAACCCCGCCTTCCTCGAAACACAGGTAAGCGAGACTTCCAACCTTCCCGCTGTGTTTTATGCTCAGTTCTTCTATGTCAGACCATGGCCTTATCTTCAAACCCCTCCCAGCCCTCCACTGCTCCATGCGCGTGTCATGGTGCGATACAGTCCCAGCCGGTCGACCAGTGCACCTGGGCGACTGGTTACAGGAAGGACGGCACTCCATATAGACACAGGGTGTCAGACTGCGGCAGTGTAGCGTGCCGTTGGTCCGATAGTTATCAACCACCGCCCCGCCGCTGAACCCCAACAAAGGCAGTCAAAGAAGATGGGGAATTACGAGGTATGCATGAGCACTGAGCTGTTACGACCAGCTAAATCGGAGACTTACCATTACGCGATAGGGCCGCCGTTTCGTTGATTGAATAGTTCGAGCTTTCCCAATATGCCAAGCCACTACCCACTATGTACGATGTAGTAGTGATTATGCAAACCATTTCGGATACAGCGTGCCATAGCCGTTGTATCCATGTTCAGTCTGATCTGACTCTCGCAAACAATTCGTCGGCTCCGTTAATGGTGTGATTCTGCACCTCAGTTGAAGGCTGATCAGGAAGAAAGAGAAATGTGGCTCTTGACGCTGTGTGCCATAGCAATCGTGCATAACCCGACGAGCGCAAGATTATTTACTAAGACTTGCGAAGCACCACTGCCAGCTGTCCAAGCTCAGACAGGCTATATATGGTAAAACAGGTAACTCGGGACAGACACGGCCCGGGCTTTCAAGGCTGTGTTACGCCAAAAGCCACAGTGCGAATGTGTTGCCAGTTATATATTGTACGCTGCTGGTGCAGCACACTCTCAGTGTTCTTCATCGCCATATACTGATTATAAGACCAAGACAGTGTTGATATCGAGATGTCATACACCCAGTAATTCGAAAATTCGCGATATACGAGTGCATAGTATCATGGGTATCATTCGGCTCTACTAGACAGAAAGCAACTGCACGGAAATGTACAGGGATGAGACAAAAGCAAAGACATATCAGGCATCGAGCATCAAACATCATGCATCATGGCTGAGAGAAGCACCACGTTAATCAAAGTGTCGTCCTCCATCAATGGTGAGCTAGAGTGAGAAATCCAGTTTAGAAAATCAGAGATCCGTTGTGCCTAGTAAGGTCAGATAAAAGGCAGTAGAAGATACGCACAGTTTGGCCTAAGAATAGCACAGTAATAAGCGCACAAGCACAGGCATGCCGGTTGAACAAAAAGATAGACTCACCAGTCATATAATCCGAGTTCTTCGACGCGAGGAAAGACACGACGGAAGCTACGTCCTCTGGTTCTCCGATCCTCTTGAGTGCTGCGTTGTTACTTTCCTGTGTATCCGTATCCGATTTATTTAGAATGATCATTGGCATGAGACTCATCTTTACAAGGTACGAGAAGAGCGGAAAATAGAGGGATACGGACCGCTTTCAGGAAAGCTTGTGCGTCTGGCGTTCGTTCTTCCGCGGCCGCTCGGACTGTATGATATACAAAAAGTTGAGCACAGGAAACTCAGTTCGGCAGCGCCAATGCTCACTCATGTCTGTCATGATCACACCCTGTAGAATGAAGAATGTTCTCAGCTATGATCACGATTACACTTCTCGGAAGAGAAGAGACGAAAACTCACAGGTGCGTAGGCGTTTACTTGGATCCCATGCGGTCCAAGCTCTCCCGCTGTATGCCGGCGTTCAAACATTCAAAGCTCAGATATAGGAGTGAGAGATAGAGAATTAGTATGCACGCACCGACAGCTTGCGTGAATCCTCTGACGGCGAATTTAGTTGCGCTGTAAGTACTCGCGCCAGAACGACCGCGTTTGCCTGCTCTTGACGAAGCGCCGATGATCTTCCCGCCTCGGCCTTGCTTGATCATCTGTTTCGCAGCATATTGATAGCCTGCGCCGAGTAGAATTGACGGAAAAAATGTCAGTCATTCACGACGGAGATGATAGGGAAGACGAAGGGTGAACGCACAGAGGAAGATACCACGGAAATTGACCGCAAAGATTTTGTCCACATCATCGACGGAGACTATAACACCAAGATCACAGCGCGTCCGATCACGAACACCAAAAGGTCACAGAAGGGCAAGAAAGACCGATCAGTGAACATGTCTTTCACAGAACAGAAAAAAAATGCGGGACGGGGAACGGGTAGATGGTGACGTACTGTCCAAAAAAGAGTTCATCATCAGTATGCCGGCATTGGCCACCATCTGCACGGGAGGCCAGAAGTGAGAGAATGTGGGTCAGCGGCACCGAAATAGACAGGGCAGAAATAGACAGGGGGCGCCAGAAGCCAGAAAGGTTATCTAGAAGCAAGATAGCCTAAGCCTCGAGGTGAGGCATAAAGCATATGTGCAACTCTGCGGTGTTTCCGGAGGGTTTGCGAATAGCAACAGAAGAACGACCGTGGACGAGACTCGAGGGAGACCTAGCTTACCACGTCCAATCCACCCAACTTCTCCACTGTCTCTTCAACCGTTCTCTTCACGTCGTCCTCTACGGTCACGTCACCGGTCAAAACGAGACATCTCTGGTCAGGGTGTTGTTTGAGGATTTCGGCCTGCAAAGCAAGGAGAAGGTCATGTTTGCAAGGAATGTCATTGACGGCGATGTCGAGGCCATCGGCGGCGAGACGGAGAGCTATGGATTTTCCGATGCCTTGAGCAGCACCAGTGATGAGGGCGACGCGGGTTTGCATAGTTCGAGGATGGAAGGCAAGAGGAAGTGGAGGAATGTTGCACAAAGAGAGGTGCACTTGATAGCTCAAAGACTGGGGGAGGAGCGAGACGAGAGATAGCTGGATTGAGTTGTTTCTGGAGGCCAGGGTTCGTCCGGGGGCTTTTATAGACAGGCAGAAAGTAAAAGAAGCGAATTCAGGCGCTCACTCGGAACGTTGCTGTGCCCGTCGTCGCTCGAAACCGTCCGCTGTTTCTCGCACCACTCGGGATACAGGATCCACAACTTATCGAAAAAGGGGATATGTTGCATTCGAAGCGTAAGGGTTTCGAAGTTGAACGATCATCGTCCTCGAGAAGTTTCCTGGCTTTACGTTGAACGTCAAAGCTGTCGACTTCTTCGCCCCATACAGTAGTCGTCAGCGCGAGGTGCACCAATTGGTGGTCGGTGTTAAGAAAACTCACCTAATGGACGCAACTTCGGGTACAGTACGTGAACATAGGAGTGCAATTTGTTGCGAGGGTACAGTGGTGGTGAGAACATTACTCGTCTTGGACCCTTTCGTAAACACTAGGCTTTGGCCTTTTGATGGCCGGTATAGATCGTCGACGCGTACCATTACAGGAAGAAGGAAGTTACGGTAGCATTGGACCTGGACAAGACGACAAATGAGACAACTTTGGTTCCCTGATCCCAATGCGCAGTGGTGGCAGTGAGCATCACTTTCCTATTCAACCAGAGCCATTAGAGTGATCAAGAACCAGAGAAGCATGTCAGGTAAGAAGCCAGTTTGTCCTCCACACGCTCTGCGATCGTAGAATGCGGTAAACTTCAGGTTCGGTAAAGTTGGCCCAAGTCGAAGACGTCCCAGCGGATTAAAGGAGCGAATAAGGCCGATACTACATTGCAGTTTGTATCCACAAAATCAAATTGGAGCCAAAGGATGAATACATTGGTTCCTAGTCCGACGAAGCATCTGTACTCACAATCGGGGATTCTCTACGCATAGTCCATTATCATATCCGTCTTGCCTCGGTTTTGCAGAAGGACGCAGTCAAACGAGCTTGCGTGAAGTTTCTAGTTGTTGCGCATCCGAAGCCAAGGAAGAAGAAGAAGAATGTTTCTCGATAATTACATGATGTTCGGGGTAAAGCACTCCGACGGCCTCTCTCAAATTTGACGCCACAATCCATGGGAGGGGCCACGATACCCACACTCCTCCGAAGACCCATTTCTAATTTTTTTTACCTTGCACTTTTCTGCACGTTGATCATAAGTGGCCCTGTGCCGTGAAGTGTTACTCACAAGTGATATACGTTGAGCGTATGTACCCATCAAGCACGACTGCGTATCCTAGGTGTAAAACGTCCAGTAACGTTGGATATCTCTTGCGTTGAAGCAGAAGGGTCTCTCGAAGGTGCTTCGCAAGATGACCAAAACCAGGTATACAAGGAAGCTGATCAGAGTTCTAGTCTTGAAGAAGTGTCTTGGCTTTGCGTTGAGCGCCGAAGTTTTCGACTTGGGTCCCATAAGTATAGCAGTAGTCAAAGCAAAGCTGGCCAGTCGCGCTGCTTGAGCAGACTCACCTCGTGGAGCATACACGGACAACCTGTCGCGAGGATTCACTTCTATCACAAGCAAATGATTAGCCTCCGGCCGTTTGATGGCTGGTATATGGCTGGATGTCAAACCTGCTTGTTCTCTCTATCTTTCATTGGCTTTTCCATGTTCAACTCTATTCTCTGCTTAAGCTCAAGCTCCGACTGCTTTTTGGCACACTACAGTCAATTACCCCGTGGTGGGCCAGTACCCCGTAATGGGTCACCTACTGTTTACGGTGAGGGCTGGCATCGAAAGGCCAAAAATGCTATGATATCATGCTCCAAAGCTTCGAATGGGAGCACAACTCCACCATATGAGGTGTCGAGCGCCCGCATTTGGAAGGTGACCCATTACGGGGTACTGGCCCACCACGGGGTAATTGACTGTAGCGTATTTCTTCCATGTTGCTCTCGTTTCGTTGGTACCTCAGGCCTCAGTTTTCCATACATCCTTCAAGCAACGGTGCATGCCTGTGCTCATATCAACCATACGTCCTGCAACCGTGGAACATTTGGGGGAGAGCATAAGATGGATATGGGCCGAATATGACCGGAATGTGGCAAATGAGGAGCAGATCGTGCGGAAAGGAAGCATTGGTTACGTCAAGGCAAAGCGCGTTCCTAGGTTCGCTTGCTTACCCCGCCTTGCGCGCCAGTTCCTCACCGCCGTCGACGACGCCCAACACCCTCTCCTAGCTGTATAAAACGGTGAGCAGAGCGTCGTCCTCGTTATCACAAGCTAGCTGACGCGTTCAGTACAGCGTGCCCGGCATCCACTCCCGCCCACGTTTCTGCCTTGCGTCTTCTGCAAGCTTACGACCCCACGTCCACGCCCCCGATATCTACCTTTCCTCGCTCCAGCCTGCTCTTCACCATGTCGGCATCAGACGAGCTCCATCAGGTTGTCCTCAGATGGTGCGTCCATGCCGACCACAGCCTGCCCACGCCCGTTCTGCATGGTCTTCATACTGACTGCGTTATATAGGCCTTATTCAGATGCCCACCATGTTATTGTAACAGGCTCTTTCGACCAGGCGAGTTATCCACACCGCACCCCCTTCTTTCGCTCTTTGTATCCATCTCTGTACTCCTACCATGCCGTCCATCACGGCCGGCCTTGCTCTTCGTCTACCATCTTTCATCTCTCGATGGGCCCCTAAACCCGCCCCACCGCCTGAACCGGCTCCTTCTCCCTCTTCATCTTCCTCGCAACGTTCATCTGTATCACCACCGGCTGGTCCTAATCCTCTATTTATTACCTGGCAGTGGTCTTCCTCTGTCAATCTCACTCGTACCGCGAATGGCTTCGAAGCCCCTGTTCGCATCCCATGGCAAGATAAGATCACCTACAAATTCATCGTCGACGGCCACTGGGTTACTTCCGACCGCGAGCCAACAGAGACTGACCACGGAGGCTTCGTCAACAACGTCTACACTGCACCATCACGACCAGAACCGCCAGCGGTCGTCGAAGAACCACCAACAGTCGACGTCCCAGAACCGGAGCCTCAAGCGACTCCGACTGCGAAAGCGGCAGAGTCTGACGCCGCTGGTACGGGCACTGGTAAGGAGGTCGAGACACGACTCTCGTTCGTGGGACTGATCGGAGGTACAGTGTCTTCAATCGCAGGCCAGCTGCATGAGGCCATCGTCGCTCCAGCCGTCGCTTTCGCGAACCAAATTGACGAGGCGTACGATGCGCCCACGCCCGCCGTTGAGGCCGAGCCACGCAGCTTTATCCAGGAGGTTAAGGATGCGATCTCTCCGACCGTGTCGGCCGCTGAGCCTGTTGTAGAGAAGGCGAAGGAGACGGCAGCGCCGGTCGTTGCGGAGGTTGAGGAGACTGCCGCGCCGGTCGCGGAGAAGGTGCAGGAGAGTGTTGCGCAAGTTGCTCCTAGTGCTACGGAGGTAGAGAGCAGGGAGGCCGAGGTCGAGGATATCGAGGTTGGATTTTACGCTCACCTTTCTTTGCGAATTGTATGTTGATGATGAGCGCCTTTGTACGTTTTGATAGGTCGAGGCGAGCACCGCGCCCGCTGTGCCTATCCCCATTCTCCCCCTTGCTACTGCTTCTGTCCCTGAGCCAGAAATTATCCCCGGGAGCGCCATCACTTCCGCTCCACCTCCCGACGCAGAGGAGGGTCCAT
Source organism: Stereum hirsutum FP-91666 SS1 (assembly GCF_000264905.1). Lineage (NCBI taxonomy): Eukaryota > Fungi > Basidiomycota > Agaricomycetes > Russulales > Stereaceae > Stereum > Stereum hirsutum. The sequence continues at coordinate 1,302,595 of NW_006763139.1, read as the reverse complement.
CCACACACACTGCCATCGCTCCAGAAGAGACCGAACCCACTAAAGAGGCCTCCGAAGCCGACGTCGCAGCCGTTCCCACAGCTGCTGCTGAACCTCCAGTCGTCCAAGTCCCAGCCATCCCAGCCGAATCGACCGCCACAGAAGTCGCGCCACCTGTTCTCGCAGCGCAGCCTGAAGGTGAGCCGAAGGACGTCGAGGTCAAGCCGGTGACGGAGGATGCCGTCGCCACCGCCGCAGCGGAGGTGCCCGTCGAGGCCGTCGAGGTGGTGGAAGGCGAGAAGAAGGTGGAGGCCCCGGAGGTGTTGGCTGCTCCGCCCGTCGTTGGTGAAGGTAAAGAAGTCGTTCCCGTGGCCGAGGTCTCCGGAAATGAAACGGTAGCTGAGACTACCACTGCACCCGAGACGGTAGCGCCATCGACACCTCCACCTCCAGCAGCAGAGTCGACCCCAGCCCCAGCTGCTCCAGTCAATGGTTCTGCGAACGGCACGTCTGCGCCTGTACCCGTACCCGTTACGCCCACCAAGAATGGCCGGTCGTCACCTGCGCCTGCTAGTGAAAGGAGTACTACCACCAGCTCTCCGGGCGGGACGACGAAGAAGAAGTGGCGCCAGAGCTTGGCGTTCCCCAGCGAGAGCAGCACTAAAAGTGGTGGTGACAGTCCTGAGCGGTTCCCGAGCGTGCGCGTGAAGCGTAAGAGCAGTGTCTTTGGCAAGATCAAGGGCCTCTTCGGGAACGAGAAGGAGAAGGGAGAGAAAGGGAGCTCGCCTTTGAAGAAGTGAGCGAGCTCGAATTTTACGAGGCGGTCCTCGTGTTCGTGAACTGCCGTGTTTTCGGTCCTTCCTTTGTCCTTGGTTGAAGCTTTTCTTCGTTCTCGCCCGGGTTCCGAACAACGCGACACAAGTATGCATACTCTTCTACTTCTTCGGTTCGGTGGTCTCTGTTGTTTTCCTCATATATTTTCTTTGTCTCCTTGTGGAATCATATCTTCTGCATCTCTCACTCCTCGCCTCTTCCCTCTATTTCCCGCGCTCTTATATTGCTTCCCCCCTCTCTATTTATGTTAGAGTTATCGATGTTCTGTGTTCTGTGTACCATCTGCATATTTTGTCTGTCTGTCTCTGTTTCTGTCTAGTCTAGCCCGTAGTCACTCGGATACCTCTCCCTCCCTCTCTCTATCTCTATCTCTCTCTTCCCTCTTTCTCCTGCACCGCACTCACACTCACACCCACATGCCTCCCACCCACCCATCATCCATAACATATCGTCACGAGCTACGAGTTCCTCTATGTCCCTTACGATCACCCTTTCATGTCTGTTGCAACGTCCTCATATCCCCATATCCATATCTTTGCCTCGCTTCCCCATACGACATGCAGTATTACTTATGCACGGACAATACAGTGCATGCGCATGTCATTATAGTCTTTCGAGCGCCTTCCTTTCAAGGGGCCCCGGTCGATTTGTTGTCTTGGCTTCCTCTTGTCTGCAGAACTTGGTCGTCTCTTCAAGCTCCAGCTTCGATGCTTTGGTGTTCGTGTTCTCCCCCAACTCCTTCACGTCCTTGGGCGCGTATACAAAATATGTCCTGGTCTTCCTCCTCATTTCTTCGACTACGTCTCTTCTTGGCTGGATACATGGCTTTTGATAATGGATACCGGATACTGAGTTTACATATCGTACATACGGTAACTTAACTGTATGTGACGGGGAGATCAGGGCCGCGTCTGTCTGCCCTAGAGCGAACCTTCTATCGATACATTCTGGTTTTCACTTCGCCCGTTCGTGTTTGCGGCGTGTACTATGTGTGTGTATGCGTGTGATTGTGCCTTTGCCGACGACTGACTCCTTCAGCTTTCAATTAAGGATGTCCAAGACGATGCCTGAAAGTAACGTAGTCGCCAGTCCGACCGCCACACGAGACAGGTACGAGATGAGGTCAAAACGGAAGGAAAAGGCAAGGAGGGAAGGAACGAAAGCGTACCAGCGCCGATGGTCTCTCCCCCTCTCCGAATGAGGATCCGGCCCATCTCTTTATTGACGGAGAACGGCTCTAGAGGGATAGGTTGAGCGCGAGAGTTCGGGCCTGAGAGGGATGCGGGTCGGATGTTGATCTGGACTTCGGCCGAGGTGCCTTTCGTTAAGACACTGGGACGAGTAACGAAGGTGGTCAGCGTTTGTTTACCTGTCATAGAGGCAAGAAAAGGGAAAGAAGAATGGGGGTGGGGGGTGAAAGTGATGTAGTGGTGCGTACCGAGGGTTCTTCTTGAGCGTGTTCCCTGAGGCACGGTCTAGTGTGGCGTTGAGCTTCGAGATTGAAGCGGGCACGTCTCGTGAGTGGTGGAATAATTCGACCTAGTAAGGTAAGTAGTGGCAATCGCACGAAACATGAGTCGAATACGAATGAATCAACAACCTTGTGATAGTACATGGACGGCTATATATGAACTCACAGATGAACCGGCAAGGATAGGGACCTGGATGTCGAACACGATGATCCTCGCCGTAAATGATGCAGCCATAGGAATCAGATCTGTCGTGGGACACAGCACGCTGCCGATATTGAGGTGGATAGGATCTACCGCGGTGAGATATAGCGTTGCGTTCGTCCCAGCTGCGGCCCATGGGAGGCTCTCTGACTCAGTTTCGATCGCTATGGCAAGAACATAGAGATCAATGCCGATTTATCGGGGAGAAGGCTGAAGGGCTCACATTTGACGATGGCGGTCTCATCGCCTGGTAGGATACGAAGTTTTTCTCCAACCTGGACTATACCGCCGCATAACCGGCCAGAGACACCTGTGCCGGAGCCTTGACCTTTGAACACATTCGAGACAGGGAAACGGAGTGGCGCGGTGATGTCGCGCGTTGGAGGTTGGAGGACGTCTACGAGCGCACATAATGCTGCATTAGGTGGATGGGAATGCGTGGATAAACAAGAGAAGATCACCGAGCAGATCGACCAATGCTGGACCGCTATACCATGCTCGTAGGTTTTTTGCTTCGTCGCCTTCGCGATCTAGGAGGTTGATACCAGCCATAGCGCCCACCGGTACGAAACGTGTCTTCGATGGATGGAATCCAGATTGGAGCAGGAAAGGTTTGAGTTGAGAGCAGACGTCCTCATAGCGATCACTTGCCCAACCAACCTAAAAAATAGTCAGAAGTGACGTGAGTAAAATTTTAGGGTAAATTGTACCTGGTCGAGTTTGTTAACCGCCACAACGACCTGTGCCACACCGAGACTTCTCACAAGCACTAGATGCTCTCGTGTCTGTCCACCCCTCTCAAATCCAGCTTCGAACTCCCCTGTGGAAGCGTCCACGACAAGAAGCGCACAATCCGCCTGTGATGCACCAGAGATCATGTTAGGGATGAAATCTTTGTGGCCTGGGGCGTCAAGGATTGTGATGTGGCGATGTGGTGTCTCGAGAGTTTGGAGGGCGACATCCATCGTGATTCCTCTGTGTTCGCCCATGAGCTGGGTCTGAGAAGGTTGGCATTGGTAAAGATTGAGACTCACCGCTCACGCTCCTCTGTCGTTCCATCCAGCTCCCAAGCCCAACTGAAACTCCCCTTACCAATCTTACTACTCGCCCTCTCATTCGCCGTCTTTCTCTTCTCATCTACTCTTCCCAGTTCATACAGCAACCTGCCCATCAACGTCGACTTTCCAGCGTCCACGTGTCCTGTTGATGAACATTAAATGTTAGCCCAACCCAGATCGAAAGAAAAACCAACTGAAGCGAAAAAAAAAACTTACCAATAACGACGAGACTGACACCCTTCTTCCCACCCTTCTGCTCTTCCTCCAAAGCTTTCTTTGCCTCTTCTATGATTTTCTCCCTTGCAATCGACATCTTCGGTGGTGGCTCGTCGACTACACCCTCTTCATCCTTCTCTCCCAAGTTCAGACCCTGCATATCCAAATCCTTCTGTTCCACGACATTACCTTTCTTCAGGGGCGTCCCCGTTCCCGTATGTCCAGAACCCGCAGCCTTTTTACCTCCTTTATGAGCATTCTTGGAAGGTGAGCCGGAGCCAGGAACAGGTGATGTGGCGCGGGAGGTAGCGGCCGAAGCAGCCTCGGCGACCTTCTTCTGCGCTGCCAGCTTCTGCGTTTTCTCGCGTTCTTTGGCGGCTGTGTGAAAAAGTGGTGGAAACGAGGAGAGAAGTCGTTAGAATCATTATTGTTGGCACAACAAACAGGTGGGTCTAGTCAGTACATCCAATGGAACAACAAGAAAGTCAACAATGCACAGTTCAGTTCGGAATATGAAGACAAGGGTAGAAGTCCGAAAGTTGATAAACGATAGAACAATGGAACGGGAGAAAACGTTGTGGTGGCAGGAAATGATGATATGACGAAGGTAATGATGCAGGTAATGATGGTTGCGATCTTGTGAATATGTGAATGTGGATGTCTTTAGGCACGAGAGCGTTTCGCAGTAGACGCAACCGAAGAAGGGCCCCTCGATGGAACCGTTGAAGGTGGAAGGATGGTCGACGCCGTGGACTGTGATCTCGCGAGCGAAGTTCCCTTCCTCGCGTTGAACACGATATCGTCCGGACTCGGCGAATCGAAAGCGAACGGCGCTCCTTTGGTTCCCGAATTGGCCGTAGGTGCAGGCGGCGCTGGTACTGAGTGTTTCGTGGACTTATGTCTGCGAACTGACTTGGTCCTCTCCGTCCCATCCTCTGATGTATGTCGCGTTCTGGACCGACTTCTACTCCGACTGCCCGTTCGGTGGTGGCGATGCTCCCTGGAAGCACCCTTATCCCTATCCCTATCCTCAGACGACTTTTCTTTCTCTCCTTTTCTATGTTTCTTGACTTGAGGATGATAAGTGGAATGAGTGGTAGATGTCAGAGGGTTGTCGTCGACGAGGAGTGAAGCAAACGTTGAGGGCGACGCACAGGAGCGACTTGCTTCCGGCAAGAATATAGTCGGGACCGGTAGCCACGCCTTCTCATCCTCCATTGCTTCCTCTGCATCATTAGCCTTGACCTCAGGTTTCGCATGTGACTTCTTCGCCTTCATAGCCAATTTTGACTGTTTGGGCTCGCCAGAGCTCGTCTTCTTTTCAGTGTGACTACTCGCAAGACCAGGGGTAGGTTTGTAGTCGTGAGGAGGGAAAGAGGGAGGTAGTACAGATTTAGCAGGCGACATGAGGTGATTGAGAGTTTGATAGGACGTGGTGATGGCTGTCGTCGCAGTGGGTCCGTTCGCTATCGGAGTTAAGTATTCGGTTGTCGTGCTGTGCAAGAGTGTATTGGGCGATGAAGGGCGAGGTGGGGCTTTCGGCTTCGGCACATAGGGCTTAGCCTTGGATTGGGCGTACATGGCAAGTTTCGACGGCTGAGTCGACTTCTGCGTTGATTTGGGTGCCTCAGAGGACGCTACAGAGGAAGCCACCGCACGAGCTTGCAATTTCGAGGGAGATGCAGGCGACGAAGTAGGACGAACGGTAGACTGCGAGCTTGTCGAGGAAGAGAGTTTGGAGGGAGACCCCGTGGGTTGCTTGGGTTGCTGTTCATGCTCTATGGCTCGATTGTGCCCATTACGATCCTCGGCCTCTTGGTCCAAAGCGGTCTGGATAGCACGACGAACGATGGTGTCAGTGGATGAGGCCGATTCCGAAGGAGCTTCCTCGGAGATCATCGACATAATCGACTCATTCGAAGGCCTGAGGGCAGGATATGTCAATATGGATGTCCCACCGACGCTAGTGGCGCTCTGCCTGGAACTCCTCGTGGCCGTGCTGTATCTCGAACTTGCAGCTCTCGAAGTCGCAAGGGTAGATAACTTGGACGGTTTCTTCTGCTGGGGCTCCGTGGGTGCAGTGGTGGCGATGGATTGAGCTACCGAATAGCGAGGTTCGGATGGTGGGGGCGGTGGCGGTAATGGCTTGTCGACGTCGACAGGTGGACTGAGAGCTCGCTTCGGACTCAGCACTCGTTTGGAAGACCCATTCCGGAAGACCTGAACGGGTATTGCATTATGGTGTTCAGGACTTCGTACGCGAGTCGTTCTAGACTGATTGTCGGGCATGTCAGGAATCAAGTCGAGTGGAGGCAAAGGCACGCTGGGTGGACGAGCAGGTATGGTATCAGGTGTTCGAGAGCCAGAGGAGACGGCAGAGGGTGCGCTCGGAGTCTGATTAGGAAGTGGTTGCCACGCAGACGGTGAAGGTGACGGGGGGATATCGTTCGGATCGGGAATGGTAGCAGTCGACTCGAATGACATCCTAGGGGGGCCCCTACCTAGCTTCGACTCTGAAAACAATAAGATCTAATCAATAAGCGGAGCGAGGCAGGAAGGCGCATGCCACTGACCGATAACCTCTCCGTATGATGAGGTTGAAGTTGAACTTCTCAATGACGCCTGATTATAAGCCGTTTCCTGCGCCATAGGCCTCGCGTATGATATGTCCGAGATCTCAGTCTTCTCCGTGATCCTGCTTAGAGGTCGTTTCGAAGTCGCGGCGTCGTCGATGAAGGAACCCTCCTGCTCTAGATATTCCGGTCCATTCGGTTGAGCCAGAGCGATGAGCGGGATGTTGTTGGGATAAGAATTTTGGCCACCAAAGTTGTAGGCGTCGGCTGCTAGCCGAGCAGCGTAGGCGATGCCAGTGGCAACCTCGTCCTCGTCGAAGGAGTCCGCGGAGAGCCCAAGTCTGGCGCGTTCTTCTGCAGCATTCCGAAAACAGTCAACTTCGACGATCACCACCATGGGGATTGGAGGGCGGGGACGGGATCCGGAGACGTCAAGCGAGGGGAAATGCACCTTCTCTCTCTCGTAATTGCCAGACAGATGTTTAAACTGAGGGGGTGACAGCGCCCCTCGCGGCAAGAAAAGACAAGAGGCAAACAGCAAAGAAAAAGATAAACGGGTACAGTAGGAATATCGACAACGAGAAAAGATGTCCGAGGAAAGAGAATAACAATTAAGAAGAAAGTGTGGATCCAACCGCTCACCTTTACGTTCCTTGACCGCCATCCTTTTCTCGTGTACCTCTAACGCGGGGTAATGAGCACGCTGCTTCTCCGACCATAAGATATTCAAGATCAACTTACCTAAAATGTACTTCACACTGTTCTCCACATCGAAATAGGTATCCCACAAAGTATCCTCGATGAAAGAATCAGTGAAGCCTGACCGTTCCTCTGGACCTATGATGGCTCGAATGTGTTCCAATCCCGCTTCAAGTTTCTCTATGTGAGAGCTTCAATACATCAAGCCAACAAAAATACACACAAAGGCATACTAACCTGACTGCTCCGGCGTCAAATCGTCTCCCCCGCCACCGTCAGAAAGGGCCCCATCGTCCTGCTCGTCTGCGAAGAGCACAACAATTAGCCTCGTCGCGAATGCCACGGCATATTGTCGCGGATGCACAACTGACCCTCAAGATCCATATTGCGTATGAACCTATGTCTAGACATGTTGTGATTCGTGGATTCAAAGCAAAGAGGTAATATACAGTGCGCTGACGAGCGGTAAGATGCACGTTCCGGCCTCGAGGGAGATGGCAGGCTCTTCACTGAGAGTCACAGCCCCTGATTTGGAAGCCCCAGATGAACACTGTCACAAAGGGTCACTTTTAGTCACGTTGTGACAAACATCACTTGTCTCCACCGCGTTCGGCTCGTGAATTTGTCCTCCTTACCTCTCCTTATACCTTGTCTTTATCTCTCTCTGGCCACCATGTTCTCAGCCATCCGTTCTGCTGCTTCAACGCGCGCGTCTGCACGCGTATGTGTTTTTGATCATTGTGAATAGCTCCCAACCTTGACTGACTGAGAAATACGTCCAGGCTTTCTCTACAACCAGCTCTCGCGCTGCAGATATGGCAAAACTAACTCTCATCGGGCGTTTGGGCAGAGATCCTGAAGTTCGCACCACGAAGACGGATAGGGAATACGTATCGTACGGACCGTCAACTTCTACAAACCCTACAAACATCATTCTAACGTCGGTTTAACACCGTAGATACGTGGTAGCCACCCAAGCCACCCCTCCCCCTCCTAGTGCTGATGGCAGTGCGTCCATACCGTGACTTTGTCGCGCTCTGAACAAATAACTGATATGTTTGCACTTATGGCTCATAGCCCGAGAAAATGGCAAGACGACATGGCACTCTATCCTCTCTTTCAGCCCAACGTCGAACCAGTACCTCCGCACTCTCAAAAAGGGTTCTCACGTCTACGTCGAGGCCAACTTTGAGATTCGCGAGCCGGACGCTGGTGCTGATCCCAGCACACCCCAGGGACAGCGCTCTATCTTCCTCCGTCATGGTACGTCCACCTCTTGATGTGCATCCACGCAACGCTGACGTCGTGCTACTCATTCTTCTCTGACATCCAAAGAAACCATTCGTGTCTTGAAGCATCACAAATCAGCCGAAGATAGCGAGGGTGACTCTCATTCTATTTGAAATGCCACGCTCCCTTGTAACTTGGTTCTGAGGAGGAGCCATTGGTTTGTGATACGACATGGCCGCCATTGTCCCCATACCGCATGCCATATCTCCTATGTTTCTTTTTCTGTTTTATGTCGTCCGCCTTCCTACCTAGCTCCTACGTTCGCCTTCGCCTTCGCCTCCCCTTCCTCATTTCGAAGGCTCGTATATTGACTCAACCCCTTCAATCCCCGCTCTTACTTACACACCCTGTACTATACGTAGGCCCTCAATCGAATCCTATACTCCTAATCACTACTGTCGAAGCTGAAGGATCTCTATCAGAACAAGGCTCAGTGCATGTGTTCATGCTCGTCGTGAAGCTCGCGATCGTCTTCTTCGAAACCTCGTGGTCTGTACAGTTTACCTGCGGCCGAAGTTGATATCCATTCCTATGCACGTCAGGGATCAACATAATTAATATAAGTCTGCGTAGAGGAGATAGCGTCCACAGGAGACGTACATACCGAGCTGTTGTCTGGCGGTGGAAGGCCGGGTGAGGGCATTCTCGTAGATCGTGGTGGCGGTCCCGCTTTGTCGGCCATCTTGTGCAGGTAGTCTCGACATGATGTTACGACCAGCTGTCCAGGAGAGGGGAACGAACATGGATGTATTAGCCGTGGAGTTGAGATAATATGAAAATTCGATGGACGTACGTGATGATCGTCCGTACTCGAGCCTGAATAACAGGCGACTACCGCTATAGGACAACATGGCGCGTTCTCGATGGGTTTTCAATCTCGAAGGCAAACAAGCACATGAAATGAAAACTTACATCCAGCCATACAGGAAATGCTTCGAGAAAAAACCATATATCAGCATTCGAAACCAACCAAACGCCACAAACCACACGCCACACGCCACCCGCTACCACAACGCTGGTCTCAAACGCGAAGAAACCAAACCACTCACCACCCCCATGCACCCTAAACTCACTCCCCACCCCCATCTGCTTCGGCGTCTTCCCCATCGCCCCCATCCCCTTCTCCACATAGAAACTCGAATGTCCCGTCCTCCGAACCACTGCTACCATCCCCTCCAACACCTGCCAGCTATCCAAACTCACGTCCTGATATCCGAGACCGGCCGACGCACCGAGGTCGCCTACGGTGCACGAGAAGAGGGTGTGGCCGACTATGGTTTGGATGGTGATGAGAAGGCCTTTGCCTAGTTTTTGATGGCGTGAGGAACCGCGAAAACGTTTGCGGAGGGAGAGACCGAGGGTCACGGCGTCGCTAGATTGTGCGTGCATGTGGATACATGTGAAAGGAGCGTCGAACAAGCAAAAGGAAGGAAAGGTGAGGGGCGGGTCGAATGACTGTAGGCAGTGAATAATTTACTTTGCGGAGAATGAAGGAAAGCGATACGCCGCTTCCTCGTCGAGTGCTGTTGTTGCGAGCTGTGCATCAGTTGGAGGCATGGGTCTGTGGACACGATGATACATGGGAGCCGAATCAGAAGCACTGAGAGTTTTCAAAAAATTGAAGAACAGCAAGAATTTCAGTCAATCAGACCAACAGAAAGAACGAAAGTAAGAGCAGGGGTGGCGTAGTGTGGGGTAGTTCAAAGCGAAGGTGATTTATGTGCAGAGAACACAAGTGGATGAGATGTCTCGACAAGAACTCCACGACATCAGTCTTTAAGGATATGCGCGAGACATCATGACGGCCATTGGGCCATCTAATCTCGGGAATGTGCCCTGGCCATGAGGAAACGAGCAGGCAGCGTCTGACGCTTCAACCGTGGGCATACTGGTACACGGAAGCAAATCCGGTCCTCGATGATACACCGAACAAAGGTAATATACTACGGGTGGACAGGAAGAAAAACACAACGCACAGTTCGAGCTCGATTGGAGGCAATGGGCCCGGCGGCATGCTGACGCTGTCGTAGCTGTCACGGTATGTGTGCTCTCGAACTGAGCTCATACTTGTTACTCCAGGGTTTGCGAGTTGAGTGCAAATTTTCGATGGTTGGATCAGTTTGACTGAAGCGCAGTGTGTCTTTTGGGCGTGTATATGTGGCCGCAATGGTTGAAAGGAAGAAGATTATTGATTCGTACGACTCGGAGGACGGGTTGACGGTTGAAGTTCGAATTACGTCGCGTTAGGCGCGCTTTTGAAGTGCTTCCGGAAATTGCAATTCGACCACAATTCCTTTGCCCGAGCCTCATTCCTCAGCCTTCCCTCCTAGGGGCACAAGAGGTGTACACAAACAACATTCATTTGAAGTCCGTTTTGTGGTTGTCTTCGAGATGGATGGGACTCGGGAGTCATTGGCGGATTCTGCCACATGTGTGGCACAAAACGAACAATTTCCCCGTATCACGTGATAACTTGTTGTGGTGCCGGTTCCGCGGCGCGCCACCAGGAACTTCCACCTGAAATCAGCTCTCACCTGGGACCTCCTCCACTCTCCTCCATCTCTCTGCTTCAGTACTCCTAGGACTATCCTCGCATTCAATCAGGTTCGAGCTTTGAACCACTTGCCGGGAGCGCCTTGACCCACAACATGGAGTTTTTCAACGACATCGTTGGGGGCGAAAACCCCCTCAAGCCGTCACTTTTCGAGCTCATTGCTCAGGAACAGCTACGCGACCTGCTCCAACCTGCACTCAAATATGTCCTTTCTGTATGCCTTGCTTGTATTTTGATTATATTATAAGGCTGAAGTGACTGTTTGTGTTGTTGGATAGGTTTTTGCGCAAAGGTATCCGAGATATCTACTCCGGATAGTCAATCGACATGAAGAGTTCTACGCATTGATCATGCTGTTCGTGGAACGGCATTATCTCAGGCAACATAGTTCGTCTGGTATAGCTTCTTTGTTTGAGTTGTGATTACTTACATCAATGTAGATGCCTCCTTCTCCGAGAACTTTTATGGCCTCAAACGCCGGCGCCGACCTTTGTTTGAGACCGAACGAGCTAAAGCAGCTGTAGGTGGTATATTTCCCGAGGAGAACCTACGAAGAAGGGAGGTATGGTGCTCTCTACTCCTACTCGTAAGTCTCTCTGTATCTTTCAGTATGGTACGACATCGACGAAGCAGTCAAGAATGTATAGGTAGGCCTGCCATACATTCGTGCCAAAGCGCAGGATTACTTCGAGGACCTTGGCGGAGGGATCGACTCAGATCTCATCGATGATGCGGGAGGAAGGCAAATTCGTGCATTGACAGAAGAGGTATGTACTTGTCGCAGGTCAATCGTTGAAGCTTTTTGAACGAGAGACTGACCTGTTGAGCTTCTGTTAGACCTGGCGAGGCCGATGGAGGAGACTATACAAGAAGCTTTACCCATGGCTGAACATGGGCTTCGAACACTGGCTTCTCATTTACAACGTCGCATATTTGTTCGAAAAGACACCATATTACCGACCGTGGTTATCCTGGATAGGTGTCGACCTACGTCGACTAGGCATCGACGACTATGTAAGTCTACATCCAATACATTCTTCGTCTCATCATTGGTCTTATTCTTCGTTATCGTATAGCGCGCGGAGTCCCTCGCCGCTCAAAGATCCTCGGCCACAACTCCTCCGAAATCTCCCTTCGACACATTACGCCACATATTTCGCAACTCTCCTCGCTTCCTCCTCGATTCCCTCAAGCTTCTCCTTCCCACCACAATCTTCTTCATCAAATTCCTCGAATGGTGGTATTCTCCCTCATCCCCCGCCCGCTCGCTCACGCTCTCATCTTCTCCGCTCGGTCCATCCATCCCGCCACCCGCCCTCCTTCGACCGCATCCACAAGGACTGAAACTCGACGGACGGAAGTACGGCAAATGCCCAATTTGCGGGGAAGGGATCAAGAATGCCACGGCATTGCCGAGCGGGTATGTGTTCTGCTATAGGTGCGCGTATGAGGAGGTCGAGAAAAGCGGTAGGTGTCCGGTCACGCTGTTGCCGGCGAGGGTGTGGCAGCTGAGGAAGGTGCTTGTTTGACTTCGATCCGCTCACTTCGCGGTTTGTTTCGCGGTATACCACCTCTTGTGGCTTCGAGATTTATCGAGTCAACGTATTCTTGTACTCTTACTCTGTTTGATTTGTTCACCGTGTCCGTGCCCACGGTCTCTGTACTGTGACGGTCAGCATGACACGACAAGGAGTGTTGACACACGCAATACGGATCAGATAATATCTTGGTTCTGCTGCCGTTGCTTTTTACCCTGTGCGAATCCATTTCCCGCAAATTCATTTACATCAATGTGGTGCTTTTATCTCACTACAACGCGCGCTTCAGGCCTACGAAGCCTCTTCGGTCGCTTCGCAGCTATGAATATTCTTCGTCAGAGGCGTTATGCTCGACATTTTGCTTGGTCAAGCACGGGATTCGTCCATTGAGGTATCCATCCCCTCGATAGTTCGTATGGCTGTCGCAGACTTTGCCTTACGCTTGACACACTGAATCCAAGTGACCTCCGAGTCCATGTTCATCGCGGCTCTTGATCAGTTATGTGCTGTGCGAAAAACCATACTGCGCTCCCGTGTCGTCTCTCCACCAAAACAAAGTTGCCAGACATAATAGCTTTTGGGGGAAAGTAGTTCGTCGATGTCCTCCTCCCAAAGACCTTAACCAGGCTTCCTTACAAGGAACCTGGCAATGGTCGAGCATTGAAATTATCCATCCCCTGATATTAGCCCTAATTCGGACCCTGTTTAAGAAGCTGTGCAACCTTTCCCGACAATCGAGCACACAGGTCGCCACACGGCTAGATCGCCCGGCTAATATGACAAGACAGCATAGAAATATCGGTGATATATTGAGAAATTTCCGGAAAGCAACATACAGAGGCATAATGCATAGGATGTAGGAGTACGAGTACACAAGGGATAGGTCGCGAGAAGAGGCCCAGAGGACCGAATACATAAACACATTTCGAGATAGATAAGACAACAATGAATGAAAGCAGACCACGATCACCTCGGCATCGGAGGCTGAGGCCGGCTCCTCTTGAGAGCAGTAGGCCAGGTCTTACCGAAGAGTCGCGGGAAGTGGTGGAGCTTCATCAGCGCGACATCCTTGTGCTCCTTGAAAAAGTTCGACTTCGGCACCCCCGCGATGGCAAGAACAGGAATCATGTCGGGAATCTTCCTGAGCTCAGCAGCCATTTTTGCTTTTGACAGCTTAGGTGGTGTATACCCTGGGTACCGCGCCTTTCTCATATTTTTCCATTGCTTCTGAATGTCCGGGCCGTATTGGGTCGTATGAACCCACGCCTCCTCCTGAGATACAAACCAAACGAAAGACGTATATGAGATTAGCAGGTGCAAAATATCGAAGAGCAGCAATAGAATGAGCACGCACCTTCTTGTCATATCGCTGGTGGAAGCGACTAGGTTCAAGGCTCTCGACGCCTTTTCTGCACACGTCATTCCTCACCCCATCGGAACTCACGCTGAGCTTGGCCTGTGTCACGACATCGACTATCTTCCCTGTATTCTTATCCTGTATCTCGTTGTGCAAGTCGGGACCTTCAAGCTTGTCAGGATAGATGATTGCCGCGCCCCCGGGAGTCTTGACGTAATTTAGGTAATCAATGGCCGTCTCTGTCTGGTAGGCGAGCTGGGGGCAAGGGCCCGATGTCGCCGAGACCGCCGACGCTACATACTCACCACGCTCCATGCGAACACTGACCAGACGGAATTCACGTTTTGCTAGGTGTGCGAACTTCGAGTCCTCGGCAATTTCGAGAAGATCCTCCAATGGTGCGAAGTCCCCCATCACATCTACGATGACCATTGGGATTTGGCGTTCGAAAGCGAAGCCTTTCGAGACGGGATCGTCCAATGCCGACCAGTGAGATGACATATGGTCGAGCAGAGCCTCCCTGCAATGGGCCCTCACCGCAGAAGACACCAACGGTTCGTCGAACCTTGCGATTCCTGTATCGGTATCGTCACCGTCATCGTAGATGAGCTTTCCGAGGATAGATTCAATGATTTTGCCTATTTCTTTGGTGATCGAAGTTCCAAATCCGCCCACCATTTGGTGCAAGGTGATGTTATAGACAGCTTGTTTAACAGCTGAAAATGCGGGTCCGATCAGCGTACTATTCCCATGACGCTGGATAAGGCTAAATCATCACTCACCGTTGGTGCAGCTATCGAAAGCAGCCCAGTCAATGCGATGCACTACTACCCGTTCCATAATCTGCTCGATGTTATCCTCAAGCTCAGGTTCAGCGGACTCGAAATGTCCACCATCCGTAGCAGTCCAACCTCTGGTCCAGAAGAGGACGAGACGACTGAGAAGGCGTTGTGGAGATCTTGTCTTCGTCTCCAGTATGAGCTCGATGAGCCACACCGTAAGCTCATAGCTGAAGGCGAAAGAGACGGCTATGAGTGATATTTTCAGGAGGTATGGAAGACTGGAATGGCACATACCGACCACGAAGCCACGTCACTGCGCGTGTCATAAAACTTTCGAAAGCCTTTTTCGAGATACCGTTTTCGTCAGCCCAGCCTTGAAGCTTGTTCCGTAAGAATTCTCGGTGATCCTCCGAGTTGCGAAAGCCACCTTCGATGGAAACCTCGATTGTTTTCCAGCCAGAGAGGGTCGCAGTAGGCTCAAGGGCGCGCCTCATGGTGTCCGCCGATACGCCGCTTTGACTAGAGAAGACGCTGCTGGTGAAGATGCCCAACTTCATCCAGACAAGATATATCTCTGTCAGAACTGAGCAAGGTTCATCGGGGAGATCACGACAGCGGAAGTGAGAGAGATTCCATAGAAGTAGGCCAAAGCTAGCCTCGTCCAGCAACAGAGGGAAAAAATCCAAGAACCTTGGGCATTTCGATGTAATTTGATGCCAGAAAAAATCGATGAGTCTGAGAAGTACTTCCGTAGACGCTTTTCGAAGCAGTGCGGAAACGCGCACGAAGATGTCCTCGAGAGGTCCAGCATCGTCCGGGTTGCACAACACAGAGGCCACTTGAAACGCGGTCCAGTCATGCAGCCAGTCCTCCAGCGATATGTCGTCCGGCTTACACCTAAGGAAGGCATTGAAGACGAAGACTCGACTACAGGCCACTGTTAAGGCCATATGTTCGACCGCCTCCCTGTTGTCCTCTATTTGCTGGGGATCTTCGGCTATGTCGCTGAATTTGGACTTGTTTTCCAGGATCTCCGTTATTGCTAGCTGAAGGTCCTGGGAGCCGTAAACCGCGGAGCCGTTGGGGAACGTTTTGCGTAGGCCCTCCTCTTTGTGAAAAAGGGCAAATAGGAAGCCACCTGTCTCTGCAGCATGTTGTGTGCAAGTTCGGCTCTTGCCTTGCCCCTGGTTTCCAGTCAGAATCCTAGCACTGTAGCGTAAGTAAACGTCAAATGATCTCAATCAGAGGCAACGTACGTGTTCTGGTGATAAACAGCAACACGCTTGACTTGCGCTGAAAGCGCTGCGGGGGGGGAGTCAAAATCATCCAGGGTCAGGGTCGTCAAACGGCCATTGTCGACTCCAAAGCGTTGGGAGATGCGGTTGCCTCCACGAAGCGAATCGAACAAGGGTTTAAACTCAACCTCTAAAATATTTTTGAGCCAGTTCATTACGACTGGGTACACCTCTTTCTGTGGCGTAGCTGAGAATGAGGTTAGAATCGATGTCATATGGCACAGAGACAGTATAACTCACTGTTTTTGGGAGGAGGTGCCAATTCACGTGGGGGAGTAGAAGCTGAGGGAAATAGCGTCAGTTTCTCTTGGAAAATTAGTGAGGAATCCAACGTACAACGGGTTTGCGTCGTTGGTACAACAGGTGAATTCAGCCACACTTCTGTGGTTCAATTTAATACTATGGTGTAATTGCAGAAAACTTAAAGAACTTGCCATGATGGATGAGCTGATAGAAATATCGAGCCAACTCGGAAGGGGATCGAGAGCCAGCCAGTTCACACCGGAAAGCCTCTGTTAATGGTCCAATCTCTGGGTGCGAGGAGAAAAATCTATTTGCATCTGTTTCGCTTGCGGTGTGACGCAGGCCCCAAGCTGACCAAAAATTATGAAGGTGCGTCCAATGCAAAAGTGGGGCATCATCCCTCTGTTCTGCAGCAGTCAATAACTCTTGACACCGAATTTCGTGCTGTGTTTTTTGGGAAGGGGACAAGGCTTCCCACGGAGTGACGCTTGGGGGAGTAGATGGTGCTTCAGCAGTGGTGCTCAGCAGAACAGCGTGAGGAGGGAACGTTGGCGTAGAACTCGAGGTGAGCTGAGAAGATTGGCCAGGATCTACTGAAGGAGAGCGAGCAGGGCGTTCAAGTGTTGTTTCAACGATTCCGAATTTATTGGCCGGTATGGGGAGCCTTCGTATGTTATGGTCAACATCAGGGTGAGGTCGATTCGACCCGAAGTCCAGCTCAGTAGACAGGAGCCTATCACCAGCAATCTGTATCCGAGCCGAAGCGAGCCCATGATCAGGAGAACGAGCTAGATCGAGATTTTGGGTGGCAATACGAGAAGACCTTGCGCTGGGCTGCGGGTTGGTCAAAGACTCGGCTGCTACAACAGAGCCCGACTGGGCAGTCTCCGAGGAGAGCACAAGCATTGCGTCGTGAGCACCGAGACGAGCGCGTTTCACGTGGGGCTCAGGGAGACGATCTTCTACAGGCGCAGGCTGTCGAGGGAGAGATACCGGCATATGAGAGCTTGGCCGGGAGGGCTTCCGAGGACGGAGAGTTCTGCTCGAGCCGGAAGCATGAATAGGCTCAGGAGGCGAGGGCCCTGCCAGTGGAAGGCCATCGCGGCCGTCCGATGTGTCTGCAGCATCTGGGTTTGACTTCTTTCGCTTGCGGGCCATGGTCCTTTCGGTATAGGGCAACTCACGGTGAGTTACTGATGTGTCTCGAGAAGACTAGAGAACCGTCGTCAGAAAGAACCAGGTAAAGCATGAGAATACTCACCGGGAGGATAGGATGGTGGTAGAGGGAAAGAAAGTAGGAAGCAGCGGAAAGGCTATATGGGTGGTGGAGGTTGGGATTGCCCTGTGTCGCTGCAAAGTAGGGAAAGGAAGAAGTTCGGGAGGTGTTAGCCGACGCGCAACCGACGCGTGAGATGGTGTCCAAAGCAAACAAGACACAACACCCGGCGCG